>NC_058120.1:23061962-23368420 GCF_914725855.1 Thunnus albacares
CCCAGTTAATCATGCAATGAACCAGCATGGACTGTTAAACTTAAATGGAATTCAGTCAATGATAATAATGGTTTTAATTACACCTGTGGTTTTTCTGCTATGACATGATAAAATGTCTGAAAGGCCCAGCACGCACACCCAGATGTTTACAGTTTGAGATGATTAGACTTCTGTTCCTGTTCAAGTTAGTGGAGCTATGCTTGTTATTGTATGAAGTCACTGAACAACTTTTATTATAAACTGCCCCACCCAGAGCTCTTCTCTTCTACACCCAGAGATTAATCCACTGGGGGTAAAAAATTATAGCTGTGGACACCTACTTAACACCTGTTACCACGTATTGTGTATGTATGAGTTAAAGATCTGATAGGTTTGTGGTGACAAACTTGATGAAGCAAAATTTATCAAGTAAAATGCACCACATGAGCACATTACAGACCGAATCAATGGGATTTAAAACTACATTTTAATTCAGGGCCTCTACAAGATGGAGTCTAAAGGTTAGAGGATAATGCAGGTGTTGTCACAGTGAACATGGAGTATTCTGAGGCCTGCTTTGCCTGGATGGTGATCCTGCCTTGTTACCACCTTAAAAGGTGCAGCAAAATTGATCAAGCGCTGCGCATGCCCACACACAAGTGAGAAAAGCTCTAATTAGGCAAAAACACCTGTATGGGTCTGTCATATATGCAGCAGCGTGTTGTGTGAACGGAAGTGACTGCAGAAATGGTAGGAAAAGCTTTATGTCTTATACATGTGAAATGATGAGCAGTCGTGCAAAGTTTCTATATAATTACAACTTCTCATAACTTCTCGTAAAGACTAAGAGAAGGAGAGAAAACAAAATAAATATCACAAAGAGAAATAAGCAACAACGACAGAGGTTTTACCACAACATTTGTTGGTGACACTACACAATTTAATAGCTATTTTCTTTTTTGACAATTTAAAAAACATTTCCCATTGGCATCCTGAGACGGACACACAGCGGAACCTTGAACGTGACTTCGCAACATCCCGGACAAGTTAGTTAGTCGGACCCATTCAGGAAGCGAAGCGCCTCATCCCGGCTGTGACCTGCTCACTTTCACATCAGGAAAATGGACTTATAGCCGGAGAGAAGAGTCATGTTCACCTTAAAGGCATTACAGAAAAACAAGACGGTCAAATATGGGATTCCCATGCTTGTAAGTTACTCTGATGTTACGTTTTTGAAGCGAATATTAACGGCTAACAAGCGGAGATAAACCTGTTAGCAAGTTAGCTGTTTCATAAGTAGCTGCTGTCAAATGTCAAAGCGAGTTATTTTAACAGTTTACTGTTAATATATAAAGTAAAATTTGGTCGCTAAGATCTCACAATAATGTCAGTGATTTTTGTCTTTTCCTAAGTTAATGTTAAGCCATGTTTCACAGCACTATTAAGTGACAAGTGTTGATGTTTCTGAACTTACCTTATGTGATAAATGTTATTCATGACTCTGTATTGACTTGTTTCCACACAGTCAGACTGACCTTAAGTCTGAGCTGATCAGCAACAGGATTTGTCTGTTTGTGAAGTCTACGGCTGCAACTAATGATTATTTTCATTGTCGATTATCTTCTCGATTAATCGATTAGTCGTTTGGTCTATAAAGTGCCAGAAAATCTTGACCACTGTTTCCCAAAGCCCAAGGTGACGTCCTCAAATGTCGTCTTTTGTCACAATCAACAGTCGACAACCCAAAGATGTTCAGTGTACTGTCATTGAGGACTAAAGAAACTAGAAAATATTCACATTTGAGAAGGTGGAATCAGAGAATTTGGACATTTTTTCTTAAAAATGACTCAAAATGATTAATTGATTATCAAAATAGTTGGCAACTTCATTTTCTGTTGATCCACTAATCGATTAATCGAGTAATCGTTGCAGCTCTGGTGAAATCTGTGCATATCCAAAGCATTTAAAGCAATAGGAAATTTATAGATCCACCCAGTTGCTAGTTTATTAGGTAGACGTAGCTACAACTAAAACACTGTCTAATACAGCAGCGATGTAATAATTCTTACCTTCTTTAAGATTATAATGATTGTTTTATGTTGATAGTGTTTTTGAGAGCTGTTGAGTCACCTCCATGTCATATTGGAGGCTGTAATATGTGGTGCTGTTGAACTGAATTGCATTATGAGCTAAATAATCATATTCTTAGATAATTCAGGCTTATTTGCTTATATAATTTGCATAACTTGTTAAGGTTATCATTGTAAACTGGGCATTTTTTGTGTTTCTCCTCCAAACTTTGTTGAAGAAAGTGTTCTGCAGTGTCACATGCTTGGTTACATGCATGGTTCAATACTGCATCTTCAAAACTCTTCTCTCAGTCAACACAACAGCAAAAATTATAGACCAAACTGTGACGACATTTGCATCACTTTCACATAAAAAGCATTTAACGACTACAGCTCAGTCAACAAAACTCTGTGGCTCTGCAGCCCATGTGTTCAAAATCAAAACATGTGTTCAAAAGCTAACATGTATTCATATGGACAGCACTTTACTAAATCATAACCACATTGAAATCCATCTATAGTGAATCAACCCTCCACCAAAAAACGAGAAACATCCATCATAAGCTTTCCTGCTGCATTTCTATGAAATATGAAACATCAATACTCACATTAGACTTAGACTGTCAACAATTTAAAAAAACAACATAAACACAATAAAAAAACCTACAGATGACAAACTGATTTTACTACTTCAAAGACATAAAAAGATGAATCATGTGTTGCCTGTTTTTTATTTCAGTGTGTTCTGATTGACATGTGAGTTGTTCTGTAAAATGAACAGCTGTAACCAGCAATGTGTTGGTAAAGTTGACTGTGTGAAGAGTTTTGAAGATGTGGATTCCATATTGAAGTAAGTTAAAGGTATATTATGCAGGATTTGTCAGCTGGTGTTTGTAAACACACAGCATTCAAAGTTGGGAGTACAAAGACGTTACTAGGAGGAGGGGAGGACATTTCTCTTTGTCTGATAATGTTAAAAGTAAAGTTAGTCTTTGCTGTCGGCTCCCCAACTCATTTTAAAAAAAGAGAGAGAGCAGCTGTGGTTGAGCGAGCTAGAGAGTGAATGAAGAGAGGGGGCGCTGGTAGAGAGAAAGCTGGTGAATCAGATCAATAAAACGTTATTTTCTGATTGTTTCACAGCGGTTATGTTCTAGAGCACAAATAAACACGCCCACACTCTCGCACACCTCCGCTCAGCCCTGCGGCGGTGCACCACATCGCCTGATTTGGTCTGAATACGGCCTTACTGGCTGACAGCTACACACCCACCGCCCAAAGGTTGATGCCCAGAAACATCCCAAACACAGCAAAATAATAAGAAAATCCAGGCAGAGGGCAGAGTCTCTGCAGATAAATACAACGTCACACACTTCTAGTGGGCCATAAGTGATGATTGAGAGGGATTATTTTTGTATGAGTCTATACATTGTAGGAAAATCCTGCATAGTCTACCTTTAACTAATCATCTGTATTTTCTATGTTATTTCAGTTGCTGGTAGTTGGAGGTTCCTTTGGCTTACGAGAGTTCACACAAATCCGGTATGATGCCCAGAAGATCAGAAAAAAGGTGTGTGGTACTTAACTTTGGTTGCATGTTTATATTTTACATATCCAACTGAGAGTTCTTTATTATAAATATGATCAGTTGGTTTTTAGATCTACATCATAAACCAGTGAAAAGAACTAACATAAAAGCACTGAGACTTGACAAAAAAGGGTCGAGGTAACAGTCTCTGTTTGGCTTTGTGCAAATACTCCTCCCAGTGGTTTGAATCATAATTGCACATGAGAGTCAGGATTTTTTTCCAAAATGTTCAGTGTAAAAATAGGACATATTTAGAGATGTTTCTACATCTGCAAGGAGTGCTTGAATCTCACAGAGTTCAGGTTGATTTATTTGGAAACATTTATTCCTTTTTAAGGAACTCAGAATTGGACACTTTGCCTATCCATCATTTCAGAAAGACACTGCAGGCAAACTGCACTGACAGGCTTTTCTAACCCATTTAGAGTGAGTCAGTACAAGAGCAAGAAGTGAGAACAAGCTCTAATAATTCATTAAGTGACAGACCCAATTCATTAAGATGACAGAGGACCGACCCTTTATTAGAAGCCATTACAATCTGATGAGCTGGCTGCGAGGGGAAGTAGCTGTTTTGTGCTATTTTACTGTGACATGCCGATGCATGTCATCTGGGTGGGAGCCAGATGGCAGGGCATCTTTCCTTATTACTGTCCATGTGAGGCGGCACTAGACTGTGGATGACGATGGCGGAGGGGGGCATCGCGCCCCTGGCAGCATGCCTGTGCAGCCTGTGCAGCTGCCCACACACACACTACTCGCTCTCTTCTGACGGGGCCTGCGGCACACTGAGCCTCTCTTCCTCTCAGACCCCTTGGAGTAAAGATTCAACTCTGCTCAGCGTGTGTGTGCACATGTAATTTAATGCATGGAATATCTAAAACCGTCGTCAAAATGCACATGATTAAAGCCGCCGCCGCTCCGGCTCTCACTCGGAACTGTTATCAACAGATTCCATTATTTTGTTCTCTCAGATATTTGCCCACTTAAATCATTAAAACCACTCTCTGCGAGCGAAGTCACTGTATGATCCAATTTGCATTCTCTCTTCAATGATTTAATTTAGCCCGGAGGCAGAGATGAACTTCAAGGCCTCTTCTCTTCTCTGTCCAGGTTTTGTGTGAGTTTTCATAACCTCTCCCAGTTTGTATGTGAGGTTGAGACTAGTGGCAGAGGAAGATGTGCTGATAACACCTCTATAGTAGGTATCATACTAATTACTTAGTCTATTAACGCCCCGGTCTGACGGCTTCAAAATATTATATATATTATTTATTTGCTATAGTGATGTAGGTCTAATTAAAAATCAATCATGGAATTATGAAACTCATCAGTCACCCGAGTAACTGCGGCATTATTGCTATGAAATATTAGAACTCATTAAAAGTAATAATTCAGAATGGGATTCATTTCAGTCCTATTCTCAGGCAAAATCAATTTGAATTACAAAACCCAGATAGCTCCATTGGACTCGACTCTCTCTCTCTCTCCCGGAAACCCTCTGACACAGATTTTTTTTAGTTTTTTACTAAAACCTGGTGATGTTTTTGCCAAATGAAGCAGAATAATTTACAGAGTTAACAGGGCAAATTGGATACTCCCTCGAGGTTTCGGAGAGGCAAGACTTTTGACACCGGCGAGAAAAAGTCTCGCTTTTCACACGAATTTATGGGTCTGACTGGAAAACTGCTTCACCCCCTTCTGCAAATGTCATCATTTATACATTAAAGAAATAATACAAGAAGAAGAGGAGGGGGAGACGCGGCCTGAAGATGTTTCTCACTGCTTCAGTCAGAAGTAAAGAGTATATGAGCCTCTAATCTCTCACCCGGTTCTATTATTTTGTAATTTCTCCTCCAACGCTAAAGATGTTGTTTTAATTTTCCTCAATGAAAAAAGGTAACGACTCCACACTTAAGCCAGAAAATTCAATCTGGACGTTTCGATCCTACTCAAATCTTCATCTAAACATTTTCAAATATGTGTGTCAGGAATGTTTAATCTCTTGTTTCAGACCTCCAGGTGTACGAGTCTGAAGAGTGAAAATATAAAAGCTTTTAATTTTGCCGCCTGCCAAACCCATCAGTCAAACAAGAGGCCCCCCTCCACGTCTTCGCTTGTTGTCTTTTCTTTTATCTCTTCCCGCCTTTGTTTTGTTTTCATTTTCTTTGTATTATCGTGAACGTGTCAGTCTCTAAAGCCAGAAAGCTTTAACACACACGTTACGTTTCCTCCTCTGTCTCAGCTGGATCCTGCGCTGGAGGCCAAAGTGAACGTCCAGAAGCAGTCGGTCATACTGGAGGAGGAGTACGGGGTAAGGACGGAGAGGTCGGGGACCCTGAGGTGGAATGTTTGCTCTTAAGTGTTACGTACCTGTGTCAAATAGTGTTCATTAATAATTCAACAGAAGGTATTCAGTGCTGATGTGAAGATGCCCTCCTCTCTTTAATAGCACATGTTGATTCGAATGCAGTTTCTGAGGTTTCTACCAAAAATAAAATGTTAATACTTACAATTTTGGTCCGATATTGAAGATGAAGGATATCTGCACAAACTATTTCTGATTGAATATGCACCAGTGATTATTAGTGACCTCAGTCTTAGATGTTGGTACTCGTATTGTCCTCAGAAACCCACCTCAGTTAAACTGTAATTCTTTCCTGCTCTCACCTGCTTGATATACCAGATGGTCATAATTCGCTACATCTGGCCGTGTCAAAGTTCATCAAGTAAACTGTCAGAGAGAAGAATCCTGAACGGACTTTGAAATAATTTCCTCTTTTGCATTCATGGTATCGCCGTATAATTTCACTCAGTTAGCGAACCCGTTTTCTGGTCTGGATAAAGGCTGCAAGTAACCATTATTTTCACTATCTGTCACTATTTCTCAAATAATCATTTTGTCTATAAAATGAAGTGAAAATCGTGAAAAATTTGCCAATATTGTTGTTGTGACATTAATGCCAATAAAGCAAATTTGAATTAGTTATAATTTATAATTTCTTAGACTTCTTTGAATGTCATGTTTTGTCTAAAATCCCAAAACATTCAGTTTACTATCATGTATGACACAAGAAAACCTTCAAATCTTCACATTTGAGAAGCTGCAATCATCAAATATGACAAACAATTAGTCAATTTTCATAGTTGCTGATATTTTCTGTTGATTGACTAATTGATTAATTGACTAATCATTGTGATGATCATCTAGTAGATGTGTAGTCATCTAGTATGGATGGTTTTAAATATTGAATGTTTGCTCTATGTGAAAAGTGCCCTGAGATGATTTTTGTCGTGATTTGGCGCTATATAAATAAAATTGAATTGAATTATTGGCATCCTGAACACTAAACCTCGTCTCCTGTTCTGTTTCTCTTTGCAGAAGTTGCAGGAGAAGAATTTGGACGAGTGGAAGAACATCCGTGGTCCTCGTCCTTGGGAGGACTCCAAGGAATACCAGGAGCAGCAGCGCAGCAGGCAGAACAAACAGACTGAGGCGTAGGGACACCAGACAGAGCGCGAAGGCGCCGCAGAGACCCAATTATCCCAGATGCTGCAACTCCGGGGCATGAGCGCATTTTGTTTGGTCTCTGCTTGTGTTGGACTTTAAACTTTGTACAATGTTTGTACTGGTCTCTACTGGTTTTGACACATTCAGAACTACAAGTGGATTAAATTTATGCCACAGAAACTCAAAACCTTGAAATCATTTTAAGGTTAAATTTAAAGAAGGAATACTCTGGATCTTATAGTTTTATACACAGAAGTATAAAGCAGTCACCCGTCAGTGGGTTATATTCCACTCTGATCAGGAGTTTATAATGGAAAATAACCAGTAGGTGGCACATCTGTGTATCTGTGCACCAGTCCTTCCACACAGAGACAAAGGAAGGACATATATGTCAGTGTGTGATTTCCATGTCTCAATAAATTATGTGTTGTTGATCCAAATTGTTACTTGCATTCTGTTTTTGACAATAGCTCACAGATGTAGTTTTAGCGTTGCATTGATTTACCAGTTGAAAATATAAAAGAACATAACAGTCCAACCTTTCCTCAGGCTTTATACGTCTCAACAGTAATCTGTTTAACTGACGGTTATTACTTTAAAATGTGGTGGATTTATTATGTTTATAATGGAAATAGTATTACCTTTGTGGTCCTACAACCCAAAATAACATGATTTTTGCACATATAAGTAATATTTGGGTGAATGACAGATGATGTATGAACTGTCTTACCTCATTCGGTTTGTGAAATAGGATATAATGAATATTCTTCAGGTGTAGAGGCCTGTTGCGAAAAACTCTGGGGATACATTTTCAGTAATCACATTTTTTTATGTTTGTTTTTTTTTAAATATGGGACACAACAGCTTGTGTGAGGATTATGTTGTCCTGCACAGGTTGTGCAAATCTGGATCTTTCTTCGAGTGTTGCTTTGTCATCGGTTGGTTGAGTGTCAGGCGGCGCTGCCATGAAGTAACAATCGCCTCTAATCCACCAAACACGTCTGAATGACAAAACGTGGCAATCAAGTAATTTGTCACAGGATTAGCAGACCAAATCAAGGCTTTCTTGTCAGGCTGTGTTGATAAAAAAAAAAAAAAAAAAAAAAAAAAAAATGTCGGGTGGATGCTTCTGTTTCTCAAGAAGCCTCTCTAAATATAAAGTAGCCACATGTTGGTGCATCTTTTTAGAGGTGAATCACATATTTATTCTGGATGCTCCACAGGCTGCCCCAGGCCTGTTTTTGATTAAATATATACCGTCTGAAAATCAGAATTGCAGCTCGGACACTGTGTTTGTAGCCATGGGAACAGAAATACTGAGTTTGACAATAGTCGATAGAACGGATTGATACGAATCTCAATAGAAGTTTGGATGTGCCTTCGTACCGCGGGGTCGGCTGAGGACAGCAGATGACAGGATGTTCTCATGGTTAGAGAGGCTGTCCTTGAACCTGTGGATGCCAGTTTGAACTCTCGTGTCTATAACCTTCAGCACAACACTGAAACTGAACATGTGCCAGCACTAAAGATGCTGCTCTGTAGCTGATCGCTGACCTCTGACCCCTCCTGTGCAAGAGGGACGGGGGAGGTCAAAACAGCATTTTGTTAAAGGAATCAATAACATCTCACACTGTTATTTAGTGTGCTTTAATGCACAACGAGCATTTAATACTATGAGCATGTAGCAGGAACATTCATTCAACTACTCCCAGTCAAACTTGACAAAAGTAGTTTGGTCACTTAAATGGCAACACAGTTTTACTGACACGTTGTCTTTCAGCCAGCAACAGTATACACAAAGATTCATTTTCATTTTAATTATTACGTTCCTTTGAAAGCCTCGTCTTCACACTTTACAACTTCATACCACTTATCATGGTCTGTATTATTTTTTCTTTTTTAAATTTTGAACTTTGCATATACTAAAACAACCAAATCAATAAGCACTTATCTGAAAAACACAGTTTGACTGTCAGATGGAAGTATGTTTGTTCATTTAATTACTGTAAAAAAAAACAACAACAACTAATCCCTGACCCTGTTACACATGCTGACAATCAGACAAGAAAATAACAGAAGAGAAAAAAAAAGGTTGCCAATGAGACAAATAACTGTCCCTGCAGGACAAGATATGCTGCACCTCCAGTGTCCGTACGGGCTGAAACTGTCTGCACACTGTCACAGTCCAGGGATGTCCAATGAGAAAAAGGTAACATAAATAGTTCAAAATGAATTGAGCCACACTCCGATGGGCACATAAATCAACATGCACTACTACTGTAAGTTGCATCTGAGTCCATTTGCCATCTGATATAATCACGGAAGGGACCTCGGATCTTGTGAGTCAGACGGAGGAGTACGTAATCTCTTCTAAATAAAGACAGGAAACCCTATCAGTGAGCTCACTTCTTAAAACGAGGAGAGGTGGATGATTTCCATTCTATTAAAATAATCCTTTTAGCAATAACCTGACAAAACATTAAAACCTGCTGGATCTCATACAGCAGTTTCAGAACAACCTGATACAGCAACTAGAATGATTTGTTTCCTGATGGTTCACTGTAGCTGATTTTGTATAATTTTATTATACTGTTAAAGGGTCTGTTCATTTTCTTATATATCTCTAGTGGTATCTGGACATGCAGTTTAATTTAATCTGTGTTGAGATATCTATCTCTTAGATTTCTGCCTTAAACCCCCCCCCCCCCCCCCCCCCCCCCCCCGATAATCAACTTAAATGTAATTTTGTTTATGGGGCTCATAGCAGAGAGAAATTACATGTAAAAATTCAGCAGCAACATTATAAAAGAGTCCTTGTGACTCTGGATAACACGCAGAACACACTCGTCTGCCAGACTTTAACACGGTAAACTATTCTTCACACAAAATAGCATGTAAAATTAATTTAGGGTGGTTGCACTTTCATCTTCATATTCCATTTATGTAGTCTTGTTTCATTGTGCTTTGTTTCCTAATTTAATTCCCCTTGAAGTGTACATCATATGGTTTTTTTTTTTCCTCTTTTGTAGCTGCATGTTTGTGTAGGTGTGGTGAACCATCCTCGGCTTCGCTAATTGTGCAAAGCCATACAGCCTCACATCTTCTCCGTAGAGCTCGCTTCAAGTGAACCATGTGAAAGAGACTTGAGGGCGGCGAAGCAGAAGATATGTTACAGCACACTACGGTTCTATTATGGAGGTGGGTGTAGCAGTCACAGGTCAAAATGGGTCAGTCCGCGGGCCTTTTGCTATTGTACTGTAAGCGAGCTGTCAGGATGCGTGATGAGCTGGATTTCTAATCTGAAAAAAAAGGCCCGCCCCTTCACGTGCTGTTTAATTTTTCATTTGAAAATGCATGAAAACACTTTTAAATATTCATTGGACAAGGCTAAGAAAAGGGGGAAATCGAATTCAATATTTACTACAGTGTGCCGGAGAACTAATGAAGTCTGAGAAACAAGAATCGTGTTGCTGCTTTAAATTCTGGGACCCTGAAACACAAGATCCTGAGCTTCCTCCAGCTAGGCCCATGCTATCATGTTGGTTTCCCATGAATCGAACCCGGCTGCTGCCAGATCCTCACGGCTCTGATGTGGAAACACTCCGCAGAAGAACCAGTGAGTGCTCTTTTTTGGCTCTTGATGAATGAAAAAAAAATCCCTCCTCTAAAACACACTCCAGATGATGATTAATTGCCACTGGCATTATCTCACATGAAGACATTTTTCTCAAAGATTAGAGACATGATCATTTAGTTCAAAGAGAGAAATACAAAAATGTTATGTAACACTGTGAATTGGATCCTCTTGTGAATCCTGAAACCAGGCTGAAAGCACAACTCTTTATTTTGGTATTTAAAATTCCCGAGAAATGAAATCAGTACATCCTTTTTATAACTATGCTCAGTGAGCATCTTTACACAAACTATTAAAAAAAATACCTATTTCACTAAGCTTTTAATCACAGTTTTCAGGTTTTATTATATATTTAGTTATAGTTTTAATTGCATTTTAAAGTGACTGCTTTTTAGATTGAATACTATAATGTACTGCGTTTTATTCTAATCATTTTATTTATAATGCTTTGCACTCGAGCTGTCTAGAGTATCCTTGAACATGATAAACTGTGAACTATGTTGTATTTTTGCATTTTTTAACATGCCCCCATTTCAGTTTTCTGTTGTTTTGAATGTAAAAAGGCACTTTAGGCTGCATTTTCTGTATGAAAGGTGCTATACAAATAAAGATTATTATAATTATAATGAATATGAAGTATTTGCTTTTGAATCAAGATGTTGGGCTACGGCGTAGAAATGGAGGGATCAACCTTGAGTGCAAATCGAGAGGCATTAACTTGATAGGAAGGACTAAAAAGTAAGATTGTTCAAAAAATTAGTAATGGCTTTTAAGTTACACTCACTAACAAACTCTTTCTTTGAAGCCTCTATACAGTAGCTTCATACAAACTTTTAAATATATTTTTGTGCAGAAGGAGGCTGTGGATCCTCATCACTTACACTGAAAGTGCATCATGAAGGGATCTGTTAATGGTCAGTATGAACAAGAGGAATGATTACAGCAAGAAAAACCTTTTTCAATGTTCATTTGGGCTCCTGACTGTTGTTTTAAGGCAGACTTGAAAAACTGTGAACCTATACTTTAAGACACATGCAGTGTAGAGATACAGAAGTTGAGAGTTAAATGAAAATACTGCCTTGTTAAAGGGTCAGTTCACTCAAATTACAACATAATCTCACTTATACTTGGTTGTATGTAGCCATGCAGATATCAGTTTTACTTGGCCAGGTATGTCTGTGGCGGTGATAAAAACACATTTAAAAACAGCATCATACAGTATGTTTCTAGAAACAGTTGGCCCATTACTTTGGTTGATCTTGACCTCATTGTCTTCAAATTACTCTCCAGCAAAGAAAAAGTTTCTAAAAACTATTTAAAGCATGTTGTCGGGTTTATTAAGTGTAATGTGAACACCTCCTCTGTAAAGAGATGTTGCAGTTCATGTTTTTAAATCATTTTTTTTATGACATATATATTATATGTTAGTTTGTTATGCTGATGGCGATTGATACCAAGCTGTGATACCAATGAGCTTAAACTGCCACTGCTATGGAGGAGAAGCCAGTCAGAGGCACAAATTAGAGCTGTTGCAAACCAAGCGACAACTACAGAACCACTGCTTGAGGCTGAAGTCCATGTGGAAATACCTCAAAGTACAAATGCCACCGACGGCCACTAGATGCTGGCCCCAAATATCCCTGACTCCAACTGACTCCCATTTAAAAAAAGCCTCAATTTCTCTCTAGAAATACTGAATCAGACTATTGTCACAATATTTCAGTAAGTTTAATGTTACTTGACTATGATAGCAGTCCTGTTAGCAGACTTTAGCTAACGAAGCTAATGTTACACCCTGCATTCAACAGAAAAGATGACGCCAACTATAAGCTGCAACTCTGGGCTTCAAACCTTTTTTTAAAAAAATCCTTCTTTTTTCATATAACCAAAAATAATACATAAGATGTCAGACATAACAGCTTCAAAGTAAACCGATGGGTGACATCACACCTCGCTATGTCCATCTTTATATTGAATGTACACATTGTGTTTGCAATTGGGACCAAAACACAGCATCTTAGTCCAATATCTACCCAAAAATCCAAAAGTGAACACATCTAAACTTACTCAGTGTATCATCAGGTTTCTGCAAAGTATAATTTTTGGTGCCTGTTCACCATCAGCAGGACACACAGCAGAATTTTTAACTCAGTGATTATGTCTGACCTAAATGTGCTTGACAATTGAACTTGGCTTGTCTCTTTATGTTTTTACGTACACATGCTTTTTTCTTTTTGACTTTTTTTTACCAAAGAAAGAAATATTTTCCAACAGAGTTGCTAATCTTTTGTGCTGTTGATTCAACCGGGTGAATTCCATACCCGCCAAATACCTTGAAGTCTGAATGACGTTTTACCTCCAGAAACCTGGATGCCTAAAATAACTTTGAAATCTCAGACACATATATCTCAAAAACCTTGGCAAACAGGCCTGGATTCCAGTACAGGGAAGGGATTAAATATGCTGTTTAATAATTTGGGAGGAGAACCACTGTCATCCAATCATCCACACATGCATGCATTGGCCTGACAGGCAGGTGTGTTCACATAATCATGTTGTGAAGAAGAGCTGGTTATTCTTCATATAACGCTACATAACCTTGACTCCCCTGCACTCATAAATCCTCTCAAATAAAACCCTGACAGTCCATAAATATACAATGTAGTGCAATGCAGATATAACATGGAGCCCAACGCTATGCTTTCACACCCTATGTGCTTTCAGCTCAAATAATATCCATATAGGATATATTTTGCACACATATAGTATAGCTCAACTATGGAGAGTGCCACTTCTGCAGCTGCAGCTATTGGAGCTGAGCATTCAGTGGTTCACTGGTCCGGAATATATTTGCAGAGGAAGATGGGTGAGAGAGGGATACCCGCACTGACTCCATTACATCAGTGACACGGTGCACACAAGACGAGCAGGACACTGGACCCTCCCGTGCCTTATGGTGCTGAATGAAAGAAAGAGAGAGATGGAGACGAAGGGATGGAAAGACAAGGGGAGAACGGAGATCAAGGCGGAGAGGTCAGCTCTCGTGAACCACGCAGGCAGGCAGCGGCGGAGGGGTCTCAGGGCTTGCGTGCCGATGCTGCCCGGGCCCCTCTGCCCGACAGCCACGTCTCCATGGCAACGTGTGGCCCCTGCCTCCGTCCTGGGGAGAGTGGAAGTGACGGCGGCGATCTGTGCGCGTTCCGTCTGGCTCATTATGTGGGGAATGAAGTGAAACAGCCAGGGGGTGCATTTGTTCTGCGTGGACTACCCCTCAGCTGCCAAGCGTCTGTCTATTTATAGAAATGAAATGAAAGAGAGAGAGAGAGGAAGAGTGAGAGTGAGAGAGAAAGCCTAAATAAAATAAGCACAGGGGCCATTTCCCCGCTCACTTTCCTCCCTTCCTCCCTTCCTCCTCTATGTAGAATAAGTCTTTTTTTGTCGTTTGATCCTGTACAGCTCTCTGTAAGTGACATTTCAGTGAGTCAGAAGCGGTGGTGAAGGTTGAGGCTCTCACTGTCCGCAGCTTCATTGGCTTTGTTTCCCATCTGGGACAAAAGGGGTGGATAAAAATACACACATATACAGTAGCTACACCAGGGCTGCACCTAAAGATTATTTTTTTTATCAGTGATTGATCTTTCAGTTGCTTCAATGATATATAAAAAAATAGGACACATCTTTAAATTTCTTGTCCAACTGTCCAAAACACAAATATATTTAATTTAATTTTTAACTATATTAAAACACAGAAAAGCAGTGAATCTTCACATTTTAGGAGCTGGAAACTGAATTTTAGCCTCTTGTTTTTCACTTGATAAATGACAAAATGATTAATGAGTGATCAAAATTGCCGTCAATTGATCAATTGATTAAGGTGCTAATATTTCAGTGCTTATACACACAACTTGGGTACTTTATAAATACTAATATAAATACTTACTATACAAATTCTTCTCATACTGTATATCATATTTATAACCATTATTGTATTATGTATTGAGATGACATTATATCTGATGGTACAGTAGTTTTCCCATGATTTTAACTCTTTAGCTCTTTTAGCAGTTTACGTATGCATCACAGTTGGATCATCACACTGTTTATGGACCAAAAATGGCGAGCTGCTACAAAACAGTGCACATGGTAATAGTGGAAGATGAGACGTGACAACATTAATGGGTGTTTTATTGACCTACAAGCGAACACAGGATAATTTAAAGCCCCTGTGTGTAGGAATTGAATTTCTGACTGTGATCATACATGGCATGGAACAATGAGAATAAATGGTCCAAAAGAAGAAAATAGGCCGCCATTTTTCTGTACGATTTCAAATTTTACATAAAAAAAACAACTATAAATGCGTTTAAGAGCAACTTAACAGATGCTGAAAGTCTTGTTTCTGCTAACTTCCGGAGGTTTAACTTCTCACCATGCTGTAGGGATGTAGAGGTGTACTCCGGGGTGCGTTGGTACGCTGTGACATCACTGTTGGACGTGATTAGAGGTGCACCAGAGCACACCACAAACAACCACACCCATCAGAGAATAAAAATTTCTACATAAAGTAATATGAAGCTTCAGCTGCCCAAATTAGTCAAATCAAGTCGATATCTTTCAAATTTACTGTCTTTATCGTACCAAATTCCAAAAACGTCTTTTTGTCACTATACTTCCGGTGCTACTCAACAAGGAAACACCGTCTGAGGAAAAAAAGACTGTAACTTTGGAAGATATCCTCTTCATTTGATTAACTCTGACTCCTAAAGTCTCATATTAACTTCAGATAAACTTTTAAATACATTTTTTGGACAAAACAAGCACTTTTGTCCCCGATCACTTACATTAAAATCACATTAGTAAATTATCTTTTAATAGCCGGTATGAACAGGAGGAATGATCACAGTGAGCAAAACCTGTTTCAATATTTATTTGGAGGCCTGACTGTTGTTTTAAGACAAACTTGAAAAATTGTGACCCTCTCCTTTAAGAGGCTTGCTGTGTGTCTGTTGTGGTCACACATTCACCACACCAGTGACAGGAAATGGCCCTCCAGACACGAGGTCTTTCGATCCTGATGCGAGGCGACTCTTTACCTTTCTCATTTCACAACTTCACTATTCATTACTGACTGCCGTAAGTGGACGTCGCCTGAGGATGTGTGTGTGATGAGGGGGGGGGGTGCTTCAGTGTTAACACCCTTGATGACCCCCCCCCTCCCCCCTACCCCTCCTTTTTCTCTCACCAGTGTCATTGCCTGACTGTTTTTTTCCACTGAAGTTGTTGCAACTCAAGCCTACAAATTATCAGCGTGTATAGAGTGCCGAGCGCAGCACAGGAAGAGAGGGAGAGAGAGAGAGAGAGAGAAAATACAAATCACAAAGTGCAAGTGCAGCATTATTCTCTCGTGCTGTACTGTATCGTTCTCCCTGCTCCAGATTCTCCGTTGCTGCTACCGCTGCTGCTGCATGCCAGACGTTTTCATGAAACCGATCCAGCCGGGCCTGCAGCCGCCGTCAAGCGTACACTGTGGTGAAAAAACAAGAAGGAGGAAAACAGCGAGGAGAGGATAGGTGATTTTGCTGTACTCTGAGAATCAATGCAACCAGTCAGTTTCAGGGCTGCAGCCATCAGGCCGCCCGCCCTTGTAAGTGCTGCTCCTCTCAGTGGGAAGCACAAGCAGGCCTGGTGTGTTGATTACAAGTATAATCCATTAATCATCACGGTACGCATGGAGGACTTTGATGAGAGAGGAAAGAGCAGGCATTGAATTCCAATCATAGGATGCATGGTGGCTGCAGGTACACGCGGGCCCTCGCAAACAAATCTGTCCAGTGTATTTTCCTGCCTCCACCCTTTTTCCTGCAGATAAGAAAACTTCATTAAAACATCCAACCATATTCTCCATACTAATTACAGCTTTACATGGAGAGGAGTGGAGGATGGTGGACGGGATCGGTGGTGAAGGCTGCCAGATTGGCTGTTCATACCCCCTCCCCCCTCCCACCCACCCCCTCCGCTCCCTCACCATACCCCCCCATCCATTTGGGAAGTGATTGTTTTTTGAATTTCATATTTGAATTTAACAAGCATGGAAATCTGAACAGGCTAATAAGATTCTGTACCACAGTGCCGGACTATGTAATTAAAATCGGATCCAATTGATTTTCCCTGCTTTGCATATAGGCTCTATCCCAAAAGAAAAGGACTCACTTGCATATTGTAATAACTGCTCCAAGTCTCTCTACAGTATGTTGTTGGATTTGTTTCTGGGTGGATTAATGATAATTCATTATTGATTAATTGCTAATTAACTCAGAAGACTTTTAAATACTTGTATTAATTTTATATACAGTCTGGTTAGCCGTGGGACTTTTAGGGTTTTTTTTTTTTCACAATCCTTCAGGCCTGTTTTATACTGTATAACTAGAGGTGGTGGCAGTGTCAACATGCTCCTGCTTTGCTCCAGTCTCTGGGGCTTTGTCTGTCTCGTCAGCAGCGTGATTGTGCTGCATCAAGGACTGTGTGCCCAGTGAAGCTCATTATCTACTGGGTAGTAATGCATCTAGCTGGGGATGGAAGATCATTGGGTTGTGCAATGCAACTGCAAGAAGGGACACAAAGAAACACAAGCAGTGATGGGTATTTGGTAAAAATGTGCCAGGACTCTGGGGGCAGGATTTTCTTGTTTAAAAGCCTTCTGATGGTGAACTATCACATGTCTAAAACTTTACTTTTCATTATGCCACAGTTTAGTTTAATTTGTCACATTTCTAACAATCTGAAGAGAGAGTTGTCCTGGTATCACTATCAATTAAGCTGTTCTTAATCATAGAAATAAATCTAACTTGAAAGTTTTATGCCTTTATTATAGGGACAGTGGGGGGTGACATGCAGCAGAGGTCTGCAGCCTGATTTGAACTGGGGACACTGGTTATATGGCATGCATCTTAACTGGTAGGCTGCAGGGGTATCCATGTATAACTTTTTATATAAAATCCTACAAAGATTGTTGCATTTCTAAAAATATGCAAATTTCATAATTATGAGACACAAACTACAATGTTCACGACATTTAAAGTGTTGTTTGTTTAGCTGATTATAAGATTTTGCAAATTTTTACAGCTTCATGTCAAAAATACTGTGTATTTGTGCGCATACCCTACACTTTTGAATTATAATATCACGCTCATTAAGCTACAAACTTTTTTTTTAGTGTCTTCAACTACAAATTTGCTGTGAGAGGAGAACCACTGGGATATTTGTATTCCTTTTTCTATTCATCTAGCATCGGTATCCTGTTGTGGTATGTGTGGCATGTGTCCAGATTAAATGTCAGTGACTCAGTGAGTGATCATCCTCCTGCTGTCACTCATTCTTTTGTCCAGAATTAGCAGCTTTTTGCCAACAGGCCAAACATGCAGAGTTTTTTAATGGTAAAACAGCGAGTGACACTTTAATTATGAGCTTTTTTAGTAGTAACTCCCTCCTCCCGTGTTGCACAGTTGTCATGGTCAGATGTGGGCCTGGATGATATTCATGCTTTGTGGTGCAGGTTTGTTCTCTCAGCTGATGGTGACGTAGTTGCGCGCCTATCAGTGCCTGTCTGTGTGACTTTTAGAAATGGGGGGCGGAGGGCTGTAGGGCGCAACCATTTCACACCTATACCGCGTGAGGATACGCCTAATATTAATAATAATTATCCGAGGATGACAATTAATAGATAAAGCTCATCTCCAGCAGTCACTGAAAGCTCCAGAACCTGACTGGCAGCCAGCGCAGGGGAGATAAGTCGTGGCCATTCCGATGGTGCGCAAAGTCCAGCAGGCAGCCTTGGCAACTTAAAAAACGGGTATGCACAGCTGAGCGCGTTTCCAATGTAAGACAGTGTTTAATATTAACTGTTGTACCCTATCTGTAGAGAAGACAGCCGGCAAAGAGGAGCTACACACGGCCGTGACTACCAACAAGACCGACATCATAGATTTCCTGCGCTATCGCAGCGGAGAGAGGAGGAGGAGAGCGCTGATTCACGGCTTGCAGGAGGAGGGAGAGCCGAGCGGACGGGCTCAGAAGATCCATCTCTACCAAGGGTGCAACCTTAAAATACCGACCCCCTCCCTCCTCCTCCTCCTCCTCCCTCGTCATTGACAGCTTTGCGACCCGGTCAATCCGTCAGACAGGGAGGATCTGGGGAGGAGGGCGCCAAGGCAGGAGAGGACGAAAGGCGATCACCTCTGGCCGGTTTGATCCAATCGCCAATACCGAGCAGGCTGGGGACCTGCCTCTCCGTACATGAGGACGACACAGCGGCTTCACCGGGGGATTTTGGTCCGAGGAACACGTTTGACTCAAGAGATCCACACAGCGAGATTATATTGAGACTGTTGTCAGGCTGATCTGAGCGGCAAAACAATAATAATAAAAGGGGGGCGGACAGGAGCTATTTCGCAGTCTCTACATAAACTCCCCGGAATACAAATCCAGGTAGGTTATGAATAACGCATGATGCAAACTGATATTATAATCTGTGTTAATGAGTGATGCAACCTGGGATACCATCAGTGATAAACAGCAGGACACAGACAGGCTTTCTAGTAAAATATGTGACAGATTACAGGAAGCATATAGGTGCATTTTAAGAGCCATGTAGCCGCACATACAGTCGATAACTGATGAGAGCTGGATGTGCTCCTTCACTCCGGAGCGCTTCATCCTGCCAGGCTTTAACCTGTCTATCTACTCCCGCTGCTCTCCTTCATTGTGCAGATATGATCCATTGCAACGGGCTGAAATGGATTCGTGATAGCGTCTAATGGGTGTGCCATTAAAATAATTGGCGTCTGTCAACGCAAGTAACGGATACCGGTTGTTACAGCCTGCCGAGCCCGTCCTGCTGCTGATTGGTTTAACACCTGGATTTCCAGTTTTTACATGTGAATCTTTAGCTTATATTTTTGCTGGCTTCTCTTGAATGGTCTGCCACTGTTTGGAGTTAATTTTCAAGTGTTTCCTGAGATGAATCATGAGTATTTATTTCAGAAGGGAGATAATAAAGGCGGGTAAATTCACTGTGCATCTATACACGTAGGCATATTTGCACCCTATAAGTTGTAGTGCGGGCCTATGGGTGCTCCAGCAGGGATTCCCCCCTCAGGTATAGCACTAACATTGGTATAGTGAGCGAAACGGCCTTATGATGATTAATCAGCAACAGCTGAGCATCTCCAGGAGTCTGCTGAGGCCATGTTTAAGCGGATCTCAAATATCCTCCTTAAACAAGACCCTCTCCCCAAAATAGGGAACGGAAAAGGGATCCAGGAGCAGAGCAGCCGGCCTCTCCTCTGAATGCTGTCTGCATCAGGCAGGAAATGTATGAGCATGTGGTTGCTTAAAGATGCATTAAGTCAAACATTAATGTGTGTTTCTCTCATTAAAATCCACTATCTTAGAAGTGTTAGTCATCTAGAGTTGACTGGACTGATTAAGGACAACTGCAACTGTAACTTTCATCATCAGTTAATCTGTCTATTATTTTCTCGGTTGTTTGGTCTATAAAATGTCAAAGAATAGTAAAAAAAAAAAAAAAAAAAAAGATGTACTGAAATTGCTTGTTTTGTCTGCTTAACAGTTCAAAACCCAAACATATTTATTTTAATATCAGATGACAAAGAAAATAAAAATATTTACATCTTACAAGATGGAATCAGAAGTTTTGGCATTTTTGCTTAAAGAAATGACTCAAATGATGAATTGATTAACAACATAGTTGCTGATTTAGGTGTAGTTGATCAAGTAAAACTAACTTATCAATCAACTAACCATTTCATCTCGGAGACAGATAAATCTGTGATATTGGATATTGCCTTAAGATCACATATCCATAAAGGAGTTTAATTCAATCAGTTTGATTTTAAATGGGGAGCGTTAACATCTCCTGATGATGGTCTCAATGCTGTTTCTAAAACTGTAGAAATACATGAGAGAGATGTTTTGACTTTGCTGGGAGATAATCTACAATATATTAATAAACAGTTGTATCAATATTATGATATGAAGCTATAGATATTGGGATTTTTGTCATTTTAATATCATTACATAGTTGAAATATTGGCTTCTTTAAATTTTCTAAACTTATACAGTTCATATCCACACAATGTTTAACTTAAAATACTGTATGACTTATACAGTGTATTATTAATATTTATTGTAAGGGTTAAGTGAAAGTTTTAGTGATAATCGGTTTAGTCAATAGTACTGAGCTCAATTTTTCTTAGCAGGAAAACGTACTGAAATGTTGCATAAATTGAGTTTAAGTGAGTTCATTTGTGGTTGAAGAGGTCAGTGTTGGAATTAATTGGAATACCGTACATCAAAGCTGAACTTCACCCTGAAGTTAGATATGTCAGTTGCAATATGTCTCTTCAGTTCAGATTTGTCTTTTCTGTAGATTTAAATACTTTGTGGTAGCAGCTGAACAGTCTTGATTAAACTTCAGTGACAGCCCGCTCCTACATGCACAATGCAAAATACAATCCTTAAAACAGTAATTAGTATGCAAATTGTTTTGTGTGGCTTCTAATTTAGGGGTCACGGCTCTAATGGTGGTACTCACAGAGAAATGGAATCATTCACTCTCCATCGTCTAACAGCACCCAGTGCAATTTGTGCCGGGAAAGAAAATCAATCTTTAAAATACAAAATCCTTGTGAGGTCATACACCTGAAGAGTCTGTCTGTCTGAGTGCTTTAATGTAATTGTTTTAATGAGCTTTACAGTATTGCAGAACATTGTGTGGTTGTGTCTCTCGAATGGTTTCTCAATCAGTCAGTCAATTAATCAATCAGCCCGTCCCTATTAGCTATATTGCCAGTGTTATTTGTATTATTAAGATTTTGTTAAAGGGTCACTCCACCGATTTTAGATCCTCATCATGAGGAGTACGACTCAGCTTGTGAAAACAGTTTTATAAACTCAGCTGTGACTCTGGAGGAGCTTTCTGAAGTCTATGAAAATGATCTTGGTGATGTCATCAGAGTTATGTCGGATGAACTCGGAGTATGTAGTTTGAAAGCCGCGGGCATTTACCAGTCAGGGAGGGTCCAATGAAAGACACTCTGGAGTTGCGGCATCATGGGAATTGTAGGTTTCAGCATTTTTGGAGCTTCACTCATACTTCTAACTTAAAGTCAGGATATGTCAGCAGGTGCTGCTTAGATTCACTCTTCTTCTCATCTGTCTCTCACAACTTTATGGACAACTTGGTCTCCTAGAAATTACATTAGAATGCTATTTGTTTCTCTAATTACGTTGTGTTTGGAAACACAATTGACTTTTCACTAAACTTCTCCCCCAAACAGTCATTGTCCAATCATAGCTTCGCAACTGTAACTTGACACGGCAGGCCTGTCAATCTTTTGATTTCTCCAAATGCTGAAACGGTGTTCACCGGGCAATGAGAGCAACACTTGATATCTAAAGAGGATGCAGGGAAGAGTCTTTTTTTAAATCTTATTCCCAAAACCAAAAACACACATTCACACATGGAAACACAAGAGTTCCCCACTATCTGCATTTGAACTGCTGGGCATCACAGTGAGTTGTAGGATTGGGAATTTCAACACATTTAACGGAGCTATAATAAATAAGCTAATAATGGATCACATGACTACTTGTATGAGAAAACTCACAGACAGTTATCACCCCACAGCTGTAATGAGCTCTTTAGTGTCTTTCAGCTCATAGTTTTGATTATCCGGACTGCAACTCAACTGTTTTGGTTCATTCTCACTCCTCTCATAGTGTCGTTTTTCCCCCTAGAATGCATGTTTTTAGCAAAAAATAGCAAAAAATAGCTAAAACAGACTGTATACTACCTGCCCAGCAACAAATAGCAGACAGACAGAATTAGTTACTAGCAAGTGAACATAATTGTAGCATCTAGCAGCTAAAGAGCCTGATATTTTGCTCAGCAGTTAGCAGAGAGCAATCAGAGCTAAAAGGAGCGTCAATGTTGGATTTCCATTTATCAGGAGGCCAGAAACACAGACTCCAAATGAATGCTAATGTTGCTCTGTGTCTGCTGGATGTGTAAATAGGCAACTGTTGGCTAACAAGTTCCCCATATCAACCTAAAAGTTGATAATATGTCAATATTGTGTTTCCACTGCTCCCAAAGGGGCAAACAGATTAGAAATAGCAGGTTGATTAGAAGTAGCATGTTGCTTTTTAATAGACAAATGTTTAATTTTAGTATAAAATATGTGAGTTGATTTTGATCTGATAAGATTAAGGATACCCTTCCTCTTTGTATATCACCTATTGGTTAAATGAGCAGTTATTTAATCATTGTCATACCTAGGTTGTAACATATTGAGAGGCCTTAAAATTCTGGATGCTGTGTCTGTTTTGGCTTCATTCCAGTTTCTGCCCATCTACCCCAGCTACCTACCGTGCAATAAACCACAAAGAGAAGCTGGCATATCAGCAGTGTAGCTCTGATTCTAAAACAGGAAGAAAACAAAAATAAAACAGGAAGAAGCACTTCTCTAAGCCTCTCAATGCGTTCAATAAACTATCCATCCCTGCTGTCAGTTGTCCAGTTTGCAGTACATGTTAACAGAGGTGTACGGCATCAAATTTCCTCAGTCTTGAAAGTTTACTCCTCTACACAAGTTGCTGTGTTAAACACAAGTTCAAACCAGTGCAAAACCCTTAGTTTTCAGACTCAACTTTTCTCTCATTAAGTTACAACTTTGTCACTCAATTATTTCCCCGTTGTTTTTGTTTGTGCTCCGCGCTGTCGGTTCTCACGGGGATTGCAAAGCTGGCTCGTGTCCATATAAATGGCTCTGCTGATTCAGTTAAATTTAAGTTCCTTGTCACCTGCTTCTGCTGCCGTTCGCTGCCACCCCCTTTTCTATACTTAAGATCAGTCTGCGCTGCAATCAACATATTTTTTAACATCTGAAGAACTGCATTTCAAGCTGAGATATCTTCCATCTTTAGGTTTTCTTGCTCTAAGAAAGCACCTCTGGAAAGATGTGTCTGTCTAAATGTTATGGAGCTTATGGTCCCTGAAAAGACATTGTATTAATACTGCCAGTGATGTGGTTGTTTGTACATGTTAAATGTTATAATAATGGTATAATATTACAGAAAACATTCAATGGTTTTGCTAATGCCTGAGTTTGCACACAAGACTTTGACAGAAACCTTGCCAGTTCTTTTGCAGACATTAGGTGTGTGTTGACACTGCTGAGGTTCCAGAGACAATATTTGGCTTTTAAATTGGTGTGAGTGCTTCAAATATGCCAGCTTCTGTTTGACTATCCATGCCTCTGTTGAAAGATTTGTCAGCTATCCAAACTGGCCGGTCGTCTGTCTGGATCATAGATATCATTTCCAAAAATATCACCTGGGAATTCAAGTAGTTGGAGTTATTTTAAAAGTCTTCAGATTCAGTGTACTGTGTAAGAGTTAAATCTGCATTACACTGCATAAGATATGCCATTTAATGGATGCTTTTATTCAATGTGCCTTTAAGTGCCATGAGTGCGTACCCAGAGGTAATCAACCCTCTAACCAGGAATCAAAACACAAGAGTGCACTTTTAGGTACAAAATATAAAAAGACTCAAACTACATTAGCTCAACAAAAGCAAAGGGAAACAAGTGTGACAGTAAAAAAAAAAAAATTGTAATCCTCCAGTGACTTCGGGACAGACTGATTAACTTGCTCTGTCTGTATCTCTCTGAAGAGATAGTTTTAATTCAGACTAAACCGTGCCTCAGGGGCCCATAGGTGTGCTGGAGGCTTCAGAGGGTCTCCACCCAACCGTCTGAACCACTAAATAATCACAGATACGTCTGAGAAGAGAGCTTCTTCTAATGAATCCCCTTTGTTGCGTCTTTTAGCTTACATCCTCTAAGTTTGGGGTGGTTAACTGTTCCTTGTGCTCTTGTTGCCTCTGGTCTCAGCTGTTAGCAACAAAAGAATTATCAAGTCCTATCTCATAAGAGTTGAAGAGGTGCATAAGATGCTTAGTCTGAGCTTTTATGAATTCGGACATTGTCTGCATTGTTATTGTAACGCTGCTCTCTCTTGCGGACGTGGTAAGTGAACGTTTAGGGCTCAGTATATAATAAATTTGGAAGGGACATCTGTACCTTTTGTTTCAGTTTGCCTCTTGACAGTCTCCTGCCTCCCCTCTGCTGTTTTTTTGCCAATGCGACATTTTGGACAGTGCTTAGTTTGGCAACATCGCATGCCTGCTGAGCGAGCTGTTTGGTTCAGAGCTGTGTATTACCCCTGAGATTTCAGACAATCAGGCTCAAATCCACATTATTGGGCGCACGTATCCACATCTAAATTGAAAACAAACTTTGTGATTTGAAATGAGCCCACAAGCTATGATTTTATTAAACTAATGTTATCTACATTGTTCACATAGTGCTTTACAGACCTGAAAATCTCATGAATTTCTGATAATGGGGAAGTATTTTCCAGCCCGCCTCTCGTAGATAACATAAAGGTCTCATGATTGTGCTGCTTGTAAAGTAGGAGGCAGAAACTCATTGAAGTCTTACAGAAGGATAGTGGGATCATTTAAATTCTTGTACTCATATAAAATTGAGAAATTCCTGTCTTGTTTCTGTGTTTTTCTCCCTGTGAAATGCAAGTACACAGTCTTACACATTTGTACCACTTCTACTCTTCAAACTTTGGATTTAAAACAATTTGGAAATACCCTCAGGTTGGATAATCATTCCATTATGTGATTAAATGAATTATTGAATTATTATATAACTAAAAATGAACACATACCCATTTGTTTTAATAAGTAATGCATTAAGTAAATAAAAGGAATATGTATTAAATAATAGATGCGTTTATCAATCTAATTAGAAGACAAAACATGGTGCATTTGTTTTACTACTGTTTCTAAAATATGAACCTAAACACTTTGTTTCTTGTTATAAAGGTATAATACACTCACCGGCCGCTTTATGAGGAACATCTGTGCAATTTAATGCAATCAAATGCAACAGCACTGCCATAAATTCTACATTTTCGAAGCTTATACATTTTTAGTTTTTGTTGACATCGTCAGAAAGGTGATAATTCTACTTTGTGGTTATTATTGAGGTCGTAGTGGGTGGTGGTGGTGTACTGGGGTGCAATATATTGAATGGTGTTCATAATATTTTGTCCACTCCATTAACATACTTGAGGGGGCCAAAATATTAGAAACACTTTGTATAAGCTTTATAAAAATAGAATTTATGGCAGTGCTTTTGTATTGGATTGCATTCGGTTACAGAGGTCTTCCAAATAAAGTGGCTGGTGAGTGTATAACGTTAATATATTTAATGTAATTTCTTTCTGCTTTGTTTAGGTGGTGGGTGGAGAAAAGGCACAGCCCAGTGCTGGATCCCAGAGGGACTGTCAGTGTGGTAAGGACCCTTGAGACGAAGGAGGGTGCATGGAGGGTTCAAGGCCTGTGAAGCCAGGGTCTTCAGCCTGCCTCTGGTTGGGGCTGGTTTCTGTGGCTGTAGCCTTCCTTTGCGCAGAAGCCCGGACCACTCCGAGCCCCCTTCATACCCCCAGCAATGCAACCTGCGTGGGAAACTCCAAGTGTCATCCAGGGATCATCCTGCCCATCTGGTATCCCGAGGATCCCTCCATGGGAGACAAGATCGCACGGGTCATTGTGTATTTTGTGGCCCTGATCTACATGTTTCTTGGAGTGTCCATCATTGCTGACCGTTTCATGGCAGCCATTGAGGTCATCACTTCCCAGGAGAGGGAAATTGTCATCAAAAGGCCCAATGGAGAAACAACCACCACCACGATCCGGGTGTGGAATGAAACAGTCTCCAACCTCACCCTCATGGCCTTGGGCTCATCCGCCCCTGAGATCATGCTCTCTGTAATTGAGGTATGTGGACATGAGTTCAAATCTGGCGAGCTCGGGCCTTCCACAATTGTTGGCAGTGCAGCCTTCAATATGTTTGTTATCATTGGCATCTGTGTGTCTGCCATTCCCCAAGGAGAGGTACGCAAAATCAAACACCTCAGAGTGTTCTTTATCACTGCAGGCTGGAGCATCTTTGCTTACATTTGGCTCTACATGATCCTGGCTGTGTTTTCTCCCAACGTAGTCCAGGTCTGGGAGGGTCTACTCACACTGGCCTTCTTCCCCATATGTGTACTCCTTGCCTGGGTGGCAGACAGACGACTACTCTTCTACAAGTTCATGCACAAGAAGTATCGCAGCGACAAACACAGGGGTGTCATCATCGAGACGGAGACCGAACGCTCCAAGGGGATTGAGATGGATGGCAAGATGGTCAACTCTCACTTCATGGATGGCGGTGCGGCCAGCAATCTTATTGGTTTGATTGAGAACAAAGAGGTAGATGAGTCCCGGCGTGATATGATCCGCATCTTGAAAGACCTGAAGCAGAAGCACCCAGAGAAAGAGTTGGATCAGCTGGTCGAGATGGCCAACTATTACGCTCTCTCGCACCAGCAAAAGAGCCGTGCCTTCTACCGCATCCAAGCTACACGCATGATGACAGGCGCAGGAAATATTCTGAAGAAACATGTGTCAGAGCAGGCAAAAAAGAGCTCCAGTGTGCAGGAGGTGCATGTGGAGGAACCAGAAGAGTATGTGTCTCGGATCGCTTTTGAGCCTGCTGTCTACCAGTGCCTCGAGAACTGTGGCGCTGCCATTCTGACCATCACCAGGAAGGGTGGTGACATCAACAAGACGATCTACGTGGATTATAAGACGGAGGATGGCTCTGCTAACGCTGGGGCTGACTACGAATTCACAGAGGGCACGGTGGTGTTCAAACCAGGAGAGATGATCAAGGAAATAAGCATTGGCATCATAGACGACGACATCTTTGAAGAGGACGAGCACTTTTTTGTGCGCCTCAGTAACCTACGTGTCCTGGAGACTGAGGACGAGGTGTTATCCCCCAACAGTCTCCCGTATCCAAAGGCCATGCTGGGCTTCCCCGCTGTGGCCACTGTGACCATTCTGGATGACGATCACTCGGGCATCTTCACCTTTGAAAGCAACTCAGTGCATGTCAGTGAGAGCATATGCATTATGGAAGTGAAAGTGCTAAGGACTTCTGGAGCAAGGGGGACGGTCATTGTGCCTTATCGCACCGTGGAAGGACTTGCCAAAGGAGGAGGGGAGGACTTTGAAGATACCTACGGAGAGCTTGAGTTCAAGAACGATGAGACCTGGTAAGAAAGCAATTCTATTTTTCTTCTCGGTTGTGGGCTGGTTGGCATTAATGTGATGATTTATTATTTTTTATTTAATCAGTACCTTTGGGTATTGAAAATGAAGTGTGTTTAAGAGTCATATATAAGTAATTTTCTTTGTGCTTGTTTTTGCATCCCATTGATTTGTGTGTTTAGAAAAACGTCAAGAAATGATGGCTACAGTAAACTGTGTATGATATGATAGCTAGCTTTAAAGGTATCCAGCAGTCTGCCAGATACATGTCACATTCAGTGTTTGCTTTTGATACAAAGATGTTGTCTTCTTTGCTTCTTGACATCATTTAATTTAGAACATACTTGAGTAACCTATTCATGTGCTGTTTGCACTCATCACTCTGTGAATTTTAAATGCTTCTTTCTTCACATGATTAGACAGCGTACCCTCTCATCTGAGTGTGCACTCTATATCCCCTTGTTTTCCTGTCAAGAGATTTTGCTCTCATCAGAGTGCTTTGGTAGCGATCCTGTGTGTGTCGCATGCAATAGGGATTCAACTTTGGGATTCGTCACACAACTGTGGAAACAGGAAGTCCTTAAGTAACCCTCCCCTTGCTTCTCTAATCCCTGCTGCTTTTGTTTTGTCAAACTCTGGATTTTTGCTCTTTTTTATTGTTTCTGTGTCATGTCTGCCTTAGAAACAAAGCAATAGCAAAGAACAGTATAACAGAGAGAATTACAGCTATAAAGGTCAAAGGCCAGACACAGGTTAATGTAATAATGACTGCACGGCAGTCTTTTAGGTTTGTAGCATGACTGTGTCATGATGAGTGACTAGAGTGGAGGTCTGATTCCTTCTGGGGCCAGCCATACTACAAAAGCTTGCATTTTGGTTGTAAATGTCTATGAGAAATAGTAATGTCTTATGTAAATTGCTTATGTTATGTAGCCTTGTCTGCTGTACCATCTGTGTACAATACTGCACTACAAAAACACATGGGCTAACAACTGAGGAGGCATATTTGGCAGTGTTACAATAATAGCAACATACTGTAGGAAAAACAGCAACAGGGCCATATATTTTATGGTACAGCCTTTTGTCCCATACATGTAAAGCAATGCTCTGGGATACTGGCATGTGTGCAGAATTGCGCCTCTTGAGAAATATTGATTTGTTTTTTTTCACAGCTTGCATCCGCTTGCATCTCACACATTGGTCTGCAGGCACTGAATCAAAATGACATACGTCTATGACATCCCCTTCCCAAACCAATCAGGACCCTCTCGGCGTACTGTGGCTGACTGGCATGGTCTGTGCTCCAGGGTGTGGGTTCCTGAGGGCTGAGGCAGCCCAGGAGACCAGCAGCGGGGGAATGAGTGTCGGGGTGATCAGCATGCTCTTGGGGCTTGCTGAGCTCTCAGGGTTTTGCTTGATTTATGTGAGAGATGCTGTTTGGGCCGGGCCTGAAGGCTGCCGGGGGAGTAGAGGGGAGAGATGTGGAGAAAGATTATTATTATGAGACTGCTGTGATGTTGTTGGCATTGTGAGGGAATGCTGGTCTATTGATCTGTTCATTGTGTTGTGCAGCGTACTGCGAGTTAGATGTTCTTACAATGCAGCACAGCCCTGATGTGAACACTGTGAATTGATAAATACTTGTGATGCGGGAGAAGAATCAGACTGTACCATCAAATGATTATTGCTCTAAAATATTTCAGTAGAACAGTAAGAATCCACGTTAAAGAGATTTAACTACCTTATTATACAGTTATGTCAGTTTCTTAATTTTACATTTCTGAGAAGTGAAAAACACAAGACATTGAATTAGTAATCTGGAATAAAACTGAATGTTCAAATGTGGCAATGTGATCTGAAATGATTTGTCAATTAATCAATTATGCTGGTTTTTCATCTCTTATGTGGTAGTAAATTGAATATCTTTGGGCTGTTTGACTGTTAGAAGATGACTTTTGGCTTTAGGAAATCATGATTTGATTTTTCACCATTCTCAAACAATTAATATATTAATCAAGAAAAAAATTGGCAGATTAATTGGTAATGAAAATAATTGTTAGTTGTATCACTACTTCAAATAAATTATCACCCTAAACCATCTCAAACCCGGAGGTAGGCATGTGAGGAAGATTTAGGCTGAACCTCATCCAATTATATGTTATCTGTTGAGGATGTGAAGAAACGCTGCATGTAGGTTAAATTATTAGGTTGAAAGGCTGAGGTTAAGGGCAAAGGTCACAGTGTCTGACCCATTGATCCTTTTAGCAAGATCTCACATCAGATTGCTGCGTTCAAGACAGTCGTAAATATAAAGTGTGACATTTTACATGCATTTTAGTGACATTTCAAAAAAAGAGGCTGTGTGCTTAGGAAAGAAAATATGATAACTTAACAATAAATGTCAAAATCACAATCTGTAGAATAAATGTCTTGTTGACATATATTGAAAATGTACTGTTTAATATTTTACACTGACACACAGGGTATAAAATAAACACAATCTGCCTTTTTCTGCCGAGGGACAGGGCAAAACATATTGTAGATATTAAACAAAATGTATACAGTCAGTGGTGATTAATGTACTCAATGTGGAGTAATAATAAAAGCCTATGATGACTCAAAACATACAGGACATTATTTAGTTAAGCAGTTAAAACAATGAAAATTGTTCATATGCATGAACACGCTCGAATATTAACATGAAAATCTTTCCTTCCCCCTTCAGAGACTTCTGGATCTTTTGTAGAAAAGGCACACTGCTGTTACGGAACTCCCAACAAATCTCCAGAAATTTCCATAATTACACTGGGATAATGATGAATTAGATTCTGTTGGCATCCATAAAAAAGACAAAGAGGAACAGTGGAAGTGACAGCTTCATCCAGAAGCATACCAGAAGATTCATGAGAACATTTCCATACACAAAACAAAAGGGATGAATGTGTAGAATATTCACTAAAGGCATAATTACAATGATGTTTCTTCTGCTGCCTTGAAAGCTCTCCTCAGGGTCGTTTTCACGCTCACGACATGAAAAAATACAGAATTTATTTGCCTCCATTGCCTTCACATTCATATTCCTCCACCGGCGTGTATGGAAATTGACAATGGAAATGTTATTTTTATTCCCATTTCGCATAGATGTTGAAATAACAGAAGGATTCCCTACTTGGTGCATAGTTAAAGCAGTTTCTTGCTGCTAATTTTGTGTTAATTGTGACTAAATGAGGGCAGAGTTTGCTCCCTGTCTAAAGGGCAAAGGGTTTTTTGATGTCCTTTAGGACAATTTGACCACATAATACTTCAGCTCTCATGTTCTTCTTTTCTCTCTCACCCTGTTTTACGAGGCATTGACTCTCAATCTCTTTTGACACACTTTGGGCCCATTGTTATCAACCAGAGTGGAAATTTATTACAGTCCTAATCTGGAGCTCTGGAATACATCACTCCAATTCTTAGCCAGACAATAGTTCTCAGCAAGAAGGATGAAGTTTAATAGTTTTTTTGGTGGCAGTGCTTGTGCTCCAAGCTAACGGATATGAACCTCATCTAGGCACCGTGAGCCTCTTAACTGTACATTTTATGGCAGTCCAAGCTATAAAATGACTCCCAAGTTTAGGTTGGGCTGACAGAGACACATTTTGGGGTGTTATAGACAGGATTTACTTCATGGTTTGGCACTTGGCAGGGTGAGTTTGCTGCTGAGAATATTAAATGGATAAAGGTTGCAGGCTTCTGTTTCCTTTTGACCCAGTGAAGATAACACAGCTGTTAGGTGGAGAAGCTTCTTCCCAGGAGAGACGGATGTTTAACTAGGCGCTGATGGATTCATAAACAAATGAGTGGTGTGCAGCGGATGGACCAGAATCTGCTAAAGTGCAACTGTGGTTACGCCTGTATGAGCATGGCTTTCCTGTGCTAGTAAACCTGCCTTATATTTTTTTTTATAAATAGCAACATGTAGGGGGGGTTACATTATAATAAGATGCACTGAACGGCCCTTTCCCTGCTTTCTACACCACCTCCCCCCAGCTCACCCAACCCTTTTCCTTAATATCTCTGGAAGGTGTAGCTGTCAACCCCTCTGGGCATCCTGACTGACAGAACACATGTCCACGCTGATCCTCATCCTGCTGACCACCCAGCTTTTCCCCCTGCCAGCACTTTTCCAGATATCTTGGAATAGACCCATGAGGTTTACCTTACCAGCCTGCAGCTCACGGCAGCCTTCTCACGCAACCAGGATCATCTTGAGCTCAGATAATCATATGCAATACTTTTGTTGTTTTATTCATGCTAGTCCTATAGTTTCTGTTCTCTCAATAATTGGAAAGCATCTTTGTATTTTTATAGCCTTAAGATGCAATCACGCATAGTTTTCTTTTAGTAATGTGGTTTATTTTGTAGTATTTCTTTTTTTTTATTTGCTTCATTAGAGATCACACCAAGTTAAAAAAGGGAACAGGGCTGGTAAACAAAATTCAAACTGACTCACTTGTGGCTCATTTTGTGGATTGTTTTTGGTTTTGTGATCCTATCAGGTCTGAGAGAACAAATCTAATTCCACTTGCTGTAACTTAAGTAAAGCACAGTGGACTTGTCCCAGTAAGGATTGAGCTGGTGATGTCTAGACATGTCGGTTAAAATCAGGCTAAATTTGGTTTAAAAGTAAATGTTTTTTTTAGACAATTAGGTCACACATAACCATTGCTTCAACAGCATCTGAATAGCTACATTTCTTCACCATTTAAATGCTGTTACAACAACTGCATTTAACTTAAACATCAGAAAAATGTCCACTTTTTAAAGGATGTGGCTGGCGATTTTCTATATTTTCTCATGTGCAGAGCCAAACCAACAATGAATTGATCCCACTGTATGTATCCAAAGCTTGATTTATCTTATTCCTCTGTGCCATAGAGCTCCATTGTTGCCTCTACAAACAATACTTGTAGGATCAGTCCATTGTTGGTTTGAGATTAGTTGACATTTAGAAAAATAAAGAAAATTGCCACCTATATCCTTTAATCAAATACAACCAAATTCTAACCCACACATCTACATCAAATCTCAAAATTAGTGCTTACTTGTACATCTTTGTCATATTTTGTTTCTGGTTTTGATACCTGGTAAGAAGAACATGTGAATACATACAGCACAGTAGATGAATATAATATGAATACCTAAAAACAAACCCTCCGCGGCAGAGTGAATGCATCCTTATAAGCAATTACTGGCTATAAAGTGGCATGAAATTGTTCCCCGTACCACTAACACCTTTCCCTCTGCTATCATGTGAGACCAGTTTAACACACACACACACACACACACACACAAACACATTAAAAAAAAAACCCACACTTTCTCACAAGTTCTAACACATTCAGAGACGCACTCAAAGATTCACAAGTACATTTCTTATCTTAGCAAACTTATTGTCGCTTTTGCACTTTGGCTCCTGTTTGCAAATACTGTACAGAAATACACACACGAATACACACGCACTAACTCACGCACAGGTTGAGTGGCAATAAATATGCTGGCCCTGCGTTTGTTCCTCCCCAGGTGGGGGAATGCAATTAAGTTAAAGCTTATTTATAACACAATTCAGTGCAGGGCGTGTCGCCAGCTCCGAGCCTCCCCCTGAGTGTTTGTGTGTAAATCTGACTGGGGATCATATATTCAGGCTCCCCCAAACTTTTGACAGTCTCTCCAACCTAATAGAGTTAAGACGGAGGTAAGTGCATCAGTTTGACCCATTTGACAGTTAAAGCAGCTTGCTTGGATGCTCTAACAAATAAACACAGCTTTGTTTTGATAATTCGGTTTCATTCCAAAAAAAAAAAAAAAGATGACATAGTGACTGGTCTTACGTAGTGATTCATTGTGCAAAATTAATATAAATATATATAAATTGGTCTTTATAAAGTAAGGTATTTTATAGTGTTTAGTTGACATTGTGTTGTGCATTTTCTCCTATTTTTTATATATCATCATTTGACAAATTTAAAATAAAAGTTTAAACAAATAAGCAATTTTTAATTAACATATTTGCAGACTCTTGTCCAGTTCTTCATCATCTTATTTTGGAAGAATGTAAAGCTGAACATAATAAGGAATTAAATTGTAATCAGCTCTAGATAAAAGATAATTCTGCACATATTAATAATTTGGCCTTATTTATTTTTCCCACCCTGCTGATTGGTTCCGATCAAATTGTAACGGTTTCTGCGTTAGATAACCGATACCCCCTGTGGATAAGGCACCGCAACAGACGGCTGCCCTAGATATCAAACGGGGTTCCCAAAATCTACACGCAAGACCACCCAAGCCTTGCTTAGGGAACCAGAGTTCAGCCTGGCTTCTATAATCACCAGCTGTCGTTGAACCACTACCAACGGGCCTATGTAGTGAGGAATTCCTAACAGTCTGGGTCACAATGAAGTGTACTGGTGCAAATAGGTGTTAGAGGTTTGAAAGTACTCCAAGATGACCCTCTAACCGGTCATCTCTGGTGGAGGCCCACTCTGACGGTCGAGGACAAGGACACTAATTAAACCCTTATATTAAACCTTTCAACCTAATTCTGTACTGAAATCATACCTCCATCACGTGTTGACCTCAGTCATTAAATCTGAACCATTTCCTTCCTGTTATTCAGTAAACACTTCTAGTTTATCTTTAGCAAAATTCAATATAATTTGTAATCTAAACTAATTTAAAACTAATGTCAGCCTTTCACAAAGGAGGTGTCTTTTCTTACCTTAAGTGAATACCAGAAGACCTGTAATTTTTATGGTTTTATTGTTTTTTATATTGATATTACGTGTTGTTAAACTTTTGATTTTACTTTATTTTATTCTATTCTCAATTGTTTGCATTGTACAGCACTTTGTAACTGGTTTTGAAAGGTGCTTTATAAATAAAGTTTACTTACTTAGTTACCTCAGAGATGAGCACAAGTCAGGAACTTTGGTTGGAGTGTATAAAAAGACAGTTTTATTTGTTTGGTTTTTTTTACAAAATAAGTAATATAAGATGCAAGAAGTAAAATACAAAAACTTGAACAAAACATTAAAAAAGCTAAAAGACTAAAGAGAGTCTCAAAGATATCTCTCAAAAAGCCCTGATGAGAAAAGGAGGTCCTGCAAAAAGAAAAAGGAAGCTCGAGTCTCTCATGGCTTATTTTTTTATGATTCTACAACTTCCTCTTCTAAACGTTCTTATTTCTACATAAGGTCTTTTGTCTATAGGAAATTTATCAGTTACATGGTGATATTACATGACTTTACAGAAAATAGTGACACTTCCTGTGACAGTTGAAGGTTTGAACATCTGACGGTTGTCTAGGTGTTTGATGTTTGTTTGTGTTTGTTTAGTAATTCTTCTACTTCTTCACAATAAATTGGTCAGAAGTAGGCTTGAGAAGTCTTTGTCACATATAGTGGAGCTGTCAACAAAATTACATGAAACAGTTCGCTGGAAGTCATGCACATGCTTCCCCAAACATTTCATAATCAACCCCGTAACATCCGCAATGTGAAGGGACAGGCTTGTAGCCTATGTTGTGATCGTCTCCAGCCTGAAACCTGAGTACACTGTGATATTAGATATGTTTCCTAAATTAGTGTGAGCGAGTAGAAAGTTCAAGCTCTCTGGGGCCGCCTTCAGTCATATCAGATGTGCTGTAAATAGGAACTGCCTGCAGGGAGAAACGTTTCATGTCGGCCTCCTAGAGGTGACAAGTAGGATATGTGGGAACTTTTTATTGGCTGTGATATCTATAGCTTCAAGTCAAGAAATGTGTCAACATAAGTGGTAAATCAAGGAGAGGAAATGACAATAAAAAAAACATTCATAATGATGAGTTAATAGGGCACTCCACACTATTACTCAGCATGTAAAAACTGTTGTATAATGTCTCGTGTGTCTGGAGGAGCTTTGAAAATAACAGAATTACTCAGGTGACATCACTGTAACATCAACAGGGTGTCTGAGCTTCAGTTTGGAGGCTGCTGTACAAACCGGAGGTGTGGTGTTTGAGGCGGGTAGGGAGCGAGGAGGTAAGGAGGGTCTAACACAAGATGCTTTTGAGTTGCATTATGGGAAATAGGATCCAGCATTTTTGGAGTTTGACCCATACTAGGGACTAAAGCTCAGGATTGCTCAGCCTCTGCTGCTTGGATTTTGACCTTTTTAAAAACCTTTCTCTTGCGAGTCTGTAAACTTGATGGAAATTCAACTATAAATAGTTTTACTTTAAAGATAAACCATCTTTATTTGAAGGGCATTTAAAAAAAAACCAAGTGCTTCAAACAAGGCAAAAAAGCCCCAACAATAATAGTAAAAGCAATTTTTGATAGATATTTATAGAATTTATAATTCACAGCTGTGTTTGTTTGGCTTCTTAAAATTATATGAGATAGTGGTGCACTCGTCAAGCTGAGAGGTATTTATCTATCTATAATATTTATTAGTAATAGTTTTTAAGTAGTGCTGAAACGATAAGTCAATAAATGAATTAGTTGGTTATTTAGTTTAGATAATTGATTACTTGAAGTCATATGTCAAGCAAAATTAAAAAAAAATCCAAACATTTTCTGGTTTCAGCTTCTACATGTGAAGAGTTGCTGCTTTTCTCAGTTTTTTTTTTGTGTGAATTGAATATGTTTGGTTTTGGACTTCTGGTCATACAAAACTAACAATTTGAAGATTTTACCATGGATTCTGAAATAATTATTAGCCTAATTGTTAGTTAAAATAAGATCCAGGTTGACAATAATCGGTAATAGGGCTGCAACAGTTATTTCATTATGAATTAACCTGATTGGTTTCTGGCTTATTTGATGAGTTGTCATAAAATAATTGCTAATTTTTTCAATCAACAGTCCAAAACCTAAAAACTCAGTTCATTCATTCAATAAATTTCAGTTTATTCTGTTCACTCTCTCATGCAACAAAAGAGCAGAGATCCTCTAATTGGAGAAGCTGAAACCAGTGAATATTTAGTATAAAACAATTATCATTGTAGTTTCAACTAATCAGGACTATTTAACCAACTTCAGTGTCTTTGGGAGTTTTGTCTCTTTCGTTCTTCACAATAGTTAAATTTGTTTGTATGTTGGGTTGGATGTTGGTTTGCACTTGAAAGAGGGATGAAGAGTGGTGCGTTCAATACAGGTCGCTGGTCTCATTTCATTCCCTGCCTGCCGGGGTGACAGTTTGGGGTGCCATTGGAGGTGCCCTCCCTACCCCTGCACCCACATTCAGCATCTGCATACTTTAATAAAGGTCAGTCCCGCTCCACAGCACCTTCCTCCATGCACAGTGCAGCAGCATTAAGACTAGAAATCAATACAGCTCACAGTGAGAGGAGCTAAGGTTGCACTGAGCACAGCGAGGGAGGCTTGCAAAAGGCTGCAGGAGATGAGAGAAGCTGTCGGCTGTTAGGCTTTTTTCCCTGCTGTTGTCTTATTTTTCAGGCCTGAAACAAAAATAGAAAAGCATATGAGAGAGCGGAGTGTGTTTGCAAATTTTCAAATGTACAAAAAGGTGATTTGAATGTGTGAATTCAGCTTACGGCACTTGAAGTCTGTCCAATATACAAAATGCCTCACTGAGTAACCCTAAAGGCAGATGACCGTCAGTAAAGCTGAATGAATGAATAAACACAGGATTTGTGTTGTTTTAAAAAGTGAGTCTGTCAACCTCTTTAAGACCTTTTCCATAAAATGTTCACCTGCAGTAGGTGGTGGCATGTTTAGTGCTCAATGCAGTTTCTTTTTTTTTGCGCTGCATCTCCCAGAGATCAGCTGTCAAACGACCAGTATGGATGTAACATCTTAACCTCCAGTTTTCTGATTGTGAAGTATGATTTCTGTTTGTGACTGTAGTTGGTTAACGATAAACAGAAAATTAAATAACAGCATTTTTTAGGTCGTTTATCAAGCAAAAACTTTTCAAATTTTCTGTATTATATTTTAAATAGGATATTTTGTGTTTTGGAGCTGTTGGTCAGACAAAACAAGATATTTGAAGTAGAGATGAAATAATAAGTCAATCAAAAAATGAATCTACAACAATGTTGATTAACTATTTAAGTCACTTTTTAAGGAAAAGGATTTCCTGCTTTTTGTAGTCTTATATATTTGATATATATTAAACTGAGTATCTTAATTTACAACTGTTGTTTGAGCAAAAAAAGCATTTTGAAGAAGTCACTGTTGACATTGTTGAAAAATATTTTCTGACATTTTCTGGACCAAATGATTAATGATTATTATCAACAAATTATTAAGCAAATATATTCAGTATTGCAATCAAGAATTTATTTTATTATCGATAAACATGCTGATTATTTTATTTTATTATTAGTTCGGTCCATAGATGTCGGACAATAGTGAAAAATGTAATTTTGAAATCATGTAAGACAAAGACGAGTAGTAAATCCTTATATTTGAGAAGATGGAACAAACACATTTTTGCTATTATTGCTTGAAAAAATGTTTTAAAATATTTATCTATTATCAAAATTATTGGCCAATTATTTTCTGTCAATTGATTAATTGACTAGTTTCGTCCATTCTAGATTAATTGATAATGAAAGTAACTGTCAGTTGCACCTCTGACAAATTGTGTTATTTTTTCACTGTTTTCTGATATTTTATAGAGAAAACTATTAATTGTAAAAGCATTTAACAGATAGTAACAGATGCCATTAGTTTTGGCCCTGTTTCTAATTATTTAACATTCTTTTAGAGAAAACCTACACGGACTGAGGAAAAGAAGGGATGGGAGATAAATTTGGTTTCCAGAGGCAGGGGTCGACTCTTCCACCCTCTAGATAGAAAACACTTTGTGCTTTTTTTTTTTTTTTTTGCCATCCTGTCTAATCCATCACTGCTCTCATCTGGTCCAGTCAGTCAGTCTGTCAGTGACATGCATTAGTGCTGTGAACCCTGCAAAGAGCCTCAGCTGATACCCTCTTCTTTTTGCCCTTTGATCCCAGACAAGTACTGCTCTGCCATGAATTGGTGCATCCATGCGGTGTGTAGCTTTTAAGGAAGCCCTCATTCAGCCCTCTAGAGTGACACTGGATTTTTTTGATATGATTTGTGGACTTGACAAAAGCTGAGTTCGAAGCCAAAGAAAAGGAGTCAGTGGCTCCACACTTTGAGCTGTAAATCACAAGGGGGGGGGGCTTGTACCACTCGAAGTGCAAAGTTTGTTTTTTTTTCCTCTTCTCTTCTTTGATTATCAGGTTTGTAGTGGCCTCCTCTTCCCGCTGCCCTCCATCCCTGCAGTGGGGGTGTTTTCTCTCTCTTTCTCTCTCTCTCCTTCGAAACACATTGAGCCGACACTCGCTGTGATCTCACTCCAGTTTTACTCTGTATGCTCTCCACCGTCCCAGGGCTACTCCTCTCGGCTTCGGCTCTCCCTCTCTCTCTCTCTCTCTCTCTCTCTCTCTCTGTCCGTGTGTCAGGCTGGACCGGCATGCTCTGCGGGCAGCTCAGGGGACCTCCTTTAGGGTGAACTCGCTTCTCCATATTATTCCCAGGGTGCTGCAGCAGAAAATGCGCCAGAATGCATCAGTAGTTCCTCGCTACCCCTTATCCTGTTCCTGCACGTTACCCCCCACCCTTCATCCCTTTCCCATGCCTCCTCTCCCTCCTCCTCCTCCTCCTCCTCCTCCTACCTTTCTCATAATTTTCCTGTGTTGCAAAAGCAGGCATGATCTCAACATTCATGTATCAGCTGTTTTTAAAAAAAATTGCTTCATTTGTGTTATTCTAAAATAACTTAACCAGCGCCTCTCGTCTCGCAGGAGAAGTTTTACAGAGCCAGCAGGAATTCTGAGATGATTTTTAAAAAGCAAACGTATTTGCAGTGTGGTTTCTATATTTAGACTGGGATGTCTGGCTCAGATCCCCTTATCGTGGATTCATTGTATTTGCTGAGCAACATCAGCCAGCCGCTGATTAGTCGCTTACACTTTGATGAGCTCGTGCGATGGTGTGGTCTTAAAGAGAGAGAGATGGCACCAGAGAAGCAGATGAATCTCAGAAAGTCTTGTAATTAGTTGAGGGGAAATCTTTATTTTGCATCTCTCCTCCATCCTCAGCTTCTTTTTTTTTTTTTTTTTTTTTTTTTTTTCTCCGTCTGGCTCGACATTGCTTCCCACGAGGAAAACGGTCCGATCCCCCGAGGCACAAGCTTAGCCAAACCCTCTCCTCTGTGCCTCGAGGACAAAGTTGAAGACGGGCTGCATGCTCACCACATATCGGATGCTTATGTGTGTGTGTGCATGAGTGTGTGTTATTTTTCCCTGATGCATCTACGCCGGTGGGAGAGAGGGGTTCACTCAGGAGAAGAAATGGATCTTTTGTGTTCCTCCTAATCCTCCCTGTTGGTACTCGAGTGGCAGACTTATTAGGCGACTTATGCTCTGCAGCAGGGGAAGAGTTACTCTCAGGGCTTTCCATGCTCTCCTGGATGATAATATTTACATCAAATTTAGGAGGAGGAGGTGGAAAGGGGGGGGGGGGGGGGGTCTTTTATGCAGAGTGTGCCACATCCCTTAAGAGGTTGAAAAAATGAATGTGGTAATAGCGCGGCAATCCCTCCCACTTACACTCACAACAGGGAGAATGCTGTCTGATAACTTCAAGCCCCGAGGATTTTGGCTGACAGCACAATACAAATCATGGCAGGAGAAGTTGAGCACAGGATGATGCTCGTGGTGTCTTGACAGAGAGACGAAGGCACAGGCCGCAGGGAGGCGTAAGCAAGCCGAGGTTAAAGGTTACCTCGTACAGTGAGCGCCTCAGAACAAGGGGAAGCTGCCCGAATCAGGCCAATTCTGGACTATTCTTATCCTGGACTATCCTTATTCTTGTCCTTGTTGAGTTTAGATGTCAGTTTTTATCCCACTGGGTTTTGTGTCTCACCTGTGGAGTTTATATTAATGTTTCGTCCCTTGTCTTTGTTCATGAAACTCACTCAATCTTAGCCCTCAGAAGTTTTACCTGCTTCAGGTATTAGACGTCTCTGTTTTTAAGTGCTTTGGTCTGAAGGATGTTGTGGGTTCGGGGTCTTCAGGTCCACATTCAATAGAGCTCTTAAATGTACATCTATAGATAAAAGGTCTGTTTGTTTCCTGTCTGTTGTGCTTCTGGTTGAGTTTTGATGTTATTTTTTGTCATTTGTTTGCTCTTTTGGGATGTTTTATATAAAGCTCCCTGGGTTCTTTTAGTTTACCCATGGAGCTTGTTTTTCATTTCCTCTCTTGTATTATTTTTCAAATAATATAAAATTTACAAAATATTTGAAACATGCTTATTTGCTTTGGAAGCTAAAATAAATTTACTTCACTGGCACAATTTTTTGACATGTTAGAAGAAAATACTTCAAACCTAATCATCATTTTTATGTAAACAGTGGATCAGTTGATATTGTGTGATATAATCGTCAGAAGTCACAAACCCACAAATGATTATGACATGACTCCGTGTTTTAGCGTCTTTCAGCTTATTGCTTTGGTTTTACGGCAGATGTTTTCTGTGAAAAAGCTTTAAAACTGTCACCAAACAGCAAACAGACAAAGTTAGCGACTCACCGGTGAACACGGTGGAGCATTTAGTAACTTAAAAATCCATATATTTACCTCAGGGACTGGTGGAAACCAAAATGGAGTTAAAAGGGGATTGAATATTGGACTTGAATTCATCAGGTGGACCAAATGAATATTGCCATCATGGGTCTGTGTCTGCTGGATGTGTAATTAAGCAACTGTGCTAACACGTTTAGCATAGCAGTTTAAGAAATTGATAAGCTGTCAGTGTTTACAGCCCCCAAGTGGCCGAAAAATACCAATTAATGCCGCTTTAAGGACTCAATTACAGAAAAAAGAAAGTATAAAAAGGAGATTTTTTTTTGCAATGTGCCTACAGCACTAAATTGTCAAATTTGTAAATGAGGTTTGGTTTGTCCCTGTGTGTGACATAAGCTGTTAATAAATGACAAATGACAGATTCTGGTGCATTTATCACACTTTGTGAATGCAGTGGCTGAGGGTCACATGCTAGGTGTTGGCCAGCTTTGGGCCTCTTGTATGTGTGGAGGTTTACATGCCAGGGGCTGTAACGGAGGTGGACGGTGGATTGGGGCGAGCAGCCATTGAGGGTCAGTTTGGCAAACAACTGTGCCCATGCTGCCCCTCTGGTGTCTAGATATGGGTAGAGCTGTCATGTCGAGGGAGCTGGCGAAAGATGAAGAGGTTACGCTGTTGGGATCACAGCTCTGCCAAGGCCTCCGGGACCTCTTTCTCTTTACAACACTCAACCTAATCTCCTCCACTATCTCCCCTTTCATTTCCCTCTCCTTTTCTTCTTTTCATGTTCCTCTGTCTCTTATCGTGTCAGGGCCGCGTGTTCCTGGCTCGTTCTTTTCCCCCCTCCTCGCATTTTTCTCTTGGTTTTATCTCTCCTAGCCTAACGCTATTTTCAAGCAACCTTTCTTGGATTTTTATCCTCATTTCTATTTTCTCTCCATCCCTTTATCTCAGTCTTATGTTTTTTCTCCATTTGAATCGTTCTAATTCCATTTCATTTCTTCTCACCCCCCACTATTCATATTTATTATTTAAGCCCTCAGCAGTGCCTCCGTATGTGCTTTCCCCTCTTTATAGATGGTGGCCTACTTCTGTCTCAACCTGTAATTGTGATTTGGATTGAGAGCTGTTCAGAACGCCGGACCGACATCCTTCACTGAGTGTCACAGCAGAAGGGCTGAGTTGTTAAATGTGGGGGCAAGGTGGTTTTGCACACTTAACAGAATGAATAATTTCATAATCATAGAAACATGTATATCCTGCTGTTTATTGCATAGATTATATTGTCCCATGGAGAGTGAGGTCCGGTACCATGAATGCCAAGTGTTTTGCTGTCGGAGCAATGTTGGACTGCAACTAACCATTATTTTAAAGGCAGAATGAGCAGGATTTTCCCTAAAAAAAACAATGTACAAACTCATACAAAAATAATCCCTCTTAGTCATCATTAACAACCCACTAGAAGTGTGTGGCGGTGTCTGTATCTGCACTATTTAAAAAAAAAATTGTAGCGATTCTTGTGTCGTTGAGCCGGAGAGGAGGAGCCAACTTTGTTGTGTTTACAAACCGCAACAGACAAATCCCACTCCTGCCTTTAACTATTGATTCATCTGTCAAATATTTTTCCAAAAATCAATGAACTGTTTCGCCTATTAAACATCAGAAAATATTGAAAAATGCTCATTTCAAGTTCCCATAGCCCAAGGCGATGTCCTAAAATGACTCGTATTGTCCAACCAGATAGTTCATGATAAAGAAAAAATATATAAAAAAGTTTAAATTAGAGAATGTTTTGTATTTCTGCTCCATAAATTATTTAAGTGGTTGATCATATGGCTTAACCATTCGAGAAAAAAGTTTAAATTGCGTTTTTTTCTGGCCAATGTTGTGATTGCAATTTAAATGTGTGATTATTTTCTATAAATTAAATACAGGGCTGTACTTGTCTACATAAACAAGAGATGTAAAGTATCCAGGCCGGACAGAAATGGAGAACCTAAACGAAGGACAGTGCTCATCATTGACTCTCAGCTGCCATGGTCCCTTTGACCTTTTAGAAAGTTGACCCAGGTCTTCCCAGGCCCTGACAACAGTTAGCAGGTGTGCAGGTCAAGAACAGGACTCATACAAGACCTGTGGTCAAACTCATATGCCTGCCTACTCTACCAGATTAAAGACACTGGGTATTATGACTTCATAGCCTTTTATGATGTTCAACTTCCCAGTGTGAATTTGAGGGCCGCTGTAAAAAAATGCCACTTAACGAGAAGGCGGGACTGTTCTGTATTCTGTAGTTCTGATTGGTTGGTTTATGGATTGTCGTTTGTTCTACCAATCATGTACAACTAAGGTGATGCTCGATAGCAGCTCTGATATCTGTTAATTGAGAGAGTGTTAGCAAATGGTTGGCATCCACCCTTTGCAGTTGCACAACACAGTTATATGACATGTAGGTGTTACCAATTAAGGCTTGGTGTCTAGTAATTAGTGAATTTAAATATCTTGTTAAATCTACTCTTAGAGCTCATAATTATTATACATCACAATTCCTCTTTTTATGTGGTGCGTAGTAGTAATGATAGATCATTTGCATCGTTATATATCTGGAGTAGTTTGGGTTGAACTATTCCTTGCGCTAGGCTAATTTTCATCATTTTGTCTGAGAAGTTAATTTTGTGATAATAATTTCCTCCATAACATGTGCATAGGCATATTATTGTTCACTTTTGTTTCATACTCTGTATATCTCATTTATATATAGTATCTTTTGGCTATTTTTCAAGATATGATTGATTCTACCAAGCATTATTGCAAACCAGTTAGTCACATTTAGTCAGATTAGTCACATTTATTAAGATATTACATTACTTAATATTACTCAAAATTGTCAAATTTAATCATGACATTCAAAATGCTGTTATATTTATTCATAACTGCTGCATAGTTTGCCAGTTTTAATGATAAACTGCTGGTAGGTCACTTCTGAAAGTATTTTGATATCTGGCTGACAACACCTATGAAACTGTTGACAGCTCTGCACTGTAGCCGCTCAAGCTAACGTTTACATTAGCTTTACGGAAGCTCAAATCGTCACATCTCATTATGACATTCAAACTTGTGTATATTTACAGTAGCTTAGCTGACCAGTTGTAATGATAAACTGCTCATAAGTCACTTCTGGTAAAATGTGATATCTAGCTGCTGACACCCGGTGAAGTTTGATAGCTTCTGCACTGTAGCTGCTGAAGCTAATGTTAACATGAGCTTCATAGAAATGACAGGAGTTAAGTTAGCTGCTTCACTCCTCTGAATCCCAATGGTCCAGATTTAGAACTTTGAAGGTTAGATTATCTTAACATTGTGATATGATGTGTTTAAAAGTTTAATTGTGATATTGTGACAACTCTGTTCACCAGTTCCATCCTACAAAAGTCAAAATACAGAACAGTAACTTAGCTTAATACTACATATTTAGTCAAAATGTGCACAGACACTGACATGCAGAGAATTAGCATATTGTGAGCATATGTTGTTTCGTCAATTTAAAGAATTAACGTCAATAAGTGACAATTGGGTATTTGTTGGTGACAGCTATTAGTTATAGTTGGTAAAATCTGTTGTAAAGCTTAAACTTTTATTTGCAACAGCATGTTACAAATAAAAGTAGACATTGTTGATTGTTCATTGATTGAGTAATTGTTGCATTTGATTAAACATGATTAATTATCCTGTCCTAATTAACAAATGATCAAACCTACATTATGTTTTTATCAACATATTTTTAAATTAAATATTCATTTCAGCATCACATTAAATGTTAAATATTCTTGGCTCCTTTTGACGTATATAGGTCGTCATCTTCTTCTTTGTCACGCCTTTTAATCTCTCTTAATTCTGCTCACAAAATGTTAAATTTTACAGGAAATAAAGCAGCTTACATGTGATGTCCCAAGATACAGCTTTAAGTAGTGCATGGTGTTCCCAACCTAAGTGTGTGTGTCTGCAGGTTATTTTTGAACCACAGTATTTATAGGGAACGAAACCTTTATAACCTTCAGACCAATGTCAAAGGAAATGAGAGGGTGTCATTTCTGGATGTAAACTCCAAAAAATACATTTGCCTTCCTGCCACAGTCGTGGCACCTGTCATGTTAGATTTCATCCAACTCGGTGTAGCAGAACTCTTCAACATGCCACCAAAGGCAGCAACAGGACAGCGGGGAGGAGGATGCGCCGAAATGAAACATGCAAAGAGCAAGAAGAGATGGAGACAGATAAAGAGGGAGGGGAGACGGAGAGAGAGGATGTGTGAGGAAGAGACGGCATCAGAGGGAACAAGGTGCAGAGAGATAATGATGGAGACACAACATGAGAGTCAGAGAAAAAACAGACGAAGAGATGGAGAGAGAAAAGTGTGGAGTGTGTTTAAAAAAACAGCATCTGAGACAGACAGGAGTAGGAAAATGAGCAAATGAGAGCCTGGGAGACAGATAAAGAGAGCAGGGGAAACGAATGGAAGAGAGAACGGTTGAATAAGGAATGAGAGAGAAAATGAGAGCTGAGCCCCCCAGATTTCTGTGCGGCGTGTTGGCGGATTTGATGAGGCTTGACCAGGTGTGGGGAAGAGGAGGAGGCAGGGAAGGCAGGGGCCCGGTTACTGTAGATGGGATCGAGTTTCCTCACGACAAGCATTGATTATAGCAGCCAAAACCGTGCAAATCTCTCCGGTCGTAGAGATAAAAGAAGGCCAAATCTCTGTGGGAGATCAGCAAGATAATGTATGAGAGAGATTGTTTGGTTGATCACATGCTGAAAAAGGCACAAACATTAACATTTTGTAGAGGACAGTAGTTAAATTAAGCCCTAGATAAAACATTTATATGTTTATATTTGATAGAAATATTTAAAGATTAAACGGAGCAACTGCTTGAACTAGTTCAGGAATGTAAGCTGCTAATCACGCAAGTAACATACTGTACTGGCTGCAACATACAGGATATCAAATGCACCTTTCACTAAAAGGCAGACTTTTGAATTGTTAATGTTCATTTTTTCTCTGTTATATTACTGCTGCTGCTGCTGTACCATGAATCTGCAAAACCTCCTGTAACCCTAGACATGTGACTAAAAAACATCACAAACCATAAGTCAAATGTCACTGAAATAAACAAAAAAAGACAAAAACAGGGCATACCTTTGCCTTAAGCACAGCTATGTACAGTGTTGCTGGAAAAGTGGAACCATGTTAAGCTTTGAAAGTTTTGTAGGCCTTTATTCACCAAAACTCTAAACTCAAGGATCATATGTCCTATTTTTTTTTTTCTTTTGAAAGTGCTGCAGCAATGTGGCTGCTGAACAAAACCAACCCCGAAACACAACGGTGTCTTGCTTTTGAAACTGAAGTGAAATTCAGTGACAGTTGAGCGCTTTGACAGTGCGTTTCAGTTTGAAATGTCTGTGCATAGGGTAATAGTGTTGCACTTGTTGCAACTATGCTGCGACTCATTTTATAAGCATGCTTACCTGTTAGGTCTTTTTCACAGCAGACAAAGCACAGGTGTTACTAATAACATTAACAATGGCTGTGTTCTTTACAAATGTCTCCATAAGTAAGTAAAGATTTATTTAAATAGCATTTTTCCTTTCTTATTGGACAGTCGATAGTGATGTGGCAGACAGGAAACAAGGGGAGAGAGATGGGTATGACATGCAACAAAGGTCCTCGACTGGAATAAAACTGGGGACAGTAGACGTGGTTATGTGGCTCACGCAGTAACCATTTGGCTACTGGGACGCTCCTAAATATCACTCTTCAAACCAGTAAATATCAAACAAGCAGGATAGCAGCAAACAGAAGAACAACAAAATAGAAATAACATTTTTTAAAAAGCAAAACATCAGATTAGAATGAAGAGGGAGAAGTTTTTCACAATTTCAGTTAAATTAGTAGTCAGTAAGCTAAGACAGCATGCACAATGGACCCTGAAACTGAGGTATCTAAATTGAATTCAGCTATCATTAATTGTATTATTTACACCTGTGCTTTCCCTGCCGTGTCATATGAAAACGTCTCCTGTTAGAAAGGCCTATTTGATCATGTTGTTTCAGGGCGGTTCGTGTTTGTGACGCCCTCCGTGCTGCTGCTGCTGCTGCTGCTGCTGCTGCTAATGTTTAGTTCCTCACTAAATAGTGCTTTCCATTGTGCTGCCATCCATGGTTGTGTTTAGGGCTTGGGATAGGTTATGATTAGCTGTATTTGGGTCAAGGTAAGAGGAAACACAAAAAAATGAGGAAGCAGAGTTCAACATATTACCTGTTTGTGACTTGTTTGTCTGCCATTTTTATGCTGAAAATGAAAACAGACTGAAGGTTGTTGGAGCTGAAGGTGAAATATACATCCACCCTTACCTTCATATTTTCTAGCTATGTCTCCTCCTCTAAAAATATCCTGTGAGAAAACATACGCCTGTCACTTTCTTTGCATGTTTTCACATTTCACCTAATCCATTAAATATTGTAAGACCAGGATGCTTTTACTCACCAGGCATCGGGATTTGGTGCTGCATTAACTTAACAGGCTGTCGCTGATCACACGGTTACACACACATAAAACAGATGTTATTAGGTTGTCACTTTTACGCACAGCACCTTTTGCTATACCATGAGTGCATTCATTTGTACCACAAGTGGCTCCGGTGGGAAATGAATCCTGCACGCTTCCGATTGAATATACAGGACCGTACCAAAGTGGGTGTCAGAAAAGAGCCAGGTCTTTGAAACCAGAAATAGACAGGCAGCACGTGTTTCTTCTTCTCAGTCAGAGACCTCATAAAGAGAAGGCAGCGAGGCTTTAGACAGGCCTAATTAAAACTTCCAATGCTCTGAATTCTCTTTGATCTCGCTATACAGTCCCAGTGGATGGCCCTCAGTCTCTCATTTGCTTCTGTGCTTCTGTCCTATAACCCGCTATTTCCTATTGTTTCACTCTCTTTCCTTTTGTTGTCATCTTTGTCAGAATAATGTGCATTTAACTGTGTTTCATGAGTATACATCACTCTATTGATGTCTTTAGATTAGTTTAAAAGTAGGAGAGTGCTGAAGAGTTTGTTTTCCGGGGTAGAGATTTTGTTTAAATCAGTTTTACATATGTTAAATCTTTCTCTCTTAAGTTTTTCTGAGAACTGTATCACTATTTCTTCCAGTTTAAGGAAGACCCTTAGGATACTTGCCATACTAACACCCAAGGGCCATTCACACTGTAGATCTTTTAACTTAGTATTTTTTTTTCTTTACAAACTTTGTTTGAGATTCAGAGCCTGTGACTTAAAGGGAAACTCATTTTTAAAGTTTGTCAGTGCAATAAAGACATACTGTAGCACGTGGGTTTTGGCAAAATAGTATTAATGCCCTCATTCTCAATCATTTCTTTATATATTCATTATAATAATTACAACTTTGCATAACATTAGAAATTTCTGAGTAGATGATAATTTACTTCCTACACTGAAATGTGAACTGACTCCAACTCTGTTTCATAGTAATGATGCTCATTCTTTTTTTTCCCATGCAGACTGGACATTTTAAAGTGATTCTGTAATTAGACTGCAAACATTACATAATAACTCTGAATGCAAAATCATTTCTCAAAATATAATCTGTGAGATTTGTATTATTCAGGGCTCAAATTAGAGAAAATCAAAGTGATGTTTTAATTTCTCAATCATAAAAGATAAAAAAAAAAAAAAAAAAGCAATTTCAGTTTGATTTATAGATGTCAACATCAAAGCGAGCAGAAATGCATCTCCTATATCTAACCTCGCTTCACGCTCCCTCCTGCTCTCGGTGCTCTGGTTTTTGTGAGCGTCAATCCTCTGAGATATTTAAAGCAGCTCGTTTTGAAGCCTGCGTTGTTTTTCATCTATCTTCTTGTGAAAATCCGTCCTTTGATGTTTCGACATCCTCAAAATTGTTCTAATTCCTTTTGCCACTATTTATGAAACTGTTAATTGAGCAATTACTACTGTGTCGATCTGTCAAAATTACCAGTTGTATCGCTATACTGTTTTTTTGTTCACCCTGAGTTTAAAGTGAACTGGTACCTCATTTGAACGATCAACCAAGCGGACTCTGACAAGGTAATTTGGCGTCAAGATAAAGGCGGAAGCAGACACTTTTAATCTTATGATGTTTGAAGTTTGGCCTGCTTCTGAGTCAGCCCAGATTAAAGATGGAGTGCAAGAGTGTGTGTGTGTGTGTGTGTATGTGTGTGTGTCTGTGTGACAGAGAGAGACAGCTGAGGTGGAGGTGCTCCTCCGTTGATGGGTCCTGGTTAAACATGGTATATCTTGTCTTCGGGAAGCAGCGTGCTGCATGGCAGCCCCAGCTAATTGGAATCTGCGGCATGTCATCTATGGCCAGGCCATTTCATCAGAATGTCAATAAGGGGGAAAAAAAGTAGTATAGAATTTCTGTTGCCTACTGATGAATGCAGCAATGGTCGAAGCAAAAGGAGAACAGAACAAATGTGGCGCCCGGAGGGGAGGGCAGGTCGGCTCCGACTTGGGGGAGATATAGATTGATGAGGGATTGTTCGTCGGGAATGAGATTTCATAAGAAGCTGTAGATTTTCTCCCCCCAACTGCAGGTATGAAACAGAGCTGTGTCACAAGAGCAGTATTACAACTCCACATCCGCACACACACACACACACACACCCTGATGTTTACCATTCAGCCATACACACACTGACAGGGCTCGGCCACTGAGGAAACTCAGACGTTTACTGGTTGTGAGAGCTGGGCTCTTTTGCCTATGACTAATAGATGAAAGCCTGAAAGAACTGCAGCTGAATAATTGAGCTCTTATGTAATGATAATTGCAGCCCATAAATAGGGATTCACCTTTGGCAGAGCACAAACTCCATTTCCACGCCGAGATGTGAAGCCGAACGAACTGTTTCTCTGGCTAGACTCTCTGTCTCTCCTTCATCTCCTCTTTATGTCTTTGAGGCTTTTTTTTTTTTTTTCCTTTTTTTGGTCTGTCTCAGTCTTTGTCAGTTACACACAGACAGACACACACGCTCAGAGTAGTGACACTTTCAAAGCAGTGCCTTGTGGAAGAGCCGGTATTGAACAGGAGCCTCAGTGAGATTGGTTGCTTTAATTGCTGTCAGAGGCAGCATGGGAGTGGCAGCAAGCTGGAACAGCTGAAAGGTTTCATTCCAAAACGTCGTATAGCTGTTTTGTAAAAAAAAAAAAAAAAAAGTCTTGCCACCTGAAATTCACCAGCATCGTTTAACAGCACAAGAAGAGCAACTCCTGACTTTAATATTAAAGGGTCGACTCACCCAAATTACAAAGAAGTTTTTCACCCATTTGTCTCCAGAAGAATTTTAATTTCTTCTTTATTGTTATCCTCATCATAGAAACACGTCTCTTGGATAATGTAACATTGCTATACATTTATGTTTTTGGAGAAATCATATGTTTTCTGTCAGTTTGGCATGGCAGATACCTCTAAACACCAAGACTACCCATGAGCCTCGGCTGCTGTAGCTACTGTATGGTGAAGCCAGTCTGAGGCGCGAATCGGAGCGGTTGTATATTCAAAACACTTTGTTGTTGCAGTTGTGAACAAAACACGGCATCACATTTGCCAAATTCATCCATAACTGACCCAGAATCCAGAAAGTGAATTATTATTTATTATATAGTTAGACAGATATTTTGGGAAACACACTGAATTGCTTTCTTGCAAAGAGATATATGAGAAGATTGATACCACTCTCACGTCTTTATGGTAAATATGTAGTTGTAGCCAGCAGCTGGTTATCTTAGCTCAACATAAGGTACCAAAATCCACCTACCACCAGTACCAGCAATGCATAAATTACCAATTATATATCACAGCTGTCAGGCGAGCAGCAGAGACTCCAGGAAGTTATGGGTCTGTAGTAAGAAATAGTTGGGTACATACCCCCATAAAACAGTGAATTGTCATTTTCACACTGTGGTTTTTGAACAAGCATAAATGTTGAACTATTCCCTTTCCTGCAGATTGTATTATCACTTATCTCACCTGCATTAGTCTTTTTTTCCTTCCCGCTATTGTTAGGCCACGTGGGAATTTAAAGTTCAGTGATTGGATGTTTCTTGATGAAATGCGCCTTTTAAATTTTTACGTGCACAGCCTCGTACCTTCACATTTTTATCAAAGAACCTGATGTGTCTTAACACAGCTGTTCATCTTTTGTAGTAATGAAGAGTTTCATGTTCATGCAAACTGTGTAAGTGCTCCAACTGTGAGTCATCTAACATTGTTGATGGAGATTATTGGACTTTTACTTCCAATTTCAAAAGGTTTCAATTACTTTTTACTGAAGAAATAGTACATATGAAAACTGATGACTGTGTTCTGTAGAGTGATGAGGATGCTGTTTCTGGTCAGATTTTTTAATTGTAACTTTTCAGTGCTGTAATCACCAAAATTTAAATTTCATTCACTTCTGTTTTGTTGGGGGTGGAGTCAGAAATTATTATTTAATACTTACCTAACATGCTTTGATTTGAGCCTGCAAATTACCTTGTAGTGGGAGATTTCCTTTTTGTCATCTCTCATGTTGGCCTCTTTTTAGCTACAGCAGCAGCTGGACGAACATATGTGGCCGGAGGCCTGACGGGTCACTGGGTCTTTACCCATCATGCCCCACTTTCTGGAGCTGCTTGGCTGCGTGGCAGGGATGTTCCTCTCCATCCTCGGTCTCCCAGTACTCACCAACTCGCCAAAAAAACACAGAGACGGGGCCTTGATGAATGTCTGGTTCATAATAGTGATGTGGCTGAGGGGTGGAGGGGTGGGGGGTAACGATTTAATCATCGTGTAATGGATGGAGGACATCATTCAGGCATGGATTAGTGCAGGTGTTTGCCACCCCGAGAATACTCAGGCTGATGAATCTCATTGTCAGTGCAGAAAGTGATGGTGTGGTTTAATCTTCAATGTGAACTGCAAACACAAGTTATTTCTGAAGTGTCAACTATTCATCTCCAGCAGCAGATGCATGAGAATTAGCTCAAGTGCTCATTTGAGGAAGCATTTTGCTTTTGAGGAAGTGAATGAGTTTGACTCACACTGTTAGGACTACAACTAATGATTATTTTCATCATCTGTAGGGTATTTTCTTAATTCATGTTTATTTGTTTAGTCTATGAAATACCAAAAAATATGAAAGATGCCCATCACAGTTTCCCAGAGCCTTCAAATCTTCAAATGTCTTGTTTTGTCTGACCAACAGTCTAAAACAAAGGTTGTAGACTGTTGTACTCCTTCTCTGAGTCATAACTCAGTCAAACCTGAACGCAGGCATAATGCACATATTTTTAGATTCAATGTGACTTACACTTTCTGAGGATAAGTCCATTGCTAATAGATGCTATTTATAACTCCAGGATTTACTGGAGAATCATCACTTAATACGTTTTCTTCAGTATCAAAGCTATCCAGTGAGTTTCTGTACATCCATCGGTACACTGCAAACAAAAACTCAAAATAGCCAATTTGGTATACTTTGAATGTCACCAATTTGCCTAAATGTAAACAAATATAGGTTAAAACAACAGGGCTCAATATGTACAGTATAGTCCACAGCACAACTCATTGACTCAATGGCAACATTATACTTCCTGTTTACATCCCTCAAAGCATCATGAGAAATGTAGTTCCAGATGTAAAGATATTTGCCCTGTGGTGAGAGTATATGGACATACAGACTTGTAAATTGTTTAAATGGTGAAAGATTGCTAAACCCCCACATCTTAGTGACAGCCCTGATCTGAAGACATCTTGGGCCCTTGGAGCCTGTGAGGGACATTTTGCTCTATTTTAATTGGTACCCCACCTCCCCCACCCCCCTTTTCTTCAATAATAAAGAATAAGAATTAGTTGCAGCCCAAGTAAACATGTTTGCTTGTTTCATTTTCTGAATTAGTAAATGCAACCTGCCATTATTTTTTTGTGAGCAGAAATAATATCAGCAATATAAACTTCTTATCATTATTTTTGACATCCATAGTTTTCAAAGATATTATAACCACCCATGAATCGAGATGATTTCTTCCTCATTTGCGGCATCTGTTACAAAAAACAAAAAATACAATAAAACATACACTATTTCTCTTTTCTTTTTCCTTTCTCTGTACACCCACTCTCTCTCTCTGTCTCACTCAGGAAAAAAAAAAGAAGAATAAAACAAACATGTAAGACTCCCATTCAATCCTCACAGGCCTCAAAGTCGATTTGGATAAAAATGAATGGAAAATGAAAGTGAATAAAGTGCTCTTTGTGTGAGAGTCCGGTCTTTGAACGTGGCTATAATTGGAGAGCTCGACGAAAGGGAAGGAACGACAAGGGAGAGCTCGTGGGACTCTCCAGTCTCTTGATTCAGTTTGGAGACAGGCTTGTGTGACACAGTGGGAAACACAGAGAGAGAAAGGCAAATACGTGATGTGATAGAAGCACACAGAGACAGAGAGATAGAGGGGGGAAAAAAAAAAAGACCTGCTGGTGGGGTGCAAGCCTCCTCATCAGCTTGAAGTTTCCATGCCACATCAGGTATTTTTAGACACTCTGTGAATAAAATCTAAGCATCTATTTTCTTTATTTTTGTCAGGCTGTCATGATGTCAGCCAAGCCGTGTCAACTTATACATAACTGGCTGTCTACATTGTTCACAGACTGTGAAAGAGTCTGAATGAATAGCTTTGTAATGCTAACAGACGTAGAAGAAGACGAGTACAAGTACCTAGATGGCATGTGAGTATCTACGTTCGTGCTTAGTGCCGTGGCAGCGTTTTACGGACTGTAGAAGGCACTTTGGGATGAGTAGTAAAATGTGTAGAACGTCTTTGGGACGCCATCCAGGCTTTTATCGGTGACAAGAGATGAAAGGAATTTTTGCAAGGTGAGCTACGTGCTTACAGTTACATGGTTTGCCCCCGCAAGAGGATACATGTGGGAACGCGTACATAAATATTTAGACCAATGTGTTAGTCTATGTACTGTATCTGCATTCATGTAAGTACTTAACTGAGTCCACAGGCTGAAGGAGTAAACTCAGCACATTCCACAAATGTAGTCCAGGAGCTGCCTCGGAGGCTGTAGGGTTACAAGCTGTCCGAAGTCGCCTCGGGACCAAATTGTGGATGAGTTCTCAGTCTGGATTGAAGCCGAGGCTTAATCATACCACCCGAGGATACATTATACACTACAAACATCATCATATGCAATGAGGAGTTGAGCAGTGAGCAATGATAGTTTTAAGAAGCCTCCATAAAGACTAGGCTGTATCATATGGATATTTGTACATATGTTTATAGGGGTTCTGCTTTCAGATGATGTAATACACCCTATGGATACCATGATGGAGGTCCTGAGGCCTCGGCAACAATGACTGAAGATGTCAGATTGTGTTTCTGAACTTAAGACGTGGCTATCTGAAGAGAAGATTGTGTTTGACATGGCTACTGTCTGTGCCGATATGGCTGGGAGGTGATCATTTTGCTACTGACACATCTGATCAGATTTGATTTGATCATCTTAGCCTGTTGGCTGTGTTAGCTGACTACCTATACTAATTACTATCACTTTTTATATTTTCTTAACACCTGATTTGCACACCAATTTACATGTGGCAGAGGGCATCACTAACACTACTCTCAACAAAAATCTATCTTTGGAGTACCAAATACTCACCACCTGTAGGCTGGAAAGCTGGATCTGAAAGTCTGTAGCTTGCTCCTTGACATATGGTGAAAGCATGGATTCATAGCAGTTAAAATGGATTTTAAAGTTGACACAGATATTAAAAAAACGTATCAAAACATCCTCCATAAAAATAACTCTTGCAGCATAATCCACTCCTGCTGTTGATCCGTGTGTTCGGTATATTCCAAACTCTCATAGTGTTTTTTCTGCAACGTAGCTAAATACACGACTTCTATGTCACACTATCGCTTCCTCAGAGCTCTGAAGCTTCACCAGAAATAACATATTTAGAGATTAATTGGCAAAGCAGAGAAGAGGATTATGCTACGGGGAGGTTTCTATGGATGTTTTGATACTAATAGAATCCATTGTATGTACTGTGAGTGCAAGCTAACTGGTCACAAGCTACTCTTTGTTTTACTTTTGTGATAAAACCATTGATATATTTAGCTGTAATACTCAGTGACATAGTGTAGCACAAGCAGAGACAAGTCATAAAATCAGTAAACTTACTCAGCAATTGCTCTTACGCAGCAATATGTGTCTAAAGTTTACTATCATTAGTTAACATTAGCTTCCATAAGCTACTGGTCATACCAGACCAAGAAAGGTAGGAGCAAAAATATAAAAACTGACTGTTCTGAATTGTGCAAGGATGCATTTTATTGCTTCATTTTTTACATTTGTTAGAGGAAATTGTTTTTAAAAAATACAATTCTTGTTGTTCATATTTTTAAAAGTTATATAATATTGAAATGCTGCCAATTGACCACAAAATGGTTAATGTAGCTGATTCCTTTAAGCTTCACCACAACAGTTATTTACAGGTTCCTATTTTTCTTGCTACATTTTTATATATTTAGACACTATTTTGACCGCAGCCAATTCTCCAGTGGACCTCCATGTTGGCAGCAGCAGAGCAGTTGTTGCTAAGGAATCTGATGTAACTGCAAAATCTCAAAGTGTGTGTGTGTGTTTAAATATAGGCTATGTGTGAGAGTGTGTGTGAGACAGAGAGAAAAAGAGTGTGAGAGCATTTACTGTACTTGTATCACTGTTATTTTTGGGGAATGCACATGCATTGCAGCACCTGCAGTGTTTTGCCGATTCGAGTGTTTGGCATTTGTGTGAACTGCACGTGCCCTCGTTTTAGGGAAAAAATATCACCTGAGCCCCGGCTAGTGTTTGGGTCGCTGCTCTTTTGCCACAGCTCCAAATGTCAGCAAGATGGATCACATGTTTCCAGTAACAGTACCCTTCCCACTCGGCCTCCACACCCTCGTTTTCCCCGGGCGTCCTCCTGATGGAAGCCGATGTGATGTGGTCCTCGGCCGCAGGAGTGGCGCTGCTAAAACAGATGAAACCAGCTCTAAGAGGCCCTTGTCTCCTGCCTGCCAGGCGCTTATAGAGATGGATGGAGGGGTGCACATCACAAGCAGCACATGAGGAGATTACTGATGAAGGTGTGGAGGGGATGAGCAGCCGCCTCAGCAGCATCATCCTCGATTCTCCGGTGGAACCGCACCATCAGCCCCTGGCCCCCAGCCCTGAGCCAGCGAGGCCTCTCCGGAGGGCTGATGATGGGATTTATGAATAAGCGGGGGGGATCAAGTAAACACCCACAAAAGAAAATAAGACAAATGAAACACTGGCGGGGGCTAGAGAGGAGGAAATTAGACCAAGAGGAGAGGAGACGTAGAAGAGAGGAGCAAAAGAGGAGAAAAGGAGGAGAAGGTAAAGCGTGAAGGGAAGGGAAGGGCAGGGAGGATGATGTGATGCATGCTAGTTGTGGGAGTGCCTCGGCTCTGCTTTGCTTTGCTCCGTCCCTCCAGGAAGTCATACCGCTTCTCCTCTCCATCTGAAGGAGGCTATGTCACCATGGCAACCGGAGAGAATCTGCGCCCGGCTCCCGGCTCGCCGGGCTGGGTTGTACGTGTGCATGCATGAATGTGTTTTGCGCGAACACATCGGCTCATCGCCACTGCATGTGTGCCTCCGTCTGATGCGTGACTGTCGTTTGGTGTGTGTGTGGTGTGTTTTTTTTTTTTTTATGAGCATCAAGTGCAGGCATGCGTGTGCGAGAGAGAGAGAGGGAGATGCACACACACACACACACAGATACACACTTCCACGGCACACACACACACACACACATACACACAGAGCCTCACATTCACAGTTTGTACTGCAGGCTTTATTTTTAGCACGTGGCACTTATATAATCAGGGTGACACTGGGGGGAAATAAAAGGAAAGGGAAAAACATCTCCTGCATTTCCTTTACCCTCTATCTGACGCTTTCGCTCTCTGTTTTTCCTCCCCTACATTTTCCTTCTCTTGCTTTCTATCTTTCTTCCCCTACATTTTCTTGTTTCCCCACCCCTCTTTCGTCTTGTCTCTGTCTCTTCTCCCCGGTGCTCCCTGCCTCATTATATATTTGACTCCACATCTTCTCCTCTCTTTTGCTGCTCCTCTCTTCCTGCATTTCTGTCTGTTTCCCTCACCCGTCATCTGTCTTCCTCTTTTCAAGCCTCACCTCCATCTCGCCTCACCATGACACTCTGCAGCCGTGGCAGAGGAAGAGAAAGAAAGAGGGGAGGGCAGAGAGCCATAGAGGAGAAATTTTTAGAAACGATAGAATTAGAGGGGCAGAGAATGAGACAGAAGACATGAGAAAGAAAATAAAGAGAGATGGGTGAAGAGGAAGAAACACAGAAAGAGCAAGAAGGAGGTTGCAGAGAGAGACAGTAGCCCAGAGCTCTTCTCTCCAGGCTGGCTTCCTTGTTGTTTTTAAAGACCAGGATCCCCAAGTGGGCTGTATTCCACACTCTTGTTTATCCCGCTCTTTTTCTTCCTCCTCTTCCTTCTCCTTGGTGTTGGCCCATTCATCAAGGTAATTTAAGAATAGATGACATTTCAGGATTATTTAGTGGGATTAGTGGGCTCCTGGAGTCCCCTTGCCAAGGCGGTGGGAATAACCCACTCGGCCTTTCTCCCGTTACATTCAGCAAATCGCAGTAAACAGCCCTCTCCGTGGATTAACGTCAGGGGTTTGCTCGCTGTATCGCTGAGGTGTTTTTGATCTGATCAAGTGCTACACAAGCTGAATGCCACATCTGAGGAGTCATCAAAAAGTAAATGGTGTCTACTGTATGTACAGCATCCTACTACCGCTGTTGAAAATTGCTTACGCTATCACCTCTAATTACTTTTGCTTGACACAGAGTAGTGCCAGTATCTCACATGAAGTAACACGAACACTGTAGTTAGGGAAACACTGTAAGCAACTGCTGACATGCAGCTATTTTAAACAGCTAACTTGCACAGTAACTGCATTTGGTGATAAAAAATATGTTCAGTGATCAAAGCATTTACAGAGTTGTCGTAGGTCCAATTCACCTGTGATGTAAAGCTTCCTTTTGATGACCCAACAGCCTTTATTTACCTAAAATTCTCTGCAGTTGTAGGAAGAAATGCTGTATATCAAGAGCTAAATGCATAAAACTCTATGCAACATTCTGTCTACACATGAAAAATGCACACAGGTTTTTTCTTTACATGTATTAAGCCATGCGTATGCACAGTTCTGTTTAATAAATCTCTAAATCACATGTTTGCATATCAATACTTTGTCCTGCTCCACCACTTGTTACGGTGAAGAACCACTGGAAGCGAACAAATTGCATAAGATCTCCTCCGCCACGTCTCACTCATAGAGGTGTGTCGACACCGGCTGACAAGGATGCAGAGATATTTACATTACAGTGTCAACAAGAAGAGCTACTGTGTGTGTTTCCTGGTAATATTTGAGTTAGGTTTTAAGCCTGTTAGCATTTCTTAGCAAGCACTAAGTAAATAAAACACTCTGACAATTTCGGCTACTTTGTGCCACTTATTTTGTCCTGGTAACCTGAAGGGAAGGACGTTGTATAAAAGTGGAATTCCCGAAACGGCAACAATTATTTCTTCCCATAACTTCCTGGTCCACCATCAAGCCACTTTGTTAGTTTCACTGCATCACTCCCTGGTGAATTTCACCCTCATTTGCATAAAATTGAAATTGTTCAACTTTTGACCTCTCCCTGGTCAGTCCTGGTCACACAAACTTGCACAATACCTTACAAAGCCATTTACTCAGGTCCCATAGAAAATCAATTGGGGATAACTTTGTGTCGCATTGTGCCGCTTTCAGTGGGTCTTCATCATTTGAACGAGCAGCAAGAAAACGGCACAATTTTATGAAACATGTTGCCAAGGTTTTACAACAATGCCAGAACAGCTGCAGGACCATTATACACAGTTGTGCCTATTTTTAGTGGTAAAAATAGTATATTAGATAATAGTATTATAGATCAAAATTTCAATCACTTTATGAAATGTCAAAAGGTATAAATTTTATAGATTGCTGTGTAGACACCAGCAACCTACATTTGCTTTTTGAGTAAATGTAACTATGACAGAAAATGAACTATTTTATATATTTTTGTATTTATAGGATTCAATAAAAAGCATTCAGGAATTTATAGAAAAATTCTTGAAAAAATGTTATACTGTATATGCAGCTTGCAACTGTACCTGATAAGTACAAATAGTTCCATGTCCCCAACACAGGCTGAAAAAACCTAATGGGATAGGATTTGGGTGATTCATTTTTGTAATTATATCTTACTAGGTTCAAATACATTTTGTTACTAATACCTGCTCCTGTTGTGTAAAAACTAGATCTGCTCCCAAATGTGACTAAATATCCCCCTGAGTGCGGTTTCAGGTGTGTGGAGATATCAGCGTGAGTTGTTATGTTCCTGTGTGTCGACATCTGTGTACATTCATGTTTGCGCTTACTGTACAAGTGTGTTTGCGTGTGCTTTGTCCAGCACCTCACAGATCTGAGACAGAAATGTGTCGACACCTTAGGGAGCGTGTTTCACTTTGCTTCCTCAGCGGCTGTCAGGCACGGCCAAACGCTGCCAGAGCACAGAGGAAATCCTCCGCTGCCTGTACCCCCCCCCCCCCAATCCCTGCAAGACACGAGGAACATGGGAAAACATGATTTTGTGCACCAACTGATTTAACACAACAGAAATAACACAATAACTTCTAGTTTAAAGGTGGTAGTGTTAAATATGATCAGCAATTCAAACAATTGTTGACACAGAAAGAATGTTTTTGGTAAAACCTGAGATGACAGATTAAAAATGTGGGGCTGGTTAGAAATATTTTGTTGTGTTTGTTGTTTGTATACCAGCCTTAAAACCTGCTGGTATCATAAACTTTCATAATAGTTTAACATGTTATTTTAAATTTGTAGAGCTTTAGTTCACCATTGAGATCCATTAGCATTAGCCCACCGAAGCTCACAAACAAAAAAACATTAGTCAATATAACATCAAGAAATAAATGTCTAATTTATTTAAATCTTTTGTGACAGAGATTTGAGGATTGATGAATCATAATTAGACTCACTGTAAAAAGGTTAAAGGTAAAGTCTGATATTTTGGTACATTTAGGAGGTGATTAGCTTAGCTTAGCATAAAGACATGAAGAAGCAGCAGGAGACAGCTAGCCTGGCTCTCTCCAAAGTTTAAAAATGTATCTACCAGCTCACTGATTAACACGTTTGTTCCTTTTTCTTTTTATACATACACAAACAGGAATGTAAAAAAGACAGTTTGTAGTTTTAGGGGTAGTTACATGCTAGAACAATTTTGGCACATTTAGGAGGTGATTAGCTTAGCTTAGCATAAAGACATAAAGAAGTAGCGGGAGACAGCTAGCCTGGCTCTCTGCAAAGTTTAAAAATGTATCTACCAACACTTCCGAAGCTCACTAATTAACACATTTGTTCCTTTTTCTTTTTATATTTACACGAACAGGAATGTAAAAATGACAGTTTGTGTTTTTAGGGGAAGTTAACCAGCAGCCTGTTGCAGTGACTTCCTGCTGGTTGCCAATAAATAGTTCCAGCATTTATTCATTGAGCTTTCATTGAAACCACAACCTATCATCTTTATATTCCTGTTTGTGTTGGAATTAAACAAGCCAGATACAACATATTAATTAGTAGGCTTTAGAGGCGGTGATAGACGAAATTTTGAACTTGAGAGCCAAGCTAGCTGTTTCCTCCTACTTCCCGTCTTTATGCTACGCTAATTGACACCCTGGCTCTAGCTCAATATTTACCACACAGACATGAGAGGAAGATCAATCTACTCATCTTCTCATTTCACTCTTGGCAAGAAAGCAAATAAGCAAATTTACCAAAATGTTGAACTATTGATTTCAAGCCTAAATCCACAGTCTAGACTTCAAGGTTAAAACTTTTTGATTGAAAAAAGGAATATTTTGCTGTTGTGTAATAGGTTGCATATACTGTGATGCAGGTGCTTACTACAAGCTGAAACATAGTAAGTGCAATAACCCTAACCCTAACCCTATTAAAAACAACAGTTATATGTGACCTATATTGAACAAAACAAGTTTTCAATCACAAGTTAGTCTGTATTTATCTTAAATCTCTTGCATCTTTACTGAAAATGACCAAATCAGTGCGTACTGGATGTATTTCGGTGAATCTGTGTATTAATACAGTTCATGTGGACACCGCTTTCCAACAAATGTGGATTTGGTCTTCAGAGAAGTAAACAACACATGTCGAGCTTCTTTTGAACATTAATTCAGGTTTTTCATTTTTCTGTTGCGAGTAAATTCTGTTAAGCTGGTTTAAAATCCCAGTCGGTGTGGTGATTGTGTCCCTGCCAAACTTCTGCATTGCTGGCTTGGAATCCTGCCTCTCTCATCATTGTTGTCTTAACCTTATCCAATGTACAAACCTTGCTTGCATGTCCTGAGCTCTCAAATCTGATAATATGGAAAACCATCTCAGGTCAATCAGGAAATTACATCTGGCACCCATCCACGGATTATGACAGCAGGCATGGACAAAGCAGTGTAGTATTATTGTTGATCTTGGATTACAGATCGAGGCAGTAGAGCGATGACTTATCACGCTGTTGTTGATACAGCTTTTTGGTAACGGCACTCCTGCTTCTGTTGTGCACACAGTTATTTCATCCAGCACAGTCATTGTGTGAAGCCGGGTTTGATGTTCACTGTTGCAGCTGAGTCGAAGGGAAACTGCCAGTTAGTGAGCGTCATGGAGGGGCTGCTCCGCTGCTCCACACTGATGTTTGGTCACAGGCGGCTGCAGATTGTTGTGTTTGTGTGTAAGCATAGGAGAAGGAGGCATTATGCATACGTGAGTGAAGTTTGCATTGCAAATAGCTATGTGAAATGCATGAATGTATATGTTTACGTTTGCGTGTGCAGGTGCTGTGCAGCTCAGTCGCGTCTTTTTCAGGGGGACTGACAGGAGGCAGCCACTGTGAGGGTTTTCCAGTGGCTGTAGTTTTGAGGCTGACAGCTCAGTGACACATCATTACGTATTGCTCAAGGCAGTGCAAGCAACAGTGACCTTTTATGCTGCTGTTGAATTCCTTGCACACATGTACTTGTGTATATGTGTACGTATGTGTGGGAATGCTGCTGTATTTGTTCATGTATGTCATGTGTTCGTATGATCTACTCTTTAATTAACTTTCTAGGTCTATATTTTCTTGGCACTGTTTTGCCCTTTTTACATTTACATTCATTTCACGTTGTGCAGACAGATGCACAAACACGACATGCAAACACACAGTAAGAGGACACACATGATCTTGCACTGTGATGTTTTAACATATCTCTACATAATGATGATTGAGAATAAATGATTTCATTTTAATTGAATGAAGGATTTTTTTTGAGTGAATGATTTCCCACCAACCACAGATGGCTTTCTGTCTTTTCTCTCACGCACAACACATACATCAAGCTTCACCACAGATGGGTGACAGCCACTGCCCCAGAAACTTGGTTTCATATCTTAGTTCTGTATAATATTAAATATTTATGACTAAATGAGCAACAATCAAAGTTCAAAATATCTTTACTATTTATTGAGAGCTTAAGAATCAAAAACTCAATCAATCTGCCTCATCAGGACTGTATGGATGTGGTTTGATCAGATTTGATTGGCAGTAAAAATATGTTTTAAGGGCTTTAAAAGGAAAAAAAAACTACATATAAAGTGTCTTAGTAAGGTGTTTCATCACCAAGAGACTTAAGAACAGCTTCAGTGCTTCTTGTCATTGATTCTACTGTCTCTGAAACTCTACTGGAGCGATGAGCACAATTCCTCCAAAAGATATTCCCTCATTTACTGTTTTAATGATGTTGGTGGAGACCTCTATCTTACACAAAATGTTCCATATGTGTTGAACTGAGCTGAGATTTGTTGACTTTGAAAGCCACAGCATATGATAAGATCATTTTGCCACCCATGTCAAAATAATGAATCCTTTTTTCAAAGTCACGTACTGCAGATCTTTTCCTCTCTCTCCATCTTGTTCCAAAATCGAGGTCAACTATACATGTCACAGTGCATGACTGGATGTTAATTGCTTAATTGCATCATGCAGTACATTAGTACATCTGTATGGAAGCATCTGCATTTCTTATGTTCATTCACTTCATTTATCCAGGTTCTTTCTTTAATTTTTCACCAGTGTGTATCTGCCTGCAGAGCTCGAGGTCAAATAAGGTTGACTAGCAAGCTAATTGCTATACCTACCATGGAAAACACCTGAAGGCAGCTATGATTAACTAAGCTAGCACTTTGCTGTAAACATATTACAGCAGCTAAAAAGGCTCACTAACTACATTAACATTTCAAATGCTATACAGTCGCTAATTTGGTTAATAAAGCTAATAGCAAGCAATTTGATAACAAGCTCATTAACTTCAGCTTGATGTCATGATAAAAATGGCTTCCTAGTTTGCTGTAGACAAGTTAAACTTCAAACAATGAGCAAAAATATGTAAAAGACACAATTAAAAGATACTCTCACACTCTAAATTAGGTACTTAGCTTTAAAGGAATAGTTTGACATTTTGGGAAATATAACTATTTGTTTTCTTGCCGTGAGTTAGATGATGTGTTACCTCCCAAGATTTCAAATTATTCCTTTAAAATACCACAAATTGATATTGATGATGGACATTGGAGAGACAGTTTACCACCACAGCAGCAGTCTCCCCACCGGTGTCTCTTTTCTGTCTCAGTGTTTTCATTATTATCTACTTTTTTCTCTTGTCCATCCTTTCAATTCAAACAGGACTGACCTAATATTTTGGATGTGAGTGGTCTGGGATGGCATCCTTTGTCAAAATTCAGAGCGCATATGTGTGTTTTTCCCTCTTCTTTTCTGGCAGCGAGGCGAGGCAATATCGAGCGGAGAAAGTGTTGACTCAGGGGGAAGGAAAGTGTCAAATTAATAACGAAGACGGGCCACGAGAGGCAGCGGAGGAAGCAATAGAAATTAGACAGGGTGTCCTCATAGTTCAGCCGACTAGAGGCGTGTGCTGTGTATTTGCAATGTTGCAGGTTTAAATCAGGTTCATATAGCTGTTTGTCATCCTGTGTCTCTCCCTTCCCTCTTGTCTTTTCTTTCCACTGCATACTGTCTAATGAGAGCAAAAAGGCAGACAACATTTTAATTTTTAATAACAAAGATGGGTCATGACAGGCGGTGGAGGAAGCAGGGAAATTAGATGAGGAAAGAGTCCCCAGATGAGTCTGGAGGGAAGGAAGGGAGGGTGGCAGAGAAGAAGGCAGGTTAGCTGCAGCTAATGATAATTTTCATTATTAATCTGTCACCAGTGGTGGAAAGAAACTAAGTACATTTACTCCAGTACTGTAAAATTCTAAGGTACTTGTGCTTTATTGAAGTACTTCCATTTACTTTATAGTATTTCAGATTTTTACTCCACTACATGTATCTGATAGATATAGTTACCAGTTATTTTAAATATCAAGATTTTACAAACAAAACATGTGATTCAATATTAAAAAATAAACTATCCCACAGTTTATGAAGTAGTTCAAATCCACTCCACTTCAACATTAAAATGCTTACACTACATCAGTGATAATAATCCAGAAGTACTGTTGTTGATATTGAGGAACAGGATTTCTCTTTGTCAGTTATGTGAACTAAACAAAGTAGAAAATAAAATATGTTTTATTTCAAATTGTCCTTTGTCTTATAATCACAGAAAGATTTTTCAGTAAAACCTAAATTATGCAAAATTTTGAAATTAAGAAAACACTTTATGAAATGGACATTTTTTTGGACAATGCAAGGTCATTAAGAAAAAAATAGTCTTTTGTTTGTTTGTTTTTTTCTGTGTAAAACATGTTTTTTCCATCCTACAGTATGTGGTGTGCAGCAGTGATTTGTTTCTGTTTGGAACATGTCAGTCGTCAGAAGTTGTTATTTATATGTTGTATTATTATATTGTGCGTCATGTAATCCCATGTGAGATTGATCATTTTTAATGCTATGACATTCATTCATTCATTCATTCATTCATTCATTCATTCATTCATTCAGTACTGTATAGTACAACACTGACAGACCCCATTCATGCCATTTACTTTTAATTTTGATACTTCAAGTACGTTTTGCTGCATGTACTTGTACTCCTACTTAAGTAAAACTATGAATGCAGGACTGTGCTTGTAATGGAGTATTTTCATAGTCTGGTATTGCTATTTTTACATAAATCATTTAATTGTTTACTGTATACTGTAATATGGGGGGAAAATGCCCATGTTCCCAGAGCTCAAGGTGACATTTCTGAATTTCATGTTTAGTCCAATCGACAGTCCAAAATCCAAAGATATTAAATTTACACAGCAGCAAACATTGAATAAACTATAACAAGGGAATATCTGGCATTTTTACTTGAAAAATGACTTAATCAAAACTGTCAATGAATCAACTAATCATTTTAGCACTAAGGTGGGGAGGAAGGGAGTACAGAACAGAAGAAGGGAGGGAATGAAAGAGAGAAGATGGACATGAGGTGGAAGTAATGGAGGGAAAGATGGAGGAGGAGAAAAGGAAGCAGTGAGGGAGAGGAAAGGGGGTATTGTTGTACATTTAGACAGATGAGAAGAAGGAACAGAAAAGAGGAGGAGAGATGGGACCTAAGTGAGGACAGACTGGCTGGCTGGGACTGTGTGTGTGTGTGTGTGTGTGTGTATGTGGCAGTTGGGTTGGGAGGGGGGTGGAGGGGGGGTTGGTCGGGTGTATGTGACACATACCATCAGGCAGGATGAGCAAAAAGCAAATGAAGTACATGCCATCTCTCCCTGCATCCTGCATTATGCTAATGAGCCTTTTAATGCTGCTACTTCTGCTCACTGAGCTCATGTTGAGAACGTATGACACACACACACACACGCACACTCACACACACACAAGCTAGAAGGCTTAGGTGTGTGTGTACCTGCACGTGTATACAGGCACAGATATGGGCATGCACATGTAGGCTTAAGTAGACTGTCTTATGTAATCATGCATGCACACCTTTCGCATGGTTGCACAGAGTTTGGTCCCCTCCAACCCCTCTAAGTCTTTCCCTCTAAGTCAGTGTTCCTTGGGAAATGTCTGCACCTCTGACTATCAGATATGTAGTCCATTACTCATGTTTGCTAATAGAAAAGTCACTGGCGGTGACATCATCCACCTCCTCCTCCTCTTTGCCTTCCTCTCCCTCCTCCTCCTCCTCTTTTCATTTTGCTGTTGGTCACATGACACTGTGTCACTCTCTGAGTCAGGATGTGCAGACTGAAGCCAGATTCACTGCATGGCCAAGTTGCTGGTCAGATGTTTTTTTTTTTTGCTGTTTTGCTTAGTATATAGTATGTTTTGTTTTTGTGCATTTTTGTGACTCAGTGACTTTAGCAAGCACTCAGTGTCATTTGGACATAGTGCAGTTTTGAGCTGCAACAATTAGTTGATTAATTGATTAGTCGTTTAGTCAATCGACAGAAAATTAATTGGCAACAATTTTGATAATCAAATAATCGTTTGTCATTTTTTTAAAGCAAAAAGGCTAAATATTTGCGGGTCACATCTTCTCAAATGTGAGGATTTGTGGTTTTTCTGTGCCATATGTGATAGTATATCTTTGGAATTTTGGATTGTTGATCAAACAAAACAAAACTTTTGAAGACGTCATCATGAGCTGTATGAAATTATAATGAGCAAAATTTGCAATTTTCTGACATTTTATAGACAAAACAATTAATCTGTTAACTGAAAAAAATAATCGTCAGATTACACAATAATGAAAATAATTGTTAATTGCAGCCCTAGTGCAGTTTTAAAGTCAAAACATTATATTTTCACACTGTAAAATATATTTAATCCATGATTTGACCCACTTTCCCTCAACTCGTGTACTTCTGCTTCAGTAAATGATTTCTTACATTGCCAAGCACGACCTTCAAAAACTTTCTGTAAAAGATGTTCTATGTGCCAGGTAGGTGTAGAGAGCAACGGCAATAGAATTAGCAGAGTAAGTTTGGAGAGTGAAAAGAGCACAATGCTTTTGTATGTCACGTCTTACTGTTATATTTCGAAATTCTGGACATTCAGGACGGCTGAGAGCAAAACTCGGCATTTAGCTTATATTTGATATTTTACATAGTTGAAAAAAAATATCTGCTGTCAGACTGCATTGTAACTGTTCTGGGAATATCTCTACCTGACATGATATTATCATTGTTTGTTCAGTGACTCACTGGAAGAAAAATACACAACAAAACAACAAAATGGGTTTAAAGTTGTGAAGTGCATTATAAATATTTGTCAGTGCCCGAGTGGTGCAGTGGTAGAAGTTTTGTCAGGTGCCCCCATTGAACATTATTGGCAATGTATGGTGGGAAGCCGGTGAGGGATCACACCCTTTTTGCAGTACTACTCTTACTGGTTGATCAGGGAGGATGGTGGCATAGTATCCTCCTGGTAAAAGCCACAGCTGGTGCAACTGATATACATGTCTCTCCTCGCCCTCCTCAGGCCAAAAAGGACAAAAAAGGGTGAGAACATTGAAAAAGTAAAAACAAAGTTGATGTAGGTTTGATTTTTCTTCTTTCACGTGTGTATCTTGAATAGCCTTGAACAGGAGCTGTAAAGCGGGTGAGTCATCTTGCAATAAAAGATGAAATGTTGGTTGCAAAATCTGCCTCGTAAAACTGTGGCATTAAGAAAAGTTAAGACAGGAAAGTTACTTTACTGTGACTGACAATGTATCTGACACCGTGTGTGCACCTAGAATTACTTATAAAGAGTTTTACACACCCAGATTTACTGTTTCAGTGAATGAGAGGATTGGATCCGCAGTGTTGTGTGCATTGAACTGGCTGAAGCTGCATAACAGTGGGAGTCGATGAGAAGGGAGGCCAGGATTAGTCCAGGTGGCCTAGAGACCTTGTTGCATGTCATTCTCCATCTCTCTCTCCCTTAGTTTCCTGTCTGTCTCTACTGTATCCTATTTAATAAAGAAAGAAATGTCTGCTAAAAAAGTTTAGCTTTATATCTAAAATACCTGAAATATCAGTGATTAACTCACATAGATAATGGTGAGAATGGTAAATTAGGCCTGAAAAATTTATTTCACTGTTCCTGTTTGATAATAAAAATGTAGGCCTGCACCATGAAAGGAAAGCCCTCAAATATAACAAATACATAAAATAAATGATGTCATTTTTGAGCCCTCAGATGCTTGATTGATATTCAATCCTTAAGGGTCTTAAGATGTACTCATATTCACTTATTATTTGTTACTTCACTGCTGGGATAGACACGTTTTATTAACCAAGTGAACATAAATATAAGTATTACACATTGTGTATATAGATGTAGCAATAACTTTAATATACTAAAACTTAACTTTTTATAACAAATCATAAAAATTACACCACCACTTATCATTGTGCAAAAAAGAAAAGTAAAATGCAAAATACTGTTTGGCATTTAATGCAGCAGGAAGCATAAGTTCAGTTAATTTCTGTTCTGAATCAAAATAATTTAAAAAATATTTTAACCTTGCACTCCTGCTGAAGTGCTCTTGAGCAAGGTAGAGAGCATTTACCATCTTCAGGGCACCATACAACTACTACAATAGTCTCACCAAGACTTACAGAAATAATACATGCTCACTCATTTCTGTCTTATAGAGTTTGTAGCGTGAGAGGCGTTAGAACGCTGCTATTGTTGTAGTTTGATTCCTAACACAGAGTCATTACCATCAACTTCCTTATAATTTACAATACATAGGAAGAATTGTTCACTGAACGGACCATACATGTTTGTTCAGTATCCATAGTGCTGTTGTGTCCGAGGGGGAAACACTGTTGAAGGACAAACTCTCCGCCCTGATCAGATGACACTCATTTAAAACATGTCAGGCAGCTCTTCCCCGCGGGCCACGGTTTTGCCTGCCATGTTCCTATGCCATTTTTTTCCCTCCTTGTCACATGTCATCCCTGTTTCTGTAGATTTACATCAGTCTATGTCTGGCGGCCATCCTGCACAGAGACAGACAGATAACTCTAATAGTAACTAACTAATGACGCTTGGCTGTGGATTTGGCTCAAATTGAATGAATGAGGTCTGTGTGCGAGGAGCGGAGAATCCAAGTGCCTGTTGCATGCCAGACGGATATAGCGGGCAGGCGGTCTGTGTACCTCCTCAGCAGATTGGAAGAGGAGGAGGAGGTGGATTGGATGTGTTAACAGCTGGTGACTGAATAAAGACTGGTTTGGGATCATGGGAAGGAAACAGTGCAGAGAGAGCAGGATGAGAGGTCATGGACACCAGGCAATGGTGTGGTCCAAGAGATCGGTCCTGATGAGAGACCAAATTAAATTGTCCTGTTGTGTCTCAGATGTAAGTCTTGCATTCTTGTGCATCTTTCTTTTAATTAATCTGCTATGGGTAGAGAGGGTTGACAGGTTTGTTTAGTGATTAGCACAGTCACCGCACTCCAAAAAAGAGTTGTACTGTACAACTTGGTATAATGGATGATAATTGACCTGGAAGTATCTAATTGACAGTCATGATAAGAGCTGGTTAAAATCTCAAAATGCTAAGAGAAGGTACATATATTATTATCATTATATCATATTATTTTTTCTCTTGGATTTTTCAAAGCAGTATTTCAAAGTTGATACTTGTTCCAATAAAGTAAAAAAAGACAACTACTCTAATCCAGATTATACAGACGGACATGTAGGTCATGAATGATTGGGGACTCTATATCCTATTTCAAATGCCTCTGTGTTAGTCGTGTGGTAGACTGGTGACCTGTCCAACATGCCCACCTGTCGCTGAGACTCTGAAAAGGATTAAACAGGCAAAAAAATTTGAATTGAATTGAATTTCACTCATGACAGAATGCATGTTGGTTTTTTTTCCTAACCTCAACCAAGTAATTTTAAATGCTGTCAGTATAAGTTAATCATGATGTAACAGCAATATCTGAGTACTGTAGGAATGAAAGACAGAGTTTGTATCCATGCCAGTGCCTCTGTAAGACTATATTTACATATAACAGTATTCTGAGCTAAATGCTAATAAGCATGCTAACATGCTCAAAATTGCAACGTCAACATGCTGATGTTTAGCAGGTAATGGATTTGACTAAATTAAATTTTGACCTGATGATAGCGCTAGACGAAATGTCAGGGGATCATCAAAGTTATTACAATTTATTCTGAGTGGGAAATGAATGTCCACACCAAATTTCATGGTAATCTATTCAATAAATGTCAAGACATTTCACTAAAAAAAACTCAGATATCAACCTTACAGTGGCACCAGAGAAAAAGTCTGAGGATCATCAAAGTCATTAGGATTCATCCTTTGTGAACGATGCATATCTGTACTTAATGAGATGTTTCCATCTAAGCCAAAGTGGTGGACCGACCGACCGACTGACATTGCCACTAGCACAGTTTTACACTGAATGTTCAGTTGCATTAATCTGAATAATTTTATAAATATTCTGTTGGATTATAGCATTCTTTGGCGGCAGTATACAAGAGACCTTGTCTTCACATTCTGAATAGAAAATGCAACGTGTGTGATAGTTTTTATACACAATAGCATTGTTAAATTGTCTGTGAGAGAATTTTAGTCTCCAAAGAAGCCTTCTTCGTTTTTGTGATGCCAATGACTTTGACCACGGTAGTTGACACATTGTAAGTCAAGAATAAACCCAAATCCACCCCATTATTTCCGACCTTTGTCGTTGTTCCAGTGGCTCCGACGTTGCCCCCTTTTTGATAGAGGTTAATCCCTCAAGCATGCACAGTGAATGAGCCATCTCCAGCTGAGTGGCAGGTTTCACTGTGGGAAGCTGGGGCATCTGGAGAATGCCGACTTCCTCTCCTCTTCTCCTCCCAACCACTTCCTTCTTTCCCTCCCTCTTCGCACCCCCCTCCCTGCTCCGCCTCTGTATACGGCCCAGCTGGCACACCTAGGGGGTTGTGAACAGGTGTTATTCCCCTGTCAGGGGCCACACTTGAAGGAGATGGCGGGAATGAAGTTGGCATGGCAATGACTGGGAAATCAGGTCAGCATCCCGAACTCACACACACACAAACATAGCTACACACAGCCAAGACTGTCTAAAAATAACGATGTCACCAACGGGGGGTGGACAGGAAAATAAAGTAAATGAAAGCAGAAGCATTTGCTGAAGTAGGGGATGTGATGAGCGCAAGGGTGGCCTGGAGAGAAACAGATATGGAGGAGGGTAGAAGATATACATAAAGAGTGAGAGAGGGAGAGTGGAGGAGGCAATAGAAGATACACAGAAAGAGGAGGAGGAGGTTGGGGAAAAATGAGACAGAGGATGAGGAAGGGAAAGGAGAGGCTGGCTGGACAGGGCCAACCATATCCCCCGTGATTGTCCCTGCCACACCTTGTTAAGGCATCCCACTGTGTTCCCCCCCATCCCTCCCCTCTCCCCGGGCACTGACACACTGTGTTCCTGACAAACACAGTAGGGGGGACATTGGGAAGAGCAGAGGAGCAGAGGAACAACGGCTACAGGAGGCAGCGCCGTATTGTTCAGGCTGAATTACACGGTCACGCAGGGTGGGCAAAGTAGAAACTCGACGAACAAGAGAAGAAAGGAAGAAGACACATACTGTAAAGAGGGATTAGCTTAAACAGTAGGGGAGGGGGATGAATATGAAACAGTCCGACCTGGGTCAGATAGTATTTGCAAAAACTTCTTAGTGTTTGCTTTAACTTATCCGATGGGTGGGAGGCAGCTCGAGTAGAATGGATTTAAGCAAAGTCCAATTCTTTAGCTGAAACAATAAGAAGCATTTTGCACTTTTCCACCTCGGGAGTTTTTCTAAGAACACAGGAGCCCTTTTAGGAACTTAGGAACTGCGTTTTGATAGGAGGAACCCAGCCTGAGAGCTCCTGCCCCCAAAGAGTCTCTCTTCTGGGGTTTATTAGTGGACAAGAGATACCTGGGATGAGTTTGTAGTGGTGAAAGTCACTGACTGATTCACTCATGCAGTAAGCAAGTACTGAATGGCATTAGTGTTACTTTCAGGAATAGGTGGGAATTCATTGTAATGTTTATTGATATTTGAAGAAATAGTTCAATATTTTAGCTTTTCCTTCTGAGAGTTAGATGAGAGGAGAATCTCTGCTTTGAGTTCGGTGATTATCTTAGCTTAGCATAAAGACTGGAAGCAGGGGGAAACAGCTAGCCTGACTCTCTCCAAAACTCAAAAATTAACCTACCAACACCTCCAAAGCTGACTAATTAACACTTTGTGTCTCATTTGTTTAACCTATAGACAAACAATAATGGAAAAATGACAAATTATAGTTTTAGAGGGAGTTGCACGGTTTAACTATAACCCCTCTTCTCTCCAGGCGTACAGTATATTTAACCTTTGAGACAGCCAGGCTAGCTGGTTCCCCCTTGCTTCCAGTCTGTATGATAAGCTTCGCTTGGCTAGCACAGACATGACGGTGGTATTGATTCTCTCATCTAACTCTTGGAAAGAAAGCGAATAAGTGCATTTAAGTGCACAAAAAGCTGAATTAGACTTATTGACTGCTCTAAAAAAAAGAGCAAGATAAAGAGAGATTGGGTGACTGAGAGAGAGTGGACAAAACAAAATGCAACTTTATTTGCTGATTGGTTCAATGTGGCTACGTACTGAAACAAAAAAAAAAAAACACAACAAAAACAAAGACTGAAAAGTTCATCTCCCAATTTGGAAACAAGCATCTATCCTTTCTTTTGTTTCCACTTTCTCCTCTTCACTTCTGCTTCTTCTGCAATTCTCTTTTACAACATCCATGCAAACATCTGAGCTGTAATGATTTAGTATTGTAGATCACTAAAAAATTAATTTCATCTTCAGTACATCTTCAGATGCAGTAGAAAACACAAACAGCAAGACAACCAAACAAGGGAAGATGCAGGGAAAGAGAGATGAAGATGGGGTATGTTGGAGGAGGAACAGAGCCGGATGAAAGCAAAACATCAGGCAGGCATCTTAATTGAATAGGCATGTACAGCTGTAGACTTCGTCCTCGAGAGGTTTTCAACAAATGTCACAGTGAATGAGGAGAGTGATGGAGGACAGAATCGATCGTAGTTCAGTTCCCACAGCTTCCTTCCCCTCCTCCACCTCTCCCTTTACTCGTGCCTTCCCCTTTCTGTCCCAGAGGATTTAAAGGCTCCTCGACTATGTGACCAGAACCTCCCTCTGACTCACTGACTGACTGACTGACTTGCCGACTGATCTTCCCTCATTCCTCAGGCAGGGAGAGCAGGATTAGACCTCTTCACCACTTCGCCACTCACCACTTCCTCCACTGTGAGACCCTGCCCTTTGCATGTTCCTTCTACATGGCTGACTGTTTTAGATATCCCGCTGCACACCAGCTAGCCTTTTAGTGCACTTTCCGTTTAACAGCAGCAAAGGGCAGGTTGGCGGAAAGCTTTAATGCTCAGGAATTAGTAGGGTATCTACACGGGCTTTGTACTGGGCTTCATAGTAGACGTTTGAGGATCCCGCAGAGCCTCAGGTCAATTTACATCCTACATTACTTGTGCATTGTTCTCACCAAATGAATTGCTGGGATCTGGCAACATAACTATGACCAAATCTGACAAGGCAGATTTGGCAAACAAGAGAGGTTGTAAATGAGCCAGCAGCATAACCAGATTATTTAAACCAGTGGTTCCCAACTAGTTTAAACTGGTTTCATTCTTCTCCGTCTCTGGGAAGGCCACTACAGACAATGGATGTGCAAGACAAGGGTCACATTACCCACAAAGCATGTTGCATGTTCATGTGCTTCACAATAAAATGTTCTGGAAATTCACTATATTTCAAAGTAATTTCTTTCTGACAAAGCACTCAGAATGAGCTAGCGGTCCACTTTTGGATAATGACCCACCAGTTAGGATCCATTAATCTAAACCCCTTTATTTAGAGGCAAAACTGAAATAGAAATGTTGGTGGAAATCCCTCGTCACGAAGAAAGAAAACCATCAGTGCACTCAACTACACAACTACACTGTTTACAAGTAAGTAAGTGAAGTTTATTTATATAGCTCCTTTCTTGAGGGAGTTCTGACGTCCGTAGGGAGACTGTCCAGAGCTTTGGGGCCGCTGCGGTGAAAGCTCGGTCATCCTTGCTTTAGAGTTTTGACTGAGGGAGAGACAGCAAGCTCTGGTCAGAAGACCTCATAGACCTGGGGAACAGGAAATTAAAAGTTTATGAATGTAACCAGGGTCTTGATTATGGAAGACCTTGTGGGTCAATTGGATTTGGGGTGAAGTGAGTTTTACAGCTGGATTTACGAACAGACCTTAAACAGTAGATGATGATTTTACCATCCACCTTTTTTTTTCCTCTTCCAAACATGTTTTAGTAACTGTGAGTGTATTCAAAAACTGTATGACTGGAGCGTCCTGGCGTCCTAGTGGTTTAGATGTATATCATGTAACCACAATACTGTTCATTTCCAGCCAGGGATGCATGATGATGGGTGAAAAAATGTAAAATGAAACCGTGGGATCATCTGAGTTGCTTGTGTCCCATCGGATCATGCGGTCTTCCCAGGTCTCTACTGTTGGTTAATACAATGTAAGCAAAGCTATGAAAATAAGACCAAAATTGTATATACTCATGTTATCCTTTAAAGCATGATACAGGTTTGTTTTTGCATGCAGCCACTTACTTCAGTTGTTCAGATTCACCCAGTGAATGTATTGTATAATCAAGCTTTATTATGAACACATCTCCTGCCACCTTCAGATATATAAATTCACAATTATTATTTCCTATCCAAGAGGAAATGAGTTTTCTTCATAAGCCGCATTAGAATTAAATAAACAAATTTCCTTATTTTTAAGATGACATTGCGCCCAGTGTTTCTGTTCAGATAAATGTGGTTTGTTTTGTCCGGTGGCTGATGAATCTCAATTGTGAGCCGAAATGTTGACATGGCACTATGATAAGCTGTGATATCAGTAGCTTATCAACCCACGCAGCTTATTATTCTTAATTACCCAGTTTTTACCAGCTACTGGTTTACTGGTCAGTCAACCATTTGCACCTGCTGATAACGTTTAGTGCTGCTGCCGTCAAGAAAAAAACAGGTAAAATACTGCAACATTTCCTGCTCTGCACTGTGCTTAGTGGACAGATTGCATTATTCCAGCGTCCAAGTCAATCTCCTGCGCTGTTAGCTAATGGTAATGAGGATTTGGGACGACGGATGATGGCAACACGCTCCATGGGACGGAATTAGCGCTGAGCATTTCAACTTTCCCTGTGAGGCAGTGGCCCTTTTATCCCATCATTATTGGCGGAGACAATGGTGTGGTTAATCTTTTTAAGACAACACAGCGGAGGGCCAGGAGGGAGGGAGGAGCCGTTCAATAATCTCATCAGAGACCAGAGGACGTACACTGTGATGGAGGAGAGTTCCTCCCTTACATATCGAATCATCCTCCTCTCCTGGCTCATCTTGGCTCTCTCCTCTCCTGTTACACCCCCCTTTTCCCTGTCACTGTGTGTGTGTGTATGTGTGTGTGTGTGAGCAAGCTGGGAATACACTATGTAGCCATGTATCTTGTGTGTGCGTGTGTGTGTAAGCATCCTTGACTGTATTAAAGAAAGGTGTAATGTGTCAAGGGAGCTGTCACATATACAGTGTACATGTAAGGTGAGTGTGTGAAGGGAATTGAAGATGTGTTAGTGTACAAACTGTCGCCTGTGATGCTATGAAGTGAACACAGTGATTAGCGTAGGACAAAAGTCTTGTTGACAACCTTAACATAATCAAAATGCAAGCATAGTATCAATTTGTGTACAGATGTTTCCGAATTGATCATATTTGTATATACGTTTTGTTTGAATAGTATTGCACCTGTATGAATAAGAAGGGTGTGTTGAGTTCAGCAGTCTCAATTCAAGTTTATTACACCAAACACATCAACTTATCAAATACTCTCTTCATTCATATAATGAGTTGGAACAAGCTAATACAAAATGCACATGTGATACTGTCACACTGTGGAAATTTAAAGTAGGTAACATAAGTATTTAAAAACGAGTAAATGGTAAATTTATAGGGAGATTAAGACCTGAAGGGGTTAAACTAACCCACCTCTAGTGCATCCCCTCTCACGGACAAACCTGACAGCCTTTGCAGCCTTCGTCGCTCAGCTTCTGACATGATTTCTTTTCTCTCTGCGGGTTCATCTCTCAGCACCTATTGGGACAAGAATATATATGATACAGGGGAGGATTGATTCAGAGAAGGTTAACCTTGCTGTTAACACCCCATCCCTCCACGAAACCCTCCCCTCACCCTGCCTGCTGACAACCTTGCATGTGCTTGTCATCCACTACCGGAGTTTGAGGAGTGAACAGCCGGTGCGTAAATTAATGTAAAGCATGAAGCAAGAAGTTCACAACCTTTGTTTTTGGCAAGCAGCCCTGCATGTTGAGGCCAGTAAATTCCTCTAACCCCAGTAACTGTGAAGGAAGATGTTTAGGGTCAGCGTGTAGACTACATGCAGTGCTTTAATCCTCCAGAGGATAGAGATAGTGCCGTTCTCACAAGCTGGTCAATGGAAATTCATTGGCAAGCCGTGTGACGTTTATAGCGGCTCTATGCAGCCCAAAGGCCATTGGAAGACGTTCCACAGTCATTTCTGTATAATTAGGAATTTATCAAGGGACCCGTTTTAACATCAGACGACACTACATTGGTTGCCAGCCCTTAGGTTAGGAAACTGTGATGTACTGTAGAGAATTGCAGTGTTAAACCCAGCTATAGGCATGTTATGTACTGTATGTGTACTGTGGAGTGTGTACGGGGAGCATTATGTGTACAGGACCTCGGGCTGTGATAGTGATCATAATTTCATGGTGTGTTTTCAAGTGTTTGTGTCAGTGTGTGTTAATGTGTGTAGCTGTATTATGTGTGTATGTGTGTAGCCATTGGATGTCAGAAGCCGAGTATTCTGGCTGGCACACACACACACACACACACACACACACACACACACACACACAGCCCCCTCCAGAGAAAATCCGTGTCCCTGACTATTTTTAGAAGTGTATGTATATCCCCTATGCCATGCACTTCTAAATCAGTGACGTCGTTCTGTGTCTGCAGCAAATCGAATGTACTCCCTACTGCCAACTTATCAAACACACATGTTTGTAATTCTATAGAGGAGGAAGTATTATATTACATGTCTTATGTCGAGTTCATATCATGTGGGATGGATGTTAGAGAGGGGAAAGATTTGCATGTTTACGTCACCCGCATAGCCACGGGTGTGCCAGCTTGAGACTTAGATGGCACAGGCATATCCAGACACACCCGTGGCCAGCATAATAATAAAAAATGTATGAGTTCGCTGCAACATGTTAAAACATGTTAATATTATTATTATTTCTTACACTATTGAAATTAATTGAATTATTGAAATTAGTTGGTGGTAAGTGAGAGATCATGGTGCAACCTAGCTAGCTGGTATTGAGCCTAGAGATTTAAGTAAAAGTGCAAAGATGTCAAAACAAAGCTCTCTGGACAAGTTTTTTAAGAGGCCATGCATCAGGAAATAGGAACAGACAATGGCAGTCAGAAAAGAGCCATTGGAAAACTCGGTTGCCAACACCAGGGATGACTTCTCCCCCCTCAAGATCCTTTAACCCAAAACTGCTGCAACTGTTATGGATCTACCAGCAAATAGACAAACCTGCAAACCTGTCAGCCTAAATTATTCTCATTCTCGCTCACGACAAAAGCAACGGATAAGAATAGATGTTTCTGATCTAAACGGTACGCTTGGCTGGAATATAGCATCAAACAGGACGCTGTATTTTGTCAGCCATGTCGCTATTTCAACAAGGAATCTGATAGGTTTGGGAAAGTGGGGTTTAGAGACTGGGGACACCTGGGCCCTTCCTTGAGATTAAAAGGGCTGGGAAAGGAGACATTTCACATCAAGTAATGAAAGACAAAAATGCACACGCAGCTGACTTTATTGAAGGAAATCATGCACATATTAAGGTTATCGTAGACATTGTGCTTTTCTGCGCCAAGCAAGATATTCCATTAAGAGGCCACAGGGAAAACCTAGAAAGTCTTAACAGAGGAAACTTTTTAGAGATGTTTAAATTTATTTGTTATTTCCTGACATAAAAATGCATCTTGACAAACTCCCAGGAAATGCAAAGTTGATGAGCCCTGATAAACAAAACAAGCTCCTCGAAACTTCAGCATCACTTCTTCTGAGAAAGATTAAAGCCGAATTGCATTCGCAGGCTGACACTTATGCTATTTTATCAGATGAATGCAAAGATCTTTCAAAGAATGAGCTCATTGCCATATGTATAAGATACCAACATAATGGAACACTCAAAGAGAGAGCAGTGGGATTTGTGGCAACACATGATCTGACATCTGGTGGAATATCAAGTAAGATTTTGAAGATATTTGGAACCATTGCAGCTTGACCCTGAATTGTGCGTGTGGGGTTCAGTTTTGACGGCGCTTCTGTCATAGCTGGCAGTAAAGCGATACTAGAAGGCACATTCGCCTGCTCAGCGTACATATATTGTGACACTCACCGCTTAAATCTAGTGCTTTGCTCTGCATCCAAAGTATCTCCCACTGTCGACCACGTTTTTTTGAAGTTCTCGACTCACCATCACTTTATGACAGGAGTGAACAGGCATGCATGGTTTTTAGAGATCCAGGAAGAACTTCGTCCTGACAGACCTTGCCTCGAACCTTCCACAGATATTAGATGGAGTTCAAAATCAGGCTCAGTGTGTAGAGTTTTGACTTTGAAACATTGGCGGAGTTCTCCTTGTGGCCTTTATGCAAGTTATATAGTGTCAGTGATTTTGCCACCATGAGCCTCAAGTCTCCATCTGTACCAATAACTGACTGCGTTGATCTAATTGAGGGTCTAAAACAGACTTTCACTACTTTTAGAGATAGAGATGATGAGAAAGAACGAAGCATCTTTGTTCATTTGGCCAGATGGAGGAGCCACGGTCACTAAGTGCGCATTATGGACTCTCAGTTGAAGGCTCTGAACTGACTGTATTTGCACAGCAGTTAAAAAGAAATGTAAGCGGGGGTCATTCTTGTCCCTCACTAATCGAGGTTCTCGACTCCTGTCCCGAAGACTTTTCTCCAAATATGAACTGTTTTACTTCAGGCACTCATTACTCTTCTGATAACAAGCTGCACAGTTGAGCGCTTGTTTTCCACTGTTAACTGGATCAAAACAAGCAACAGGGCAACTGCGCTCACAGGCTGACTGAACAGTTTATCTGTTCTTTCATTTGAAAAGCAGCTGACAGACACTTAAGATTATGATGAAATTATTTCATTGTTCAAGACCAAACTCCTCCTTCTTGCACTGTGATGCTGATGGTATGTAGCGTACATTGCTCCTATAGTTTGCTGACACACATGTTAGTCATATTAATGTGCTTTTTTGTATAAATTGCGCTTTAGATGGTAGAGGTAATTTTTCAAATGATACCTACTGGAGTGGTGTAGCCTCTTGTTTTCTTAGCTGAGGGATTATGAATGTACTGATAGCTTGTAAATGAAGCTGAACTTTGTTAATGTCACACTTTGCTGTATTGTTTGATATATAATGAGGCTGCTTTTCAGGCACTTATTTCTAAAGAGCATCATCATTATGACTGAGACGCTGACAGTATTTACAAGTCAGAAACTGGTAATTATGTAAACTTTAATATGACATGAACGTGACACTGCCCCTTAAACAGTCCTTTGAACAAGTGAGTACCAGCCCCAAAAATGTCCTCACTTTTCAAATGTCCTCACGCTAAAGGACTAAAACTCAAATGGTCATCACAAAATAGAAGCACGAAATCACACATGCAAACATGCACATTACACGCTCCCCTCCCCCACATCTGCTCCTTCCACTGTAACTGTAAAAGTGGTGACATCCACAGAATGCACAAAAAGACTTAACGCACAAGAACATTTGCACCAACTCACACATACTCACATTCATAAATGTGCATTCTGTTGCTTGATTAAAGATTCACTGAGGTGTGACACTGTGTTTTTTTTTTCCCTCCTCCGTTCCTGTCTGCAAATGCAGAAATAATAGCAGCATGTGTAGTAACACCAATGTGCAGAGCGGAGCAGAGGAAGGGCTGCCTGCCGTGTGAAACGTGCTGTGCGTTGGTCAACCCGCCCACGTTCAGTGGAGAGCAAAATAGCCACAGAGAGGCCAACGTGACAGACAGGTGTACACAGAGATAGCACAATGAGCCCTTTTCAGACATTATAGATATTGAATATAGTTTTTTATAACGACAGGGTGGCTTTAGTATATTAACTTGATAACTCAGGTTTAAGGCCCATTATTATGTTTTTAAAAAAATCCAGAAATGTATGAGTTTTTGTCTTGATTATTAAGAAACATGATCCTTTTATAAATAAAACACTTTCTAATGTGCCCAAGACCTGTGCACACTAAAAAGTGGCACAGCAAAATTCACCCCTGCATTGTTGTAATATAAGCAGAGTTAGAGTTAGATACTGAGTAACGTTTGGACCACTTGCAGACTGGATGGTGAATTACTGTAGTTGGCGATCTATTAACTAACACACTAGCAAGGTGGGAACATGCTAGCACTTACTGCACCCTATTGCTTTGCTCTGAGGACTGTACATTTCCTTCAGTAAGGAGTTATTTAAAAGTTAGCTAGCTTGATAACTGTCACTAGTTTGTAATTAACGGGACAGCAAAGTTCACACATTTCTCTGAAAAGATGCATTCGCACCATTAGCTCCTTTCTCATAACTATGAGAAGAGAGCTAATACGCTAAAAAGTCAAAGTTGAACCAAAGTTGAACTCTATGTGAAAGTTTGAGTGGACTTATTTGCCCCGACGAGCAAATCCTTGGTTGCTGGCGATTCAATTCATGCAAAAATATGTGGAACTGGATTTTGTGGACCCTGTTTTTTCACTTTCCTACAGGATCTGTGGTGCATAACCAGCAGCTCATTTGCTCTTGTGTCCATAACCAGGAGCATTTTATGAGCTTTCAACATTGCATTCAACACTTTCTTTACTGTAAATTGTGATCCTCTTGCAGTAGGAAACATAACTTTTGGGTTTGTGGGGACAAACTAAATTTAAACCTTTTTATATTTATATTTTACATTTCCGCTGTAAAATGTGGATGTGCAAATAAAATACAAAAAAATCTGAATCAGAAAAACATCTTGAATGTCCTCAAGCGAGCCACTAATTTCTTTTTATCACAACAGCAGTGGAAGTGTTTCACCATAGCCGACCGTGTGATGCAGCCTCCCTGAAGAGGAGGTGAAAAGAGAATTTTTCTGCACAGGCATCAATAATGTATCACATATAGCCCCTCTGGACAGTATCATGACCTTTAATGTTTGCTTTGTAAATTATGATTTGTGCAATAGAAGTCAAATACCTCGGCACAGTAATGTTTTATAGAGAATGGTCAATTTCAACTAAAAATTGTGGACCAGAAATGAAACACTGGGACCTTTTATCTTGTGTGACAGCTTGGATACTGATCATACCAATGTGGAGAAGTGATTCTCAACCGTGTGGAATTGAGGCTCAGTAGGCCATAAATTTATATTCAAATCAAACACCACAGCAGCTCATTTAACTGACACCTTCAACCAGAAAAAAAGTAATTAATTAGTGAAATCAGCCACTGTACCATTTCAGTGGAGTGAAAAGCTGCAACTTCAGCCATGATGGTACATGGTGTAGAGGATGTCTCTATCTTTACATACAAAATGTAGAATAAATTAAATCCATGAAAGCAGCCGATAGGCCCAGAGCCTAATTAATTATATGAATATGTTTAAGTTGTTACTGTTCAAATAGAGCTTGTAGAACAGCGTGACGAGGAGGAGATATGATTAAGAAATCAAGCAGAAGGTTTTAGACTTGAAGCCACCAGTTTAATTTGTTCGTCTGGTAGAAATGAAGAGGAAGAAATTAAGTTTTAGTAATTTTAGCCTGAACAGTCTGAAAAGAGATATCCACAGTTTGATAGAAAAAAAAGTTTATTTTAATTAAATTCTTGATATTTTACAGCTTTTAAGAATAATTTTATGTAATAATTCAATTCCGAAATGATAAAGTTTGTTTTGGAAATAAACCTCAATTAACCTGCTTGTATCAGAAGTTTGGGGGTTGATTTGTTTACTGTCTTACCGGCATTGATCAGTTTCTCAGTTAATAGACTGGTCCTCTTGGTGCAGGAGCTGAAGGTGTTGACTTATTCACGTTGTGTATCTTTAGCTGGCTTGCTAATGTTACCGAGCCTAAGCTAGCTGCTCGATGGTCAGTAAATCCCTCCAAATTTCAGGCTGGCTGCTTGTTAAACAATAATGAAATACAAAAAATAATTTCAAAAGATGCAACGTGAGGGTGTGGAGGATTTTGAGTTGTTTAAAGGCACCTTTAACCTTTGGGTAGGGGGGGCCTCTCTATGGCCTTATGAACCAACAATTTTTTCATAAGACTTTTTCTTTTTGTTAATTTGTGTTTATTGGGTAGCTTTTTGGATATACACTCCAGATATTACACATATTTTTCATGAAAACATAGCAAATCATAACCAAGTCGCGTCCCATCATCCAACACTCCCCACTTTAGTTTATCCAAATAGAAGTAATATCTGAATAAATTATCATCTTAATACAGACCCAGAAACAGAGAAAATAATGGTAGAAAAATGAATAAAATATACGATATGAACAGGAACAAACACAGCAGGGATAAATTTGTAATAGTCAGATTTGTCAGATAATTACTTTGATACCCGCAACTTCACCACTCTCATTTCGTAAACAAGTCAACAAAGCAAACTTGGAAAGATACATAATTTGCGGAGGGGGTTCTGGCGGTTCTTCCCCAGAAAAAAAAAGTAATTTAAAACAAATTTTAATAAGTCAAGAAACAGTCACCTGCACTAGTCTAGATTAGTTAGATTGAGGGTGCAATGAAAACCAAGAATGCATCAAGAACAGGATATCACGAGAAAGTTTCAGAGCGACAGAGACATAGAGCATCCCCGTAACCATAGTAACTCACTCTTACTCATGCCTGCGTCCACACGGCGTAAGAGGAGAGACGCTGCTGCCAGAAGAGCCGCTGACTGAGATTACTCTGAGCGGCACGCATGGGAATACATTACAATATAATAGATTTGTGTTTCCCCTGCTGCTGTTGCACTGTGCTGCTCTGTCTTCTCTGTCCGTGCGTGGACAGTGTCCTGTTTTTGCACTGTGACGTTAATGCATTTGTTGACGTGTGGCGTGAGAGCGTGTGAAAGGTGTCAATTTCGTGAGTCTCACGGTAACTGTGAGAGGTGGTAGCCCTGGAAACGAGTATTGTAACCCATTACTGTTCCTGCTGAGTAATAAGTAATGTAATTACTTTTTCAATGAGTAATGTGTAATCAGTAAATTATCACAGTTTTCAAGTAACTTGCCCAACACTGCCCATGAAGGAGTGTTAAAGCCCTCGGTGCCATAAACAAGACCTACAGTACATGTAGAACACGACACCGACAGCCAGCTTTCTATTTCTGGAGCTTCAACAGTTTGTTTCTATCTATGACAAGAAGAGTAATGCTTTATTATTTCAGTGCAACACATTTCTAAGATTTACTTTTCCCTGATGCAAAGGGGAGCTTGTCGTTCTCCCAAGTCATTCATATATGATGGTGTTTGTCATTTGGCTGCAGGCGGTTTGACTTGGCCGGCTCGGGCTCTCTAAGCTGTCATGGACCCACGCCCGACACCCAGAATAGCCATCGTGCATTTCTTGCCCTCAGCGCAACTATCTTGCTTTCATTTTGGAGTCCTGACTGCATCCTCTATTACGTCCCTCTCTTCCTCCTCTCCCTCCCTTGTCGCCCCCTATCAGACACTTCATCTCTGAGTGTTTTATTGCATTGTGTCCTTGTAGAGGAGGACCTTTGGGCTTGCTCCAGACATCCAAAAAAATATAGCTCACTTTCCCCCCCCCCCCCACTTGCTCGCCTTGCTCTTGGCTCAGAAAATATGGAGCACGGCTGTCTGTTTTTTCAATTGCTCCCCCATCTTCTCCCTTAACTTTGAGTGTCCTCTCCTCTTTTTTCATTTTCTCCCTTTGTCTTTTTCTCCTTCAGCGATGGCAGACAGTATGTTTTTATGGAGACAGTGTCGCAAGGGTGCATGACAAGTAAAACCGACCACCTCTGCTCCTCCTCCAATAGCCAGGCCTCTCTGTTTAGATCAGTGACAGTCTCTAGCCTCTCCAGAAAGTACATTTTATTCCCAGCTATGTCCCACATGTCTTTAGTATTCCTGGTTTCTCAGAGCTCCTTGTTTCTCTATTTGTGTGTCCAAAATCTTTTTTTCTGGCCTTCTTTTTCAAATTGTTTAGGAAAAATGTTGCAAACTACTTAACTCTTAAATGGGAGGTATTTTCCACAAAGCATGATGTGATGAGTTTCGAGGTTGGACCTTAAAGAATCACATAAAAATTAACGTACACCCTGTAATACCCTGTATTCCAAAAAAAAAAAAAAAAATTGGTTATTACGCATTTTGAAAAGTCCTGAGGAATGTCATATAATGTATTTAGGGTAAAACTAATGACTATTTTTATGATGAATTAATCTGCCAATTATTTTCTCGATGAATCGTTTAGTCATTTTGTCTGTAAAATGTCTGGAAATGGTGAAAATCACTATTCCCTAGAGCACAAGGTGACATCTTCATGTTGCTCATTTAGTCCGACAGACAGTTCAAACCCCAAAGATGTTCAGTTTAATGATATAAAACACACAGAAAAGCTGAATTAATATTTGGCATTTTTTGCTAGAAAAACGACTTGAACAATTCATTGATCATCTAAATAAATGTGTTATTTTTATCCAGAATACTTTATCCAGCCATTTTGGATTATTTTAATAAATGCTCTAATGATCTAAACAGAAAATCTTGCCCTTTGTCACCTTGCTAAGGCTGAATCTGAATCAGTCCGTCTTATGATTAATCCTCGTTTGATCTTTTCTCAAACCCGAAGGCATTCAGTTTACAATTATGTAAAAAAAGGTAAAAAACAGTAGTTTTTGAAGCCAGAACCAGCAATTATTTGGCACTTTTGTGGGATAAATTACTTAAACAATTACTCAATTGTTACAAAATTTTTTGTCAATATTCAAGTAATCAGCTAAATGTTCCAGCACTAAAGTAGAAAATAGCAAACCAGTCTTCTATTGTGGTCATTGTCAAACATCGTTTTGCTGATCCAAAGCAGACTAGTGACTGTTTGTGACATCTCTCTGCGTGGCAGATGGGGCTTTATCCTCAGCATCCCTTTTTGATTGTTAACTTTACAATGAAAAGGATGTCCCAGTTGTAAAAGAAGAGAGTTACAGTTGAAAGGACAAAGGAGGCAAAGGTCACCTTTTTCTGGCTGTACTGGCGTGTTAAGAGAATGGGTTTAAAGGCTGGAGTGTGTAATCTGACAGGAAGCGAGCTGCCACTGTGTGATGTCCTGCTCGTCTCTTCCTCCACCTGCAGCGTGCATCAGCTGCTGGATTTGGTTTGTCAGAGAAGTGTGCAGATAAAGTAATAGACTGTGTGTGAGCAGACGGAGGTAAACCTGTTAGGACTCTTTATTGCCTCCAGGGACAGTTTCATTGTGCTGTTTGGCTCAGTGCAGCCAAATGAATAGAAAATGAATGGAAAAGGTTGAAGTTTTACAGAAAGTGTGTCATGTGTCGCATTTAGAGAGGAGTCGGGCTGGTAAAAGGGGTTTTGTATCCATGACAACAAGTAAGAGCGAGAGCAGCAAATGGGAGCGGGTCGGGTGCATTAGATATTCGAGTCCTAGACCTGAGAATGTGAGAGATCTCTGGGATCAGAGAGGTATCTTGTCACCGAAGGCACATTCTGTCATGCTCCTCCTCACTTAAAGCTAACACACACTGTCATCTGACCAGCTGCCCACTAGGTAAGCTAAATGAGAGATTTACTGTTCCCACAGAGATGGATACAGGTTGTGTAAGAACACGAGGCTGCGGTGAAAAGGTGAGAGGGCTGAGAAGGGACAGCTGCAGTCGCTCCGTGGAATTCAGATAATGTGTCTCGTCCAGCTTCGTGACTACCCATGATTCTTCTTAGCAACAGTATTAATAAACCTGGCTGGCTCTTTGCTGCGAGCTCTCATCATGAGTTACACATTACAGCAGCAGGAGCCCACACCTCACTGCGAGGCGTCACCTTTCCATCTGGTTTTGTTGTATGTTTGTGTTTATGATGAGACATCCACCGCCTGTGTCCTCTAACTGATATTGTAAAGTCATATAATACTTTATTGATCAGTCTCTTGCCGTGACCCCTCACCCTTCCTCCAGAGTCAACTACAGCGTCTGTGTCCCTCAAGCTTGTGGCGATTTGGAGGTCGATTGCTCATGCTGAAGGCTGAACACGCTGCGTTTTTCTTGAAGCCGTTGACAGAAAATGATAGTGGACGAGGTGAATGTGACACCAAACCACTGGTTTCTAACTGGTTGTTTTCAAGCCAGCAGGCTGTATTTATGATCTTTTAGAGCCAAAACAGACAGAATGATGCCAAGATCACAGACACGATGGGTGGAGTGAATCCAGAGTGAAGCTTCATGTAGGGCTGCAACTAATTGTTTTTATTATTTTTATAATGTCAGAAAATAGGCAAAAATGTGCCTCACAATTTGCCAGAGCACAAGATTACATCTTTAAATGACACAGCCCAGCATCCCTACACCATATTGGATGATTCTACATCTCACATTATAGGTAAGAGCCACTTATAGGCACTTGTTGGTATTTGGTAAATTGTTTATGTTGTAATCACATGCTATATACACTATGTTCTAACATTATTTAAGTTCATGCAACAGTTTATAATAGGTTATGTACAGTTTAAGTATATTTTGTAAGTGGACTTTGGCTATGTATATACTTACTATTATTCTCTTAAGTGCTTATTATTCTTTATCACTGGAATGCAGAAACGGTATATTTTTGTTATTTGGATAGTGTGGATAGTGTTGTAAGGCAGCTTAATTCGCATGTGCATAAAATGGCCTAAAAGATGCTGCTTAGTTGTAGCAAACAAGATCCGATCGAAACAAGCTTTTGACCATTTATAACGTGTATATGGGTGTACATGATGGGCCTATAGTGGGTGATAATGTGTGTGTTACAGTTTAGGAATACAACATCAAGTTGGTAACAAACCAGGCTTAATTTAACTTCACAACATTTTTCCTGCCACCTGTGGACTTATATCGGGTTTCACAAGAAAATTGGATTTAATTCAGTGATACTTGAGTCAAAACTAAGATACTTTGCAGACTAAGTGGCCCAGGAACCTGGAACATAGTAAACTGGCCACTATAGCCTCAATGCTAAGGTTCAGTGCTAATGCAGGAAGTAGTTTGCCTTATATGTAGTGTAGCAGAAAGTAAGAGTGTGGATGTTGGGATGGTGGATGTAGCATATCTGACCAGAGACCAGAGTTTGTCATCCATCACAGAAGTGCAATTAACATTCTTTCCCTAATCTTGATGAAATGTTTTTGTTGGCTGAAACCAACCACACCTTAACCATATTTTACTAGCTTTACCAATGATCTTTGCCATGAATAGATATTGTGGAAAGAGGGAATTTTAAATACAACCGCATCTGACGTAATCTGGGGGGGTTGCAGCTTCCTCCAATACTGACATGTCTGGTCGTAGGTTGGATCAAAAGGTTAAAATCTAAAGATATTAAATTCACAATGAATTGACACATTTGAGAAGGTGGTACCGGAAAATGTTTGGCAATTTTCCTTTGTAAATTGATTATTACTACTTAGTTGGTTATTCATATTCGACAAATTAATCGTCTAATTGTTTCAGCATTAGCTCAATGGATAGGAATTCCCTTTGTGGTTTACACATCTACAACGATTATGATCTCTTTGCTTAAATAATGTAATAACATAATTTTTAATGGTAAGTTAGGATGAGTTTGGTTGGGTGACTTTCTAAACACAGACTTACAGAGAGCAACATAATCATAAAATTAGGCAAAGAACATTAAAACTTAAATATTAATCATTCAAATTTTAGATGAACTAACTAAAGATCACAGAATTATGTTAAAAACTTTCAGGGAATTTGCAAAGCAGCCTTAAATCAACTCCATGCCTGCTGTTTTGATCATTTTAAGTCCAATTTGTGAAGCCATGCAGTGAATGTTTGTTATTCAGTTAAAATTAATGTTAATGTCACTAATGAATCATCATTAACAACTCTTTCCATTTTTGTCCCATCTGTCGCCTACTCTGATTGGACAGAAGAAAACAAAACAACAGCGATTGTGAATTGATTCATTTCTGCAAACTCAGAGTGCAAAAAGCAGCACATGAATCCTTCTCTCTCTTTAAAAACTTGCCTCTGAAATTGCTTCCATTGTGATCACACCCTTCAGGAGCTGCTCAAGGACACTTCAGAAGGGAGGATGCTTGCCAAAATGGGGGCTTGAATTTGGGTCCTCTGGATGAATGACTGTCTCTTTCAGTACAAGGCCACGGTGTCGCCTCTGTGTGATTGAACATAACAAGGGATACTTACATCAGATCTTGTGTATTGGTAAATTTGGGAACATAGTGCATACCTCTCTCTGCCTCTGAGTGTGTTGAATATGCACACCGGGACTCACTTTGGCAGACATGTATTATTCAAACAGCATCTGGCACCACTGCACTAACTCTCGTACTTTTCGTACAACTTGCAATCATAGCTATTGCATGTGCCTCGAGCTTGGCCAGCAAACGTGCAAGGCGCCAAGTGGAGAGCTTTGTGCGATTGCGTGCCTCATTTTTGTTTGGTTTATGTAATATTGATGTCAGACAACAGCAGGTCTGTCACCGTTTCGAAGGGGATTTTACTTCCTTGCTAAAAGTTTTTAGCTCTTTGCGTTACTCGTCAGTCGGACAAATATGCTTTGATTTGTTTGCCTCACTGGTTGAAAAGGAAGTAGACACGGAAAGAGAGAAGATGAGGATGAGATGATGAAAGACTGACAAATCATAACCAGGTTGTTATTAATGATATGGGTCCACAAACCTTAAAGATAAATGATGTAAGTTTTTTCTTATATTTTTTTTAGTTGAAATGTGCTCCAAAGTATATCTTTATGTTGGAGAGGTGTTGTCAAAGACTTCTGTGACCCAGGCTCATTGAACAGCCTGGCAGCAGTACAGAGATATTCCCTCCTCAAGTTAAGTTTAAGCGAGCCTCGCCCTTCTAACCAATCAGAGAAGGCCAAAGTCACGGCTTTCAATCAATACGTGAACGCACTTCACTTGGCCTTCTGCACCTCTCATACCGAAGCTCCAAGCTACGGCTTACTCACAGGCTAGCAAGCTCCTGATACCTGCAATAAATGGGCTCCATTACTTCCAGTCCCCAGGGAGAAATCAATACTTTGGGTGTGCACGATTGAGGATGCAGGTGAAGGGCTATACAGAGCAGGGAGAGCGAGAGGAGGGAGGAGCAGAGTGGTTTGCTTTTGAGACTCCTGCTAGCGCCAGCTTGATTTCCAGAACTTGCATATTTAACCTAAGCCGTTATCTTTCTCGAACCCTAACCAAGTTGTTTTTGTGTCTAACTCTAATTAAACCATAGCGGTATCAGATCAGAAAACTGATTTATTTTTGAAATACTTGTGTCATCCTGTCAATAGTGGCACCAAATCAATAAACACTTATATGTGTCTTCTTGAGAACATAAACCGACAACGTCTTTTGTCGTTTAATTTGGAGGGCTCGTTGTAAATCTGATGTGAGTATGACATCAGACTGGCAAGAAATCATTGACAAATATGTTTACTGGCTTTTTTTTCCTGTGATTGCTGGGGAAAAGCAATAATCAGGACTATAATGATCGAGGCCCATAATCCCTGCGCTTGGTGACAGAAAGCAGGCCTGCTTAATTAAGGCGCTGATTTCCCATGAGGCTTTGGGGCCTTTTTTTTTCCCCTTGTCTTTTTCCCGTCTTTATTGACTTGACTTTATTTGAGATTTTGAGTGGAAGCATTGCCGTGATCTGACTAGGCTGAAGTGGTGAAGGCTGTCGAAAACAGATTGAGTGGTTGCAAGGCTTGTTTTCTGATGATCCTTATAACTGTTTCATATCACGTTTTTCTTTCTATAATAAATTTCTCGGCCTTTGTGCAGGTCCGTTTACCTGAAGCAAGATGCAAATGATGTTTCCTACTAAAACTTTTTAAGGAACGTGAAATCCTGCCACTATCACAGCCTCCATACTGCAGTGAAGTGGAAGGAATGCGTGCTGTTTAAAAATCACGCTTCAGTCTCTCCACATGTGCTTTAGTAGTGGCTAAGTGCGGTCTTGCGTAAGGGTGAAAAGCAACTGAAAAGCACTCTGTAGATTAAGGAAATAGAGGAAGTCAGAGGAAACTTTTAAGAGAATTTGGAACAGTTGTGTTTAGTCCAAACCAGAGAGCCCAGAGCCCGGGTCAGTGGCAGCAGGTGTTTCATACAGAGGACTAGAAAGAGAGAAAAGAAACGTCTATTTAATTGCAGCACTTTAGCTGCAAGCTCTAGCCAGGAGTACCTGAGTCTTCCCTAGTTTTTGTGAAAATCTTCTCAGCTTTGCAGAATAAAAGCCGAGCGATTTGAGGGTCAGCCTGCACCAAGAGAGACAAGACAAGTGGAAGTGGAGCCTGGATATCACACGTATCACATATCACTCCCTCTGATGCTGCACCACAGTGGTTTCACACTTCTAGCGGTTATATTATTTAGTGTTTGTGGAAGGAAAGCCAGAAAGTAGACCAAAACAGTAAATCTGCTGTCGAAGTAGAGGCATCTGAAAATGGAGAGGAGGCGGGCAGCTAAAGCAAAATTTCAGCCGCAGTGTGGTTTTTGGCCGCGGAACAGAGGCAGAAAGAGACACTCTGCATCTGCCTCTCCATCTCTCTCTGGTTCCTGCACCACCTCCACTTTCATGTCTCACTCCCTTTGCTGTTTTTCATGTCTTCTTGGCCCTCCTCCGTCTGCCCTGGACTTGAGGAAGGCAGAGGCCGCTGGCTGCTGGCAGCCCGGTGCGGCGGAGGTGTGAACCCTCTAATCGCCTGTCATTACCCAGTGGCACTTGCCACACTAATACTTAACTTAAGGGTGTTATGTCTAGCTAGTTAACATCAATAGATCATTATCAATTTCATTTTGACACGTTAGTGCAATTCAATTTAGCAAATGAGAACACTGGTGAGAATCCTGGCACCCTTTTCACTTCATTGTCCTTACATCTTATTTTCCTGGAGGTTGGATTTTGCAGGAAGTTTCTTCACAGCACAAAAGAACACTTGCACCCTCATGTTAGTTTTTCTATGTTGAATTTAATATCAGAGTTTTATGGGCTCTTCAAAACAAATCCACCTGGCAGGGAGGATGAACAGAGAAGAGATGCAACATCATCTTTGCAATAAGAAGCACCAGTATATGGAAAATACGGTCTTGGTCTTCAGAAAATGCTACACACTGCACTTTCTCACCTTCTTTCCAAGATGCCTCTGTTGTGCCAAGTTATCACAAAGAGTTCAACTTGAAAATGGACACTTTGATTCCTTGAAAACTGTAACGCCCTGGAAAACTGCAGATTTTTAATGGTGACTTTATCCTGCACATGTAGGGCAACTCTGTCTCCTAGAAAGTATGTTTATATACAACTAAACTGCAACAGCAAATGTGTTTTGCTAGAAACATAATGCTGGCTGAATTATGTTTTTCTCTCAACATAATGAGAAAATGTTGTTAATTAAGGTATTTGGCAAGTTGCAAAAATGTTGATACTGAACGTTTGAGTGAAACCTTCAGAGACAACATACCTAGCTGTTTTTGCAGTACAATATCTGCAATCAGCAATATTTAACTTTTTATGGTTATTTTCAGGCATTGGCAGCACTTGGTAGAGGTTAGGGAAAAACTGTTGTCTTGGTTTAATACAGAGAAGTCATCAGTGACTTGAACTATGCCATGTCTATTAATATTTAAGTGACACCAAGATCTTTCACTAACCTTAAACAAACTGCTTAGAATGATCCATCATACCTTATATACAATATTCCTGTCCAAAGACCCCGTTTGAACAGTTTTAAAGACACCACAAATCTCTGAACAGAGGCAGAAAGAGAGGAGGAAGTGCCTTTTTTTAACATTTCATCCCGGCCCCTGAAACTGTCTGTTACGCCCCTGATAGAACCAATATAACAGCAGCAGCACAGGCACAACAGTAAAAAGAAAGAAACTGTATCGAGACACAGTAAATAAAAACAGCGCAGTGGAGACGTGTGCATGCATGCGTATACCTGTGAGTCAGTGTGTGTGTAAGAGCACGCCGTTTGCCGCGCACTGTCACACCCTCGGTGTCTTTTCTGTCAACACACAACAGTGAAACCATTCATATTACGCCACCATCCACTGGACCGGCAGCAGGACTGTCCTTGTAAACACTGCACTCTGATTTGTGTTTGTGTGCACAGCAGGTGTTTGATTGTATCCCTACCACCCTACACACACACACACACACACACACACACACACACACAGACACACTTGCTTCGTTCAGAGTGGCTTTTTGCAGTTTCCTCAGCAGCTGATGGCAGATGTTGGGATAGATGGATGAATTATTGATGTTCGTCATAGACAAATGCAAATGTTGCTGAATGTTCCCCATGCACTCTGTGTGTGTGTGTGTGTTGCTTGTGAATTGTTATGTCTGTGTTGTATGTGTCTGTTTAAGTATGAACAGTATTTCTTAGCAGTAACACATGTGTGTGGCAGGGGTGTGATTATTATATGTGGTGAATCAGACAGATGGGGTCAGCTTCGTACGATGTGGCTGTACTAAACAAACACAGTACAACACCTCAGTGTGTGTGTGTGTGTGTGTGTGTGTTCGCAATATCAGTCAGCCATTTTTAACCACAGAGACAGTCAAAATCATGAATATTGATTTCTATTTTATGCTTTCTTCCTCAGTTCTTTCTCCCTTCATGTCACGACTGCTACAAGAGTATCTTCCTTTTCTGTATGAATGAGATGCTAGTTAAGGCTGTGTGTGGGTCATGTGGGAATCTTCACTGAAATGACATGACGATGCAAAGTAAAAACCTGGAAAGGTTTATGCATTCACACTAATCAGGCACCACAAGAAAAGTGTTCTATAGACTTTTAACATTTTATTTCTGTCATTTATATACTGTCGGCTGTCTGTTCCATTTGTGTTTGTTGCTAAGGTTGCTCCACGGGCTGTTTAAATTGTCCATTTGCATATTTTGGATCAGATTTGGGTTTGAACGTGTATGGATGTGATTGAGAAGTTTATATTTCTAGTAAAGAATGGGAAAAAGAAGCAAAATCTGACAACTACTGTTTGTTTACATAGCCTCCAGAGCTGGGGGAAGCTTCAATAAGCTGACCAATCAGAACAGAGTGGGCTTATTGGGAGGGGAGCCTTAAAGAGACAGGAGCTAAAACAGCCTGTTTCAGCCAGAGGCTGAACTGAGGGGCTACATAAAGGGCCAGTATAAGATAAATAAGGAGTTTTTTTCAACGGTAAATCATGCAAAGATATTCCCAATCTGCATCATAATGTCTCCTTTAATGCTCATGAACTCAAATGTATCAAACATAAAACATAGCAGTTTAAACTTTTAAGTGTCAGATATGAACAAAATATAATCACTTGTGTCCTGTCCTTGCACTGCAATCCATCAAAATCTACTCATCATAATCTACTTCTCTATCGCTTGCTGTATGTCATGAGAACTAATTGCAGGTAACTCAGTCTTGGTGGAGTGAAACATTAGAGTGTAAAGTGTAGGTGACAAGTTAATTTATGTTGTCAGGGCTCCAGAGAAATATAACACAAAGATGCAATATATGTTGATAAACTGAGCTCTGATGTTTCGTTGATGCTAACATGGCTGTTGATTATTACATGATTTATTTTTATTGATTTCCATGAGTCCCATGTCAAATTAGGGCCACCTAACCAAACTCTGGCTGAGAATCAAATCTAATTGGACTTTATTGGTGTCTTGATTTTTTTAAAGTGTTGATTTGCTCAATTATATTATTACTATATTTAGTTAGTGACTCTAATTTATACTGAAATGGTCTAAGATAGGTGTGGTTGTGTGTATGTGTTATCATTTGCTGCTAAGGAACGCTGGATTACCAACCAGGAAAAACAGCCTTTCATTTTGGAAAATATGCTTATTTGCTTTCTTGCTAAGAGTCAGATGATAAGATTGATATCTCTCAAATGTCTCTCCATTAAATATTAACCACCAGCTGATCAGCTTATTTTAGCATAAAGACTGGAAACAGGGTGGACAACTAGCCTGTCTCAGTCCAAAGGTAACAAAATCTGAAGTTTATCACTAATTAACACGTTACATTTTGTTTCTTGAATCCATTCAAAACCATCAATCGCTCTGTTACGGGGGGATTAACTGAGATTATTTCTCAGTTGGTCACAGTGACTTCTCGGAGTCTCCACTGGTTGCCTGGCAACCTCACATTGATAACAAGACTCCAGGAAGTCACTGCAACCAGACGGTTTTTGTGAGGATTAAACAAACAATAGATAACGTGTTCGTCTTTGTGCTAAGCTAATATAACTGACAGCTGGCTGTAGCTTCATAGTTAATGAGTAGACATGAGACTGGTATCAACCTTCTCCTCTAACTCTTAACAAGAAGTGAATACACATATTTACCAAAACTACCTCTTGAAGGAGTATCTGGGGTTATTACCTGATCTTGAGGCCCTGTCTTGAAGACGGTGTGTGTCAAAAATCTAGTTGTAAGGCCTTCATTATGTCAGTTTTTGTATTATTTGTTACATATTTCTAACTGAATGTCTTTAATCAAATTACCACACAGCAAATCTGAGGCCAGGTAGCATTCTAGCATTGAAAAACTGCACACGTTGCACAGAGAGGAGAAGAAACAGGGGGGTTCATAAAGGCCCAGCAACCCATGTCATTAAGCGTGTAGCTGTTTTGTATTTTTGCATGTATGCATGGTTGTATAGTAATCATGTGAGGATTCGTTTGCAGCTTCTGCGTGCCTACATGCATGTCAGGAAAGACCGCTGTTCCCTGCTGGAGCCAGACGGTGCGTGATCCCACTTGTCCATTAGACTCCAGCGCTTCCTCTTCTTATTCCTGATGAAAAGCGAGGCGCTTTTACAGGCAGCGGCACTGCAGACATCTCGCCTAGCAATCTGAGGAAAGCCCTGCCGGTGGGATGTGAGGAGAGAGAAAAAGAGATGGATTGTTCTGCTGTGCGTATCGTGCTAACAGGGTCTAGATAGTTGACTCCCCCCTTGGTGAGCAGGATTCACATCCAGAACTACATATTCACTGGCCGAAGAAAGAGATTTAGCAATGTGATACAGCAGATATAGAAATGTGTTTAAAATCCTCTACAGATGCTCGGATTGACGGTTTTACATACGTGTCACGTGTATAAATATCTGCAGGCACATCAGAGAGAGTTTGAGCTTTTGCATATGTGTGCACGCCTGTGTGCGTGTGTGTCAGTGCTTTGACTGACACGAGCCGTGCTATATGACACAGTGCTGGAAGTACATCAGCAAAAAGCAGCTTGTCAGGGAAAAAGCTGCTTTTTGACTCGATACATCATACATGAGCAGCTATCCATAATGAATGCTGCTGTACTACTTACTGTATCTTATTAGCTGAACCCCTTCTTTCCAAATACTCTCCCTAGATAACATGTGTAAAAATTGTATTTTTGGTCGGATGAAGAGGAAAAGTGTCTTCCCATGAGATGTCAGACACATAATAAAGTATGTCATCCCTGTTTCAGGGCTAGCTGAGCCGCTGTCGACTATTGTTGAGTTGTCTGCCGCTTGCAGAGAATGCTTTCTGAGGCCTAAGAGAGCAGATGCGGCGAGTGTCATGACTTGTCTTGAGTGCTGTCGGTTTGTTTTCATTCAACATGTTCTCCAGCGTCATAGCAGGCAGCGTGATGTGTGCATGATGTACAGGCGGCGCGATGAGGCGTTTGCATGAATCCAATTGAATTCAACAAAGCAATTCCTCGAGGAGTTCCCGCTGTGATATGGCGAGGCACAGAGACATCTGGGTACCTACTGACCACTTAACTGCCTGCACTCGTCAATAACCCTTTAAAAAGATCAATTAGGGCGATCAGTGGTGAGAACGCCGCTGGGGCTGAGGTGCCATATTGAGCTGTTTCTGTGTGATGATGTCACACGCAGTTCTTTTTCTGAGAAAGAGCCTCACCCCTCCAGACATTTGACTTCATTAAAGGGGTATTCTCCTCAAACTGGAGCAATAAACTCAGCAATAAGCTGCTTCCCTCTTATCTGCCTCGACTGTGCCTCGAGAGGCGGGGGAGCCCTCGCAGTGTCCAGCCAGCCGTCTCATTGAAAGTGTTCTGAAAAGTGACTGAAACATCGAGCCATAAAAATCGATTTAGATAGCGACAGTTTCTTTCATTTATCGTTCACTCACCTTTTTGCCCTTGTGAAATGTCCGTTTACACATTTTACAACCTGATTGATTACATGCTGCTGTTTTCAGTTCATTGTGTTCTTTTATCCTCTCTGCCATGGAGTGCTTTTCGCCCTCCGTTCCACTTGTATCAGACACCGTGATAAATGTGGTTGTCATGACACCCGTGGCAGCCAATGAGCTCGCTGGAACCGGTGAGTGTGTCATGTCCAGCCACGAACAGACAGGCTGGTCCAGAGCAAGCTGGCCTTTCACCTTCTAACCTTTCTTCCATGCTGATTATTAATCCTACTTACAGTGCACTTCCTGTGTCCCTCCATCGCAAATTAACCTTTCTCTTCTTCTCTCCCTCTTCCCCCTCTCTCCCTTTCCTCTCACGCCCCTTCCTTCCCCTCTCCCCCCCCCGTTACTCTCCTCCTTACAGCAAACTTATTCACGTGAAAATTATTGACGATGAGGAGTATGAGAAAAACAAGAACTTCTTCCTGGAACTGGCCGAGCCTCGCATGGTAGACATGAGTCTGCAGAAAGGTGCAGTACTGAACCTATTTCTTTCTCCTTTCTCTCTGTCTCTTGCTCTCGCACTTTGTCAGTGTCTTTTTCTCCCACTGTTAGCAGCCTCCGTCTCTCCCCAGGGCCCTCTGTCTCTTCTCTGTCCACTTCCTTTACCTCAACTTTCACTCTGCTGTATCCGCTCCATGGCAATGGCACCCCATTCACCCCTTGCCACCCTCCACTTTTACTGCTGTGCACGCAAGGACCTTTTTATTTTTCATATTACACCAGTAAAACTCCTGCAAAATCAAACCACAAATGCACCGTCCCCATCATAATGACAGTCTCCCCAGACGGCGTCTTCATCTGCATAAAAAGAGAACAGAGAGTCTAGGAGCTGCTATCATTTACCGTCTCCACGGAGCAAGTAGCCATTATTATGTAAAGACATATTTTACCTAAATGCAGAGTCTAGTAGCTATTTTTAAGTGTATGCGCCTGCTTGGGTGAAAAGTACAAGCAAATTGCTGTTGGTGAAATTACCTCATTGATTTATTTTTTGCTTTTAGACAGTCTACCTCAGAAGACGTTTGACATTTACCGGCTTCTATGAAATTTCATGAACCCAGCCAAAGCTCTTTTTTTTCTGATAGCATCTGTGCAACTCACATTGAGGTCATGTATTCTTTGGCATGGGGGCCACGTTACTGACTGCAAGATTGTATTCCTCTGCACAACAAGCTTGTCTTTAGGCTTGTTTGCAGCAAGGTGAACATAAAAAAATAAAGGTAGGAGATTTTAAATCTGTGCAAGTTTTCGCCATAAGTTTTGTTTGTTTTCTTGCTCCAGCTCGTTGTTGGTAATGCCTGCTGAAAGAGGCCAACAGGCATTTTCTTAAGATTTGCGCACCGTTATCTAATGCAGTGTTATCTAACCATGCTCAAGGCCAGGGGACGGGCTCACAAGCTGGTGCGGAGGGTGCAGAATATAACACTTGGCTGTTGCCTCCAAACACTACAGCTCATTATGTTTACGTTATTGGGTCTGGCAGCGCTGTCTGAGTGGCGCCGGCTCCTTGTGTTCTCAGAGTGAGAGTTATGATGAAGAGCAGTTACCATGCAGGTCTTTATGAGTGACGGCTGCATCACTCCAAACAATCTTCCGCTGCTCTGTGATGCTTCTTGTGTTTTTTTTTCTTCCTTATTTGTGTTTTGTGCAGGTTTTACCCAAACGCAGATACACACAAACATGCAGATAAACACACACACACAAGACGTTTTCTGCTCTTGTATTCATTGTCAATTTAAATACCAGAAATGTAAAATCTATGCACAAATGCATTCCCACCATATTTTTTTACTGGCCAGCATCTTCATTGACAGTCCTCCAAATTAAACGACAAAATACATAGTTAATTCATGCACTTCAGAATGATTTTCTGATCTGTTTATTGAATATGAAACGTATGAGTGGTGACTGGTGGAAGGGAATGGTGGAGCATGATGATGGCTCCCGGGCTTGACAGACCCCCGTGGTACCCGATGAGAGAGGATAGAGGAGAGAACGAGAGAAGAAGGAGGGAGGGTGGGGCATGGAGGGCGTTTATAGATGTATGACAGGAAGGGTGTTTGAGGTGCAGTCCCGCTTTGGAACTTCATCTAAAATGATCTCGGATTAAATGTATTCTGTATTCTTAAAAGTGGAGATTTTTCTCATCATTCTACCCTTGTGAGGACATTTGTACAGTGGTTACCGGTCAATCAGGCCTGCGTCTCTTCCCAGTAACCCCCAAATGCTTTTTTTCTTCAATCAAAAAGTGAAACACTTCCATCAAGTCTGCAGGTGTTTAACATACAGTGCAGACACACCATTCTGGAGAAGTGTCCTTTACAGCCATCAAGGATTCTGTAGCAGGATTGTTGAGCTCAGTGCGCTGAATACGAGTCACGATTGTTACAGACAGAAAAGGTGTAGAGGAAGTGGAGGAAGAGAGAGATATCTGCTCAGACGGAGGGAGAGATGAAGATAGGTAACGACAGATGGGGCTAAGGAAGAAACATGCCAATGGCCAGGTTTAGTCTGAAGAGAGCTGCTTTGTTTGTGTCATACACATGACAGGGGATGGAAAATAAACCTTTGTATGTAATTTCTCCTGTATTGGCTCCAGGAGCATCCTGTAATTCCTGTATGTAGACGATGAGATACCTGAAAGTTACATAAATACAGTTGAGGTTGTGGTGAATACACCTCTGCACCCATCTTAACTTTACATATTCGTGAATATTTATTCCACAAACTGATTAAAATGTTGCTCATTCTAATACTAGAAAGATGACAAATCTGTGCCACTAATGAAAGCACAGACGATGTTGACAATGAGTAATACGAGGTACATCTACTTACTTTTTTTAATGCAGCAGGTAATGAATGTTTGATCAAGGGTAATAAATGTTTGATCTATATATGATGAGGAGGTAATGAAAAAGCTTTTCTGTATTATTTCCCATGCAGGATCATCTTTTATGAATGTGCTTGTGCTGATGAAATCGCTTTGATTCGAAATTAGAGAGAAAACACAAGCCAGTGTTTAGCGAAGGGGTTACATATATTCTCCTGTCGCCACAGTAGGTGCTGCTGGATCTCAGTGATGTGAATGATATGATAATTTCTCACTTTTCATATATAATGTGGCAATTATATTGTTGTTCATAACCACTGATGTGGCTCTGATTGGGTTTGTTTTTCTCCTTATTAAAGCCAGAGTGGAGGAGCAGAATTGATGAATATTCTATGAGAGTCTTTGTTTTGTTTGCCTTTTTTTTTTCATATGCAACAGCCTTGCTCCATTTTCCTAGCAGCCTTTCCACCAATGATACTTTGCAACAAAATCAACAAAAAGTTATTCCCCCTCAAGTCGTGTTTCCTTACCTATTATTTCTATATTATAGATTATCAAAGTAGGAACACAAACAATTGTCAGATCGTATTTTAACTCTACGATCTTTGTATTTCTTACTAGCAGTTATTATTTTACATCACTCAGTGCAACTTTTGCTATATTTGTTCATACCCTGGCATGCTGGTAGCAGAGCCTGGCAGATGTGAGCGACTCCTGAGCTGGCAGGTCAGACTTTGGACAGTCTGTGAGCAATGGAAACAATCAAGCCAACAGTCAGCCTGACCTGTCAGTCTAGAGTTGTTTACTGCCAGCTCCAGCAATGCCCTTCCCTAACTTAAACTGAAGAGGTCAAGCACCTCTGTTGAGGTGGCCAGGCGAGCCACTCTGCTGCTGCTGCTACAACACAACAACCCTGCAGAGTCTAAATGACTCACTTCCAAGTTTGTCCGGGGTATTGCAAGACTTAATATTGCTGAGACATGTTAAAGTTAAAATCTGACATGTTTTGAGTTTTGATACACAATAAAATTATGACCACATGCTGGTCTTGCTTTTAAGAAAACTGCAGATTATTCAATAAATATAAAAATACCACCAAAGCACATATTTAAAAGAAAATTTAAGATTGATTGACATCTGATAACGAGCATTTACTCACGAATATCAATTGAAGGGAGGCAAACCCAAGTGCCTGAGTGCTACTTATATTGAAGGATAAGTTCACAATTTTTCAAATCTGTCTTCAAACAACAGTCAGGTGCCCATATGAGCATTGAAACAAGGTTTTGCTCGCTGTAATCATTCCTCCTGTTCATCCTGACTATTAGAGGATCCCCTCCAAATGTGCTTACAATGTAAGTGATGGGGAACAAAATCCACCGTCCTTCAGCTGTAGTCAAATAAAGTGGATATCTTCCACAGTTACAGTCTGTAATCCCTCTGTGTGTCTCGACGGACAGTGTTTTCCTGTTCAGCTGCGGTGGAAGGATTGTAACAAAAGGAAGGAATTTGGCACTAAAAAGACTGTAAATTTGAAAGATATCTACTTGATTTGAGTAATTTGTATGGCCGAAGCTTCATATTTGCTTCAAATACACTTACAAATTACTTAATACATTTTTGCACAGAAGGAGGACTGTGGAATTTGGCCCTCATCACTTACACTGAAAGCGCATTATGAAAAGAGGAATGATTACAGCAAGCAAAACATGTTAATGGTCTTATGGGACTATTGTTTTAGGATAGACTTGGTATACATTCAACAAAGAACAACAACAAAGACACATATACACATGTCTATGATTTCTAGCCAAAGTTACAGGAATTGTATTAACTCTCATGCTTTTTGAAAGCAACATTAGTAACCTTGGTGGGTTGAGGGATTACAAAAACTCAGCATCTGTACTTGTGAGGCCATGTCACTTTTGTGTTCAGCTTCAATTTTCAGGTTGGCACAGTGAGAGATGATCTCTGAACCAGAGAATCAGAGTTCATACACGTGTCAGCAAATATCTATCCTGCTGAAGTGACCTCAAGTACTCAGGCTCACCTCAGGCACTGTACCTGCCGGGCTGCTGCTCCGTATGTGACTCTAACCTTTGACCTGTCTATTGGGTGAAAACAAAATGATCTCACATAGGGATCAATGAGTACCATGTTATGTTATAGCTGGCACCTGACACAATGACACCTCCAATCCGCTGACCATCTCTGCTGCCCAGCTGAGGAAGGTGCTGAGTAGACTCTGCCCGGCTCGAGGCCTGTGCCCCCTGGCTGTGTGATAGACTCCAGCACTTCTTTAACCTCAGATTACTTCTGGAGAAGGTCCCTGTGTTGTGGAAGACATTCTGCCTGGTTCCTGTACCGAAGAAGGCCTGTCCCAGTGCTGCCATGAAGGCTTTTGAAATACTGGACGTGGATTACCTCCTTCCTGGAAGCCTTCATGGGACCCCCTCCAGTTCGATACCATCATATACCTGCTCCACCGTGCCTACACCCACCTGGACAGGCCAAGAGGTGCAGCCAGAACCATGTTCTTTGATTTTTCCAGTGCTTCTAATACCATTCAACCTGCCCTTCTGGGGAAGAAGATGACTGCCATGTGATTTGATGCTCCTTTGATGTCCTGGATCATAGACTACCTTACCTTACCACACGTCCCCAGCATGTGCACCTTCAGAACTGTGTGTCAGACACAGTGGTGAGCAGTACTGGATCTCCACAGGGGACTGTCCTGTCCCCTTTTGTCTTTACCCTGTATACCCTGGAACTGTGAGCTAAACCACCTGCAGCTCAACATCAGCAAAACAAAGGCACTAGTGGTGGACTACAGGGGATCCAGGACTCCTGCTACTCCTTTTTTCTGCAAAGGCTCCGGTCTTTTAGCGTCTGTGGCACCATGCTGCCGGTGTTTTATGAGTCTGTGGTGGCCAGCACCATTTTCTAAACTGTGGTCTGCTGGGGCAGAAGCCTGAGGGTGGACGACACCAACAGACTCAACAAACTGATTCAGAAGGCCGGCTCAGTCCTGGGGGAGGAGCTGGACCCTCTGCATGTAGTTGCGGAGAGGAGGATGTTGTCAAAACTCCTCTCCATCATGGACAACATCTCTCACCCTCTGCACAGTGTTCCGGTTAGCCAGAGGAGCACGTCCAGTCAGAGAAAAATAAATCACTTACTTCTGCACAACTCCATCTGTACTCTGCTGTTAAACTACTGTTCATTTACTGTTGACCCACATTACACTTTTCATTCAGTTTACCTTTGCACGTTACAGAGTATTTCGTGAATAATAATAAAATGATTAAAACTGTTGCCAATTAATTTTGTGTTGATCAACTAATTGATTAATTGACTGATCTTTTCAGCACCAGTTATAGCCTGAATAGAAATGTGATGAATTATCAGTAACTTGTTTCTTTGGGAAGTGATATTAAAAAGAGTCTTCTTCCTGAGCCTGAAAACTGTCTTATGGGGTGCAAGATACACAAGTGAAAAGAATGAGTGTATTGAGAAATAGAGAAAGGAAGGACAAAGGGCAGAACAAGCTGCTCTAAAAGTCTCTAAAAAATCAGTAGATGAGAGGGATGAGTTGGGGGGGGGGGGAGTGTGGAGTGTTTTTGGGAAGGCTTGAAAGCGTGGGACCTTCAAATGACACTGCAAAAAGTGTGCTACAAAGCAGTCGTTGGCAGCGTCATCATTCATGTACGGTGATGTGTTAACATTGTGTTGTGTGGGCTCGTGCACTTGAGTGTGTTCCTTCCATGTGCGCATAAAACTGAATGAGAGAGAACATTTCTGTGCATGTGTGTACGTGATGGAAGTATTATATTATTATGTTGCTTGTGTCTGCATGTGTCAGTGTGTTTGTGCATGCGTGCGCGTGTGGCTGTAGGATTAATGCCCCTCTCTCCCTGCGGTAATCCATCTCCCACCCTGCCACTTCCCATTCAAATCATGCCCGGCGTGGGGAAATGTGCCACCCGTCAGCCTCCTCGCTCAGAGTGAGCTCTCATGGCATCTAAGGGCACTTCACATGCTGTTGTTTGAGCTTGGCCGGGTCCTTCTCCCAGCCCTCTCCATCTCTCTCACACACACACACACACATAAGTTTGCACAGCTATCCTTGTTAGGACATTGCATTGACTTCCATTCATTGTGGACAGCCTAACCCAAACCTTAACCTCAACCTTAACCTAACCTCAATTCACACCTTACCTCTAACCTCAACCAGGACCTCAGAAATGATGTTTTGTCTCATTAGGACCGGCTTTAGTCCCCATGAGGACTACTGGTCCCAACAAGGTTGATGTTTATACTGAAAAAGGTTCCAATGAGGTAACAAAACTACGCACACACACACACATTCATTACCTCTAAATGAGTCATGAGTCATCTTGTGTGTGGGGAGTGCGAAGCCAAAACATCTCTGAACTCTTCCATTAGCGCTGCAGCCGGGACAGATGAAGTCCGAATGGACCACTTTAGAAATTACTGAAAACACACTATAAGAAAATGGAATGATTTAGATGATGTGTCCATTATTCTGTAGAGTAACCTGTGTCTAGTAAAAGCAGGTATTCGCTGAGTTTAGGGTGTCATCAATGGACATAGATCAAAATTACTTTGGAGATTAGATTGGTCTTCAATCAGGCGGAGCCACAAATGACAGGACGGAGCTGCTCATTACTTTTATCTAAACTAACAGCCATAGTTCACTGACTGGTTCAACTTTCAGCTACCTGCCTCAGTCTATTTACTTTCCAGACTAATATGTGGACGCAAAAACTGTGTCTATGAAATATAGTCTAGTTTTTGTGAGGCTAACCAGCAGCAGCAGTAGTGGAACTTTGAAGTTTATGGTTTTTGGATGGGAGTCAATTGGAGCCAGGGATTTTTTGGATTCAGAATAAAACCCAGTGACTTATTTGGATTATTATGGAGGTAGTGTTATGAAAAAATTAGTATGAAAATAGTTTTTTGAACCATCTTTTTGAAGTGAAGTTACAATACGTTAGTTGTAAGGTAAGTTGGGGAAGGTTAAGTTAAAGTAAGTAAGGTTAAATACTGAGTAGAGCTGAAACGATTTGTTGGTTAATCGATAATAAAAAATATTGGTTAGTTGCAGCCCTACTACTGAGTCACAGTTCCCTAAACTTACACTAAAAGCTAGTAGTACTGGCAGCAGGATTGGCACTGGCAGTAGCTCTAGTAGTTGTTGTAAACCCTCACTGATCTGATGAGGGAGAGGAATCCGTTTTTTTCTGGGACAAGATGGGATAAGTGATACAGCACAGAGACCAAAGAGTGCCGCTCAAGCTGACATTAGCAGCAACATACAGAAACATGGGAACCCACAAAGGCTCAGCTCCACTGTATTCATCCCAGGATGCATTGCTTTGGGTTGCATTTGATGATGAATCCAGGCGGTCTTCCATTATGTCTCTGACAGTCTGCTGCTGCTGCTGCTGCTGCTGCTGCTGCTGAGGTTAAATTACACTGGATTTTTGATGAGATGGGGTGTACAGTATGTAGATGTTGTTCAGAGAAGGTTCTCTTCATGAATGTGTAAAGGGGGGGGATTGTCTGTACTCACTGTGTGTATGGGTAGAGGAAGAGGCCTTTACATGTAATGCCACAATATTGCAGTATGAAGTATCTCCCTAATAAAGGAAGGAATCTCTGTATGTCTGTATGTCCTTTGCATATCTCTTGAATCGTTCATCCAATCAACTCCACACTTGGCGGGGGTATGGCTGGGGACCAAAGGGAGTGCTATATTAAATTTGGTGCAATTTGGACACACAATACGTTTAATATTAACAAACTTTGAATAAACCAGTGATCAGCGAACCACTAAGAGAATGGATACTCTTACCCCATGTCTAGACAGAAAGCGTAGTGTTAGCACCACATTTAGCAGATCAGCAGCAGCAAGTGACTACACAGGAGGCGTTCAGGTGTATGTTGAGCGTAGGTCACCCACATTTTAAGAAGCGCTCAGAGCCCAATACACAATGACTGTAGTTACATGCTTAAAATGGAGCAAATACTTCCATGGGTAGTTCAAAACCAGTTTGTCTCATATGCTCCAAGACTGTGGTGATTGTGAAGCACCACTACAGACAAAACATGAAGCAAACACACCCACTCAAATCCAAACTGAAGGCACAGAAAATAGGAACGATCTGAGAGCCCAATATGATTGATTGAACATTATTTTATTTTAAATGTATCCCTTATTTTAGGCTACTTTACATGAGAAAATAACATTTCTTTACTATTAGACTACTTATTTATAACATCTGTGAATAATAGCATGTTAGTTTCTTTCATGTTGTTGGTGTATATACTCATTCACACGTCACATCAACTCTATTAATTTTTCTATGCACTGAAGTGGCGGACAATCAGCACTAGTTGATTAAGCATCCCGCTGAGGCTTGGTTTACCATCACAACCACATGAAACCACTTGAGGTTTCATGCGAGCCTCCACACAGTCTCCTCCAACTCATCGTCTTATGAATAATGTCGGCCTTTTCTCAACCTGATAGAACCAGAAGCATACCACCGCTGAACTTAGAACTCATTACATTCCCTTTTGCGGGGTCACAGGCTGCATAAATCTCTATGACTCAGTGAGTTTCATGAACCTGCCCTTTGTGTTGCTTTAAAAGTCAAGCTTATCATCCCTTTGTTAGCAGTCAACCCGAATTTGACCTCAAGTGAATCTCTTCCTTTCAGCATTGTCTCTGTGTCAAGGAAAAGTTTTATTTGCTTCCCCAGAACAGTGAAGTGGAAAGCTAGAGGCAACTGGATTAGCAACATGGGAAATGATAAGCCACAGCCATCACTGTAAATAGCACTATACCTATGGTTGCAAATATACACATGCATAATACTTGTATTATAGAACTCTCACCTATCTACAGTAAGTCACGCAACTGACTTTTTTATTCACTTGGTTGGTTTTATAGATTTTTAAACACATTGGCATGGAAAAATATAAATACAAACCTGGCATTAGAACAATATTTCTAGCTTTTCCTGATTTGGTAAACACAATTTTATATGGTCATTTTGCAATATTGATTTCCATCACTGTGTGGTTAACACTTTTTTGTGGGTCTAATCGTTTCAGGAACTGATCTATAGCTGGAAATTTTTAGGAGAGTTCCTGGAAAGGAGTGACTTGGCACTGCTTTTAGGTAAAGATGATTCAATCGGTGCTCTTTTGATTATTTAATTAAATCAAATAATATTAATTGCTAGCATAATCTCTAGAGAGTTTTAATCAGTGCACAGCAGATCAGCTTAAAAGGCAAAAATATTAATAATATTGATAAATTTCAATATATAGAGAGAAAATGTTTCCAATAACAAATTAATGTTTACTTGAATGTTTTTTCCAGTAATTAAGATTATAGCAGTTTTTTTTTTCAAGGAAATAACTCAGCTGATTACAATTCAAGACAATCCAATTCAATTTCTTGAACACTGTTTATTTTTCTCCTTGTTAGTGAAATGACCAAAATACATCCCCCTTGTTAACCTGCCATGCCCCCTCTCCATCCCCTACTAGCAGAGAGAGTGTAGGGGCAGAGGGGTTGTTTAGTTGAATATGTTAGTCTAGTCTGCCTGACTCATTGATTCTTTATCGGACTGAGGTTTGTGCAAGTTAGAATCTATGGCCCCGACCATGGCTCTGAAATATCAGTAGCCTAACTGTGCTGTGTATTGATAAATCCATGGCGCTGTCTGTGGTGCTGAAGTAGCAGACAGATTTGTAATTGCATGTTTTTCTCTCAGTCCCACCCTTCTGTTAGTTTTGTCTTTCAATCAATCAATCAATCAATCAAATATTAATTTCTATACTATATTGTAGCCTATATCCTCTATAGAGTAGTGTCATAATCAAAGTGACAAGTAGCAACATGTAGTCACAGAAGAGTGAGAGGATCATAGAGACAATATTCCTATAATATTACTATATTATTTCTATGATTATTCAGTAGCATCTGTGCAGCTGAAAATACATTCCCAGACCAAATCACCTCTGTAACAAAATATTTTAGGGGAGACATGATTACAGATATAGTTTTTACTATAGATGTTTGGTGTAACCTGGGAGTGGTTCAGGTAATCTGACTGAGGAAATTAACCTGCACTGACTGCACCACACTCAGCTGCTACAGTTACATAATTCAAGGTAAAGTTTATACCATCAAAACTTTAATTTAATAGTTCTTATTTTTCAACCCACATTGGGCCATCCTCCATGTTAAAAATTAACAAATGACATACTGCTTTTAATAGATAATAAACTGAGATGTAAATGTATTTTTTGGGGTAAAAGTGAATTAAATATCTGAAAAATTGAAGTGCAGCGTTGTAGTTCGGTTGTGGACCGCCTTGGTCCAGCTCAACGCTCACCGCTACCGTTATTATTGTCAGTCATGTTTCTATTATTATTATTGTTATTATTGTTGTTGCTATGCTTCTCTGTGTGTCTCTCTCCCCTCTTGCCCTCCCTCTTTCTCTCTCAACCCAAACGGTCAAGGCAGATGACCGCCCACCTAGAGCCCGGTTCTGCCTGAGGTTTCTCCCTGTTAAAGGGGAGTTTTTCCTTGCTGCTGTCACCAAGTGCTTGCTCATTGGCAAATGTTGGCTCACCGTAAATTAAAGAGTATGGTCTGGTCCTGCTCTATGTGAAAAGTGCCCTGAGATAACCTCTGTTGTGATTTGGCGCTATATATATAAAACTGACATGACTTGACTTGACTTGTAGTTCCTAAACCACACAAAAAATGTAAACTAATTTTAAATCATAGGAATATATATAATTACCATTAATTAAATTATGTCAGTCATGCCAGTAAACATCAATGAAATAATGTAGTCTACAAAATAAATCTCATTTTACACTTTAAAGCCATCCTATTCAGTAAACTTTGGCATTATATAAACAGATACATTAAAATAATAGCGACCTTAGTTGAGCAAAATCTGACAGTTGACAATTTATTTATAGTCTCACTGTACATATATGGTCAAACTTCTCACTTCTATAGTTTATTTACTTAATGTGAGAATAGGTAACAATTTAAAATTTCTTATCAAAATTATCCCTGATGTAATATTTAGATTTAGATTCTTCCATCCAGATTATAATCTACAGGCTTTGTGGGGTTGAACACAGTATCTCCCTGGTTGCTCTCCTCTGGGGACCTCACGTCTGTTCAAAGGGCTAAAGTACTCAATCCTAGGCCTGGAGGAACTCTAAATGACTGGTATTGAATCAATTAGCTGCCTAATTGGGCTGAGATAAAGACTCCATTTCCTTATCACCAGCCCCACCAGCAATTACAGATGGCACTGGGGATCTCCCAGTGGATGTGCCAGTAGGTCATAGTGAAGCTGCTGATGGTTTTGGCAATCTCACTCTAATCCAGGAAGGAGGTAGTGTACTGTTTATGCACCAGAGTACAGAAATGTTGAAGCAGGGACATATAGCGCAAAGGTACTACAAAACGACTAGTTTGTTCAGCATTATTCTGACCTCAGCTGGTTTGTCTAGAGGACAGGTGGTCTGCAGGACGATGTCTGCTGTAGAGTGAAAGATTTTCTAGCAAATTCCTCCACATTTCCTCCTTTATTGTGTTTTCATGTTAAGCTCATCCTGATTTAAAAAAGTGGGATCTGTACTGAGGCATCCTTTAGGTCTGTGTAGGGTGGATTATACTATCATTTACTTGATTGTACAGTGGAACCTCCCACAGCAGTACCAACATGTGAGGACACATCTGTTACCCTGCGTCCCCTGGGAAATGTATGTGGATTGAGTGTTTCCACCATTTGAACAGACAGAGAATGAGCTGCTGCAGCCCTCACATGGACACACAGGACGTGATAATCTGAAAATCTATGGATTAAATGTCATTTGCTGATCAAATGGAACATTTTACATGGTTCTCAATTAAATTGTATTCAGTATAGGCCTAATACGTTGTTTAACGAGGGCTTATGCCATCATCTGCATCATTACACAATAGAACCTCCCACAAGCAATCTATTATTACCTTAGCTAATCACACACAGGAGCCACTGATCTGCTAATACCTGCCGTTTTAACTGTCTCCTGGTGCTTTTACCATTAGTTTTCCAGAGGCTTGCCAAGCTTTGCCCTTGTTTCAGCAACTGATGGCAGAAGCAGCGAGACCTTGGTGAGTGAGCGATGGGGAACAGCTGTTGCTCCCTGCAGGAGCAGCAACCTCACCACCTGTTGGCAGACTATTCAGGGACATGACCCCAAGACCTCAGGTCTGTTTTGTAACCACAGCTCAGTTTAGGAAGAGCAGAAAAAAACTGGTGAACGGATGGTGACAGTGGATTGACATTGAAGACTGAGGAAGATCTCTGAAAGTCAAGCAACTAAAATTCAGTTTTCCCTCCCATGTGACATCTGATTTTCTAACTAATATGAAGAGCAAAACTCTGCATGGTGTCATGTTTGCAGTGCTAAATCAGATTCGGAGACAGATGACCTGAAGGCAGTTTATATTTGAATTCTTAAAGCCCCTAACAACATGGTTTCAGATCTTAAGTGTTTCTCTAAAACATAATATTGAAGACAAAGCAAGTGTACCTCAAAATTAATGTTTTGAGGTTTTATTTATTTAGAGTTTAACAGTCAAAAAGCTAATCTGCTTCATTAGGAGTGTGTGGGGGTGGTTTGATCAGATTTAATTGCTGGCAACATAAGCAAACATCCACACAACTGTCATCACATTTTGATTTAAACTCTGATTGGTGCACAGAAATACATGACATCACTTTTTCCCAACTGAGCCCCAACAACTTCAACACAGTGACTTGAGCAAAAATGACAGAAATCTCTCATGTAAAATAATTAAAACTGCTCTGATTTTGTCAGAAAATAGTATGTTCATGACGGACCCACCACTGTTTTCACAGCCTTTAAAGCAATAGTTTGACTTTTTTTTCAAAGTATGCTTATTTGATTTCTTGCCAAGAGTTAGTCTGAGGATTGAAACCACTTTTATGTCTGTATGAGATATATATGAAGCTACCACCAGCAGCCAGTTAGCTTAGGTTAACCTAAAAACTGGAAACAGAGGGAAACAGCTAGCCTTGCTCTGTCCAAAGGAAAAATCTGCCTACGAGTACCTCCTAACATTCACATTATATCTCTTTTTTTTAATCCAGTGAGAAATTGAAGTGTAAGAACAACAAGTTGGGGTTTTACAGGGGGCTATGTGCAGGACTATTTCTTGGCAAGGAACAGTAACTTATTACAGGAGATAGAAGATAACTGGCTGCTGCGTAGATTGATTGATTGATACCAGAATCAGCCTTCTCATCTAACCCTCGGCAAGGAAGTGAGTAAGTGTATTTCTCAAAATGTCAAACTATTGCTTTAAGTCATAATGTTGACACATTTGCCAGCTTGGCTGAGTTAGCATTAGCAGAGAGAACAAGAGATAAAAAAATATATATATACCCAAACAAAAGGGAGATAACAGACTTGATCAGTATTTTGGCCAGATGTCTCATTTTAGTCAAAGGCACATACCATAAAATTAAGTAACACAGGCAGAAAAATGAGTCTCTTGTCACTGTTGTTGTGTATATATATGTGTTTTTTGAACATTATCTTGGTTCAAATTGGTGTCAGATATGAATTGATATGAGAAATATTATTATCCACAGTTTGGAATTACATATGGAGGTCAGCAGTGTGAGTTTAACCTTTAATTGAGGTTTACTCTAGAGTTGGTGACTTTTTTAATACAAAAATCCCGCACCACACACCATACAAAACACAACACAATACACTTGAGTGCAGTGCGGAAATAGCCCCTAAAATTGAGTCAATTAGCTACAATGGAAATACAGTTCAATGCTTTGAGGATTGTGTTGCATCGCCCAATTCTTTCTCTAAATCACTGCCTTGACATTTGAGCAATGAGATCAAGCTCGGAGAACATCTCTGATGCACTATTTTTCCTCATCGTAATTGCTGGGATCTGTGTTGCACGTTGCACACCTGCTGTATGAGCTTGCATCAGATGGTAGGGGGGTTAGCAGTTTGCTCCCTGTCTCAAATCTGTTAAATCCCTTCTCTGTTGTCAGCAAAGTCTCTGGGTTCGTCCTCGACTTATTTTCAAAGTGCACAAGGCTCTCTTTGAATACCGATGACATAATTAATATTGAAATCTGTGAGGGATTACCTTAATATGTCAAGAGACTTCCGAAATTAGAATGGTGTGACACTGATACTATTCCCCATGCAAGAAATGGATTTAAGTAAAGATTATTATGTAATCACGAAATACGCTCCAAAGACTGTTTGTCACAGGTGACCTGCAGGATTCAGTCAGTGAGTCTGAGATATGCACCCAGTTTTTGTTTGTGTATGTGTGCCCGTGTTTGCTCATGTGTTTAACTGCAAAGGTGTTCATCACAAAATGCTCACTGTCACTTAACACAACACTCAGGTTCTTCTTGTTATTCCTCCTGTTAGGGAACATGTGTAAATATCTGCAGGAAAACACATCTGACTTATACTGTATGCTTTTCTTTCCCTCCCGTTATCTTTTTTCATTCCAGTCTGAGCCTACGTATCGCTCTGGGTTTGGAATTGGTGGTCAGGGATATAGGCAGATGGGTGTTCACCTCCCTGCCTGCTCCACCAGCCATGGCACAAATGTCACGACTCAGAGGGCCTTCGGGTGCCTCAGTACCACAGAGAAATCACACTGGCACGGATGAATAGATTTAATTCAAATGGGAGCCCAGCACTATTCATGCATTTGCAGACCCTGACTTCATTAAAGCTCCACTTCTTTCTGGGGTCACAAGGAGGAATGTCAGCGACAGGGTGTGACATAATAATGAAGGTTATGAAGAGTTAATGCACTTTCTACATTACTGCCTTGGTTTGATTGAAATTAGTCATTTAAAAGTTTTAAAAATGGGTTATTAACATTCTTTAAAAAAAAAAAAAAGAAAAAAGATTTGATTAGAAAATGTTTTTCAGATTGATAATAAGCTCAACAATGCCAGAAATCATTTAGCAAGATTGGGTGTTGCATCTGTTAAAAGGCAGATGTCTCTTCTTGCATAGAAGATATACGGGATGTTTTTCCCCCTTTGGTGGCGCTGAGCAAACTGTCAAAGCAGCATTGATTGTATCAACATGCAATTATATGCTAATTCAGTGATGCAGTGTTATTGTGGGAAGCACTGCATGAACAGTCCCTTTAATTATCCCTGATTGTGATTATAACCTTGCATATTTTCGTTGTGCATCTTTATCTTTATGTACATTGTTTGCCCAACTTTCCATGAAGCTAGACAATAGTGAAACTGCAGCGTGTACTTACAGCACCGCCTCATGAGTGTGGAGGTCAGAGCTGACTTTCTCCGCTGTGATTACTGTGATGTTGTGCAGTAGTTAGTGTAGGATGTGAGACGACGTGTTGGTGATTTACTGTGTCTTTACTCTTTCTTCAAGGACGGAGCCATGAAGTAGGGCTACTTCAGCTGCTGCTGCTGCATTCTTATCCACATTTACTCAGCAGATAGGCGGGTTACAGGGCAGCCATGCACAGGGAATGGCAATAGAAGGAGGCCGTATTGTTATCAAATTAGATTCATCCCTCTGCTTTTAAACAAATACGTTTCATTCCATCGGCTTGATGTGATTTATGTTGTGATCTCTTCCCCTCCCGGATTGGGGTTGCAGTTGAAGGACTGGACCTGTCACTTAGCGAATGACACAAGCATTTACGTCAAAACGCCCCACATGCCTCCAGTGCATCTCCCTGCCGCCTGTGGCCTCGCTGGGGAAGCAGAGTCACAGCGAGATTGTTGTCTAGTAACCGTTACCATGGATGCCACACTCTGTCAGGGGCTTAGGTGTAATGGATTTAAATTGAACTGTTGAATTTCGAGCTGGGAGAGGCAGAGAGAGGGGGAAAGTGGGGAAAGAGGAGGAGGAGGACGACGACTGTAGAGACGGAGGGAGGAGGGAGCGACAGAAATAGTCTGAGTATGAAAAAAGACAGAGAGGTGGAGAGAGACAGACACAGTCAGCCAGAGAGACAATGAGCCACAGATAGAGGAGAGGAGGGAGAGGGGTGGGGAGGAGGGGAAGGGGGAGTCGCTCTGAAAGCCCTCACCATCTGTGATGAGGAGCTGGAAGAGCAGTAATTGTTCCTGAGAGGTGTGTGGGGGCTGTTCTCAGCATGGAGATATGGATGAGCCGCGCTGCTACCTGCCATGCCGGTGGCACACAGCGGTGTCAGGACTGTCTTAACGCACAGGCAAGGGCTAGCAGGGGCACCAACCTTCTACGTGGGCTCTCATTAATGTCGATGTCAGTGATGACCTTCTCAACCCCACCCACCCACCCCAGACACACCTAGTGCTCTGAGGAGGTGCAAATCAGGTGCTCTGCATCTTTCTTACAGCAGAGAAGATGTGGCTCTTTCATGCTGGACAGCTCCCAGTGATGATTTAACCCCTGACTTGATTTATTTTTTACCAAAATAGTTTATTTTGGGTGGCTTAGCCTCATAGGTATGAATGGGTAGAGTGTGTGTGGTTGTTTGTCTATGTTGCTATGAAAAGCCATGGATGGATTACAAAGCAGGCACAGGCAAAGTCTGTCAAGTGATTGATGTGACCGTTAACACTCCTTGTTGGAAAGTCACAGAACTCTTTTAATATGTACAGTATATACTGTATATATATATAGATATATATGTCAACCAAATCCACTCCAATATTTTTTTTTGTTTAATAATTCCCTCCTATTACAGCTGCACAACATACTGCAGCTACACTAACATTTCATTTAAATACAGTAACATCAAAGCAATTTAAGTCAGTTTTACAGTAGAATAGCTCTGCTTAAGCAAACAGAACCTGCACCTGACGGGTTCATATAATATTATTTTGCATAATGTGCTGGAGTTTTTTGTATAATAACCGTGCAGATGAATGTCAGAGTGGATCTGCTGTGGCAGGAAGCTTTGGGTAGGAGTCAGACAGCTTCTCTTCATCTCCAGCATGAACTAAATACCGAGGTTTAGGTGCAACAGCAGCACCGAAGAGTTCTAGTTCACCTGCAAAATGTCACTGAAAGAGACGCATAATGACTACAAAACACATGGTTTTGTGTCTCTTTCAGTCTGGAGGTCTTGCTCCTGTGTAGAGGTGGTTGGGGACTTCTACATATCTGTGCCCAGCGACCCGTTGTCTCATAATCTGTTTGTATGAACAACATAAGTGTGTAAAAGAAGGATTTAATGATTTTTATTTTTCTATTGATATACAGAAATCCATTTTAGGGAACAATCATTTCCTGAAGGTCGTCGTTCAATATTTACACAATAAATAGATGAAATAGTTGGTTCAGTCTTGAAAGTCGTAACTACTGTGTCAACAAAAGACTTACATTGCATAATCATTTGTTTTAATTATGTGGTAACAGCCATTCTTGAGGATATCTCATTTAGGAACAAAATTCTTTAAATACACATGATAAAATATTCATAAGCAAGTGGACTCATACCCAAAGGGAAAGACATGAAAGTATTAACAAAAATAAGTTACTTCCGCTGCAGTCCTCTGTGGAAAATGGATAATAATGTTGCAGATATTAATGTTGCGTATGATAAGTGGATATTGAGGGCTTCGGGAGCATCCTTGGGGCTTTGCCTCTGTGAAAAGCCGACGAGATGACTTGGAGGCGACCGTGGCTCTGTCTGTGCGCCTTGGCCAAGCAGGGCCGTTAATCAGTGCTCAGGGTTACATCAATGATGTCAGCACAGTGGCCACAATACATCACGCTGAGCAGCCTGAGAGCCGCTTCCCTCCCTGATGAACTCAGCACAAGTCCAGCACAGTGTGCCCATAGAGAGAACCCCCACGGCGGAGCGTTTATCGACATGTATATGTTTTCCTTTTAGGGTTGAAAATGTCCTTAAAGATCTGGAAAACATTCTTGCCAGTTTGCAAGAGGATTGTTTAAAATTTCAGCTTTTGAGTGAAGAGTGAAATTAGCTTTATATATTTTTTATAAAGGGATAGAGCTCAGATATGTAATGATGCTAACAGTTAGTGAAAGATTAAGTAATCAGATCCTCTCTTTAAGTAAAAGTGCAAGAAAAGTGCATTTAAAATTTGACTTAAGTACAGAGCTAACAGCTAATAGTGTATGTGAGTAAGTGTGTGAATGTATACGTCGGTGAGAGAGCTGTGAACTTGTGAACTTGTGTATAAATCTGTCTTTTTTTGTGTCTGAGTGTATATGTGTGCGTCCACTATGTGTGTATTTGTGCGCAAGGCCTCGTCTGATGACATTATCAGGGTTGGTAATCTGCTCTGTAATTGCCTGCTGCTGACACGGCAGCGAGGCTGATATGGCTGTAGAATAAACAGACTGTTAACAAGTCGAGGGAGCTTGTCTCCACTTGATCCACACAACACAGCGTGACATCTGGACTGTACGAATCAGCCAGATGAGGGGAAAAAAGAAAGAAAGACAGGACAGACAGACAGACACAGGGAGGCAGGGGATGAGAGAAATGTAAAAATAGAAGGGAGAAGTGTGGAGGAAGAGAGGAAGGAAGTGAGAGAAGAGAGAGTACAGAGCGAAGGTAGTCAGGAGACGAGAGGTAGCGAGAGAATCAGCAAGGATATTTTTCCCAATGTTTTTCTTCTCAATATATAATAAGCTCAATAATTTCCCCTTATAATTTAGTTGAATTAAGCTGCCAACTGGTCTTAATCAAACTGAAACATTAAAATCTCCACCAGTCAACTGTGAATCTGTATGAAAGGGGAGTCCATCTGCTTCCAGTGTAAACAAATACAGACTTTCATACTATAAAAGGACAGCAAGACTGCAAAGACAAAGTGAGGGATGATGGCTCATTCAGAGTCAATAACTAAGTGCAAGTTCAAAGTACTAAAGATGGTGACATTGATTATTAAAAATGTATGCATGTGGTTTGGTTTAGTTTATTTATAGTGCAGTCTGACCTGAAGCAGACTGGTCCATTTTTAGTATATGGTAGATAAATTTCAGAACAGATGCTGACATTGTCTATATGAGCCAAACCAGAAAACCCTTCTGGTGTTTTGCAAATAATTGTTTTTGATACCTACAGACAATAAATTGCTCTAAAATAAAACTTGAAGAGGAAAAAAAAAATCAGGTCACACTTGTGTTATTCTGAAATCTAATAATTTCTGGTGCCAAATCCCTAAAGATTGGATTTCACTCGCTAATAGTGAACTCCACAGCGTTTGAACCCACAATCTGCCCTGTTTTAATGTCCAATTCACAAAAGATTTTGCACTAATGACATGCCAGCGCAAACACGCCCATAAAGTAGTTCAGCGGAGTGCAATTCACCCTTGTTTCGCATCTGATCGAGTGAGCGGAGCTGTTTCCAGTGTTTTCTCTACATTTCAGCACATAGATTGGTTCATAATGAAAACTGCAGAGAGCACAAAAGCCTTAAATTGCGTGTCTTTAATTAACAGAGGAGCGCACACACAGAGAGCTCTCCACAATCACAGACCAACTTTCATGTATTTTGCTTCCTTAACATTTCTAGTGTTTCGTATCTATAACATGATCTACTGAAAATACAGCTATTAATGTGACTCAGGCAGGTCTGAAACATGTTAGATCAATGTCTGAATTTTACAATAATGTTGTTCGAAGAAACATCAGCACTGATGTTCTGTTTGTTGCCCACAGCTGGCTGCAGCATCACACGGCAGCAGTAACTTCATTAACATCTGATCGGTCAGGATCTGACAGTAATTAATGTTGTGCTACACATCTACACAGGTCAGCTGTTACACACAGATTCCAGGTTTATATGATGGAATTGTTTGTAATAAAACAGCCCTTTACTATATGGATGAATCCTGAGCTCCGTCAGCGCGGTTATTTTTATTTTTAAATCCAAGATAAGCCCACAGCCCCACTTGATCCCCCCCAAGTCTGACTGTAGATTTCGTCCTTAATATCATTCAATATCAATTCAAGCCTCACAAGCTTGAAGATTTGAAGAGAGAGAAAGAGAGAGAGTGAGTGAGGAGTGAGTGTGCGCGCAGTTAACACCAATTATCTGAAGACGCTAATAACTCCACCCTAATTGCGTGTGGCAATTAGTGCTGGTCTTTGTGAATTAGACTGTTTTTTCAACGAGGCTTATTTGCATAGAAAGGGGTCAATTTTGAGCTACCAGAAATAAGTTGTCAACCTGCAGGGCCCTTTTCAAATTCGGGGACAGAAAACTTGACATTTTGCCAATAACAGAGAAAGTCCTGTTAATCAACAATGTCGATTATAGCATACACTTTTTATATTCAAATCAAGAATGGCATGTTGTATTTTGGTTCGGTTGTACCATTATACAGGTGATTGTGGGATATAACTTGAGGAGAAGAAGCATTTAAAGGGGACGTATCATGCACATATCCAGGTCCGTTTATATTCTGGGGCTCTACTGGAATATCTTTGCATGACTTACAGTTCAAAAAAACCCTCAGTTCAGCCTCTGTCTGAAACAGACCGGTTTGTCTCTTTAAAGCCCCCCCTCCTGATGAGCCCACTATGCTCTGATTCATTAGCTGTTGACTTCTGCCGGTTCCAGAGGCAACATAAACAAACAGCAGTTAGAAGGATTTTGCTTCTTTTTCTCGTTCTTTATTCAAAATGTCAACTTTTCAAATACATCCGTGCATGTTTGAGATGAAATCCAATCCGAACGCAAACAACTCACGGGTTTTGGAACTTTGATTATGTTTAACGTTGACATCTGACGTTATAACAGTATATGAATTCATCACAAAATATCACAAAATGATAAAGGAGAGATAGTGAAGTACAGACAGAGAGGGAGCCAGGTTGATAAAGAGAGAGACCTACCGAAGAGCCAGGCAGAAATGGCGAAAGGAACAAGATTTGTTAATATGAGAAACTGTCCCATGTGAAATGCAGCATATGGGCCGATTAGGAGCGTCTCTAGTGTGTCTCTGGGGTTCGCAGGCTCTCCCAACCAGCCGTCATCAGAGATACAGATTAAACTTAATATGGAATAACGGATTTATTGATTCCTTCATTCTCAAAACGGAGGTCAAAGCTGAGGGAAAACAGCCGCAGCAAATTTGTTTTGTACATTTGAAATGATTTTCTCCATCGTTTTCTTGTTCTAGCTCCCTCTTCAGCTCCCTTTTCCTTTATCATCCTTCCCCTACTTTGTAAACAAACCGCCAGATTTCAGGCTAAACTCAACTCGCTGGCACGCAACATGAAAATACAGTGTTGTGACTGGTGGAGGCTGCCAGTTTTCTTGGCAATAATTGTATTTGTTTACAGTAATCACCCTAATATCTCAAAATGAATGTGTTAAAGATTTATTGATGTCAAAACGTTACACATAGTGACTATAATTAGCCTCGCAAGATTAAAAACACGACTTTTCAGGCGTGAAAGACCTCGAGTGAAATCATCCCGCATTCAGTTAAATGATCAGTTCATTCAGTCTAGCAGCGCTGCCTCAGAAGATGAAGTATGGCGTGTGCTCAACATTTTGACTCCTTCCGATTCCACGCCGTCAGAGACATGGATACTGCATAACAAGATGACGGACGCGTTACACAGCCTGCATATTGAAAGATAATAAAGGCAGCTGAAGCATCCGTCTTTGTCATCTTGTTTCTCTCAGAGGCCGACAGTGTGTGTTTGGACTGACGGCGGCCGCTCAGCTGCAAATCCTGAGCCGTTATTATTTAATGCCTCACTCTGAGCTGCAGGAAACACTCTGGTTGTCTGCTGTGATCCTTGTGCCGTGTTTTCACTCACAGTGCACATGCAAATGTTTGTGTTTGTAGGTGGATGCACAGTACGGGTGTAGATATCTAATACGTATGCGAGTGTGTGTGTGTGTGTGTGTGTGTGTGTGTGTGTGTGTGTGTGTGTGTGTATTCCTAATGACAACTAATCCTCAGTGAAGGAGATAACGTCTTTGCAACGAAGCTTCTCGATTTGACAGTTGTAGAAAACAGTGGAACCACTCATCTGTCCATTTCTTTATTTTTACACCTCTACATCTCTCCGCACGTCCATCTTCTGTCTCCCGTTGTTGGTTTGATCACCGAAGATGAAATAAAGTATCGTGGATGTGCGGAATCGTTTTTTGATTGGTGTCAGGCCAGTTTTCTTCAGTTAAATACCGAGAAAACTGACAAAATTGTTTTTGATTTCAGAACAGGCAGAGTCGCACCGTCGAGTAGCGTTCAACGGCGAATGTATTGAAGTTGTAAACGAAAATAAATATCTAGGGACAGTGATTGATGTTAAACTGTCATCAAACACAGGCTTCATTTACAGGAAGGGATTACAACGATTATACAGCGAGGAGACAGATACTGGTTCCTTTCTACTGTTTATATGTGGAGAGCATTTCTGTTTTATTGCTCGGTGTTCCTTACTGTCTGTAGTTAACATGAGTGATCTAAATAAGATTGTTCATATGTCTAGTAAGATTGTGGGTCAACAACAACACAGTATGACACTTCTCAGCAAGTCCTGAGAGGTGAGGAAAGGGCGGGAAATCCTCAGTGACGTATCACACCCTCTCGATGGTGAATATGAGTTATTACCATCAGTACCTTTGTGCCATGTCCCCTGCTCAGAGATCCTCCATACCTTCCAGTCATTCTTATTCTGTTGTAGTGCTTGATTTTGATTGTTGGTGATGATGTGGTGGGATATTAAGTGGAGTATCTGTCTTAAACTGTAATGTCTTTTGTTGTTTTGTTCTTCTGACAATCACCATGGACACTTTCCAAAAGGATGATGAACTAAACTCATCCACCCACTCCTCCTTTCAAACTTCAACAAGTCACTCCATCACTTTATCTTTCCTCCATCCATTGACCATTCTGTGCTTTTATCCCACCATTCATCCATTCACCGATCCCTCCGCTCCTTCTTTTCTTGCGCACCTTTCTCCCCATCTTTGTGTGGCTCATCACTCCTTTTTTCCCCCCTTCCTCTTTTCCAATAACCAATCTATCACTTTGTCCTTCCATATCCTCTATTATAACCTGCAATCTTTTTTCCATGTTCTATTCTTGCTTCCTTTTTTCTTCATTCATATTCTATTCTTGTTTCCGTCTCCCTATCCATTCATCTATCTGTCCATTGATCAGTTCGTTCTTTAGTCTGTTCACCTATCCTGCGTTCTTTCTCTTCTCCAGCTTCTGTATCTCTTTCGCTCGTCTCTCAGTCATTTAATCCACCACTCAATTCTCATCCTTTCCTACTTCTAAGTTCCTTCACTCCTTCATCCATCTCTTCATCCTTTCATCCCTCTATCTTCCAGCCCATTGATGCATTCATTCCTCTTGTCTTCTATACAGTATTGCATCTGATCTGTCATATTCCTTTCATATTCTTTTCTTTCTTTGGTTGTTTCAAAGCAGGTTGTCCTCTAACAGTGCATTCACACATATGGATATAAAGTATCGGCAGTCTCTGGCCTCTCAGGAATCTCTAGTTCTGTGTGTGTGTGTGTGTGTGTGTGTTGCCTTGAGCATGTAATTTACATACTCTGCTTCGACTGGACAGTTGTTATTCTTACATAGCCGCCGTACTAATGAACCAACAATGTCGGGGATTTGATTCCACATGTCGTCATTCTTTTAACGATTCCAGTGGCTCGTTAAATACACGTCGCAGAGGGATCAGCAAGTTATTTCACGTAGCAGAGCGGAGTAGTAAACAACTCTGTGCTTCCATTTCCACATGAATGAAAATGGACGTGATTGGCTCTTGCCTGGTTGTCAGAGGAGATCTGCTTGAAGATGAGCCTTTCTCAACTTTCCCCTTTAAGGTAGTTGGGTGCTTTTTTTTGAATCTCTTTAGCTCAGAGGGGGGCACTTGGCTTCAAAGTCAGGTCCTATACACAATAAATAGTAGACAAAATATCAAAGACGCTGAACCCCAAATTGCTTCCGATGCCGAGGCCTGGGCCTTGCAAGACGGCTCTGCTGCCTTACAGTGTGTATGTGTGTGTGTGTGTGTGTGTTAATTGAAGGCATTGTGAGGAGCTTTGTCCTGCTCAGGTAGAATACTGCTACACGAGTGCAGTCTATTTTCCATCCCTCCATAACTCTTAACTCTTCCTCCTTCCCTTCAGTTTCTCCTCTCTTACCTCCACCAATCCTGTGTCCTCCCACCTACCAATCAATCATCCCTCCCGCCACGTTTCTATTCTTCTATCCCTCCATAAATCTGTTTCCCACGTCTCTCTCTCACCCTTTTTCCACATCCTGTCCTCTCCTTAATATTCCATCTTAATATTCCTCCCATCCCATCCTCCTCTTCTTCCTCTAACAATCCCCCCATCCTTATCTCTATGTTTCTGTTCCGCCATCCATAAATCCATTCATCTCCCCATTCCTCCCTCTCCTCCATCCATCCTTCCACCCATCCACATATGCCGCTCCCGGCACAGGCCCAGATGATCCGCCTCCAGCCTCGGCAACCAGAATAGCCCTGATAAGTCAAATGATGATTCTGTCTTAATGAGCTGTGGAGAGAGAAGGCGTACATTAGTGGCGTATTGACGCTGTGACTCAGAGCCCGGCTGTGTGCGAGAGCCAGAGAAGGACTCACTCTTTTGTAACGAGACAGATCTGATTAGGCTGAGCGCGCAGGAGAACACGCTGATGATGACAACGGTTAAACACAGACACCCCACCCTACCCCCTCCGCACGTACTCACACTCACGCACGCACACTCCTCCACCCCTCCAATTACATCCCTTTGGTTAATCTTCCCTATCACAATTGTAGTGCTGGCAGAATGACAGCCCCTTTGGATTGTGAGTGTAACCCGCACTACAAGCCTGCCTTAGACACACCTGTGTTTGTGTGTGTGTGTGTGTTCACGTATCAGCATGTTCTTGTGTGTTTCTTGTGTAAGTGTAAGTGTATACTTATATATGCCAGTATGCATCTCTGTTGCTTTTCTCTGGCGCTAAAACAATTAGCTGGTTTTTGTTTTTATCCGCAAAAAATTGGCACCCTGTGGAGTTTTCTTATACATAAACACAGTTATGTTTACTTCCTCTCTTATCCAGGTACATTGTGCATATGTTTGACACATATGAGTGTGTTCAAAGCACATTTTTTTTGCATCATTTGCATAAATTTAACTCCTGGATCCTTGATTGGCCCCAAACTGCCAATGTACCATCTGAACACATGTTACAGCAGCTTTAAGCTAGCTAGAAACGGACACACCAACCATGTGGACGGGTGTGTGTGTTTGTGTGGAAGCCAAGAAGTTATTTTCCTCCAGTTTCTCTCTTTTGTCCTCTCGTCTTTGTACTTCTGTGGCAGCAGATCCATAAATCTCTGGGAAAGGTGTGAATTTTTTTTGCGCAAGTTGAAATATTTTGAACACAGCGAAGTCCATTCTCGTCTTTCCATTGATTTATCACGCCTTCTCAAAAAATGTGTGTTCTGTCTGAAAACATGCCTTTCCTTCCTCATAATATTGCAAATTTATAACAGTTGAATGCCAATTTTTATTTTAGACTGTTTAAACTATTTCTGACCACACATTTCTATGTTTGTTGGCATGTAAGGTTGCGTTCAGACAGACAATATATTTAAATGGGACCACTGTGTTGATGTAGTTGAGGCAAAAGGCTCCAGCAAAAACGTTGTATTACCTCGCAATCAGCATGATGAAACATGAAAACATTGTCACCATAGTAACTATCTAGAATTGTAAAATCCTTTCTCATAATTTTATAAACAACTGTGTGGTGTCTGATAAGCATTTAAACTCAAGGATCTGTCACTCAAACTGGACCTCGTGGATCGTTTTTCATGCCTCAGCAGTACCTGAAACAACACGTCTCCACCAATGCAGCCATTTTTTTTTTTTTTTAACACAGGGCTGTTTTCAGTCTGGTGCCCATGTGAGGCTCAAGATACAAATCAAAACATTGCTCCTTAGAACTACTAATGGTCAAAATTCCACAGGGTACCTTTAATCAACAATAATCAACAATTTTCATAAGTGATTAAGTGATTTATCAATTAAAAACATTGACTGGTTTCAGCTTCTCATGTATCATACTGTTGGTTTGACAAAAATGAACTTTTTTAAAACTATTTTTTTACTATTAAGTTGACCAAATAATTAATCGCTTACTTGAAAAAATAATCAGCAGGCTTATACATGAAGGTAATCCTTAGTTGCAGTGTCTGTTAGTGCTTGTTAGTGCAAGTATTTGTGCTTACTTGTGTATTCTTTCTTAACATGTGCTTTTATGCATGTGCCATATGTGCCTCAATGTGTTTGTGCAGTCTATCTCTGCGTCTGAATGTATATTTGCCGCTCCATCACCAGCCTTTACTACATGACATACTGTTATTACTGACTTGGGTTTGGACACTCAGACTCAACACAGCTGGCTTTTACACCACAGTTGGCTTCAGATCAGCACGGCTCGGCTAGTACTAATGATAATGAAGCAAGTTGCCCACAGCAATTAATGCACTTAGCTACTAATGATGATTAACTGTAGACTGTATTTGATTTAGGAAGTTGATAAGCTGCCTCCGAACACAAACAGGTTAATTAGTATCATGTCTCGGTGAAAGAGGTTTCAGAAGGAGCCGGTCCGTTCGTGGAGAATGTGCTCCGTTTCGTCCTTCGGTGCCTCTGATCCCTTAAAGACTGTTAAAATATCATCCTTGTTTTATGAACGTAAGGAGAAATTATGATGAAGACGTCAAATGGAAGAGTTGTCAGCGTGAATCTGGAGGGGCTGAAAGGCATGGGAAGGCTTTTTCCTCTCCCTTCATCCACTTATGGCATATCCTGTCGTGTAATTATCTGCCTCGCTGGATGACTTTTCGAGCCTCTTTTTATTCTTAATCATACCATTTAGTTACAGTTTACACTTTGCCAAGGGCGTCTGAGCGTGTTGCACTGTGTCACTGATCCGCTCTGCGACTACAGCATGCAGATAAACAATCAGGCAGAGTCAAATCAAAATGCTGAGAAAGGGGCTTAATATTTCTGAGCATCTGCATGAGGCACTTTCATTCATCATCAGCATATTTTATTTCACATGGTATGTTGGTTGTAGCTGGATGATTAGCAGCCTCGACCCTCAAGGGTTGTCAAAATATTAAAGTTTGATTGAGTGAGTGGAAATCTATCACCTCGCTTATTAAACTACGACTGAGGCACACCTTTTAAACACTTCAAAGTCAAGTTTACAGCCCTAACCCTAACCCTGTGCACCCCAATATCACATGCAATGTCTCACCAGGCTTTAAATGCCTAAAACAGACACAGTTCCTGACCAAAATCCAGACCCCAAATCTCTAAGATGGCAAGAAAATTCCTGGCACAAAGTGTAAATTTAAAACAAGATCCCTCCTCTATGGACAGTTGGAGGGTATAATAAGGCAAACAAATAAAACACAACAGCAACAATAAACAAAACTGTAACATTTAGTAGAAAAACTTAATATGATTTGTATTAGGATGGGGTGGTAAAATGGGATCATAATGCAGGAACAGGCTTATAATTGGTCTAATAATAATGTAGAAAATTCAATGTAAGAAATATGATTTTAAAAAAGTCCAAGTGAAATGAGTTAAACATGTCTGCATGAGTGTATGAATGTTTAACTTTCCTTCCCACTGCAGATCAGAATATCCTCATCATGCTTCGACTAATATTGACTTTTTTAAGTGGATACCGCTACCAGTGTCTTTTAATTGAAGCTGCTAATATCAGATCCGTCTTTTCTGTGCTTTGTATTTGAGCTGAAAGTTTTTGAAAAATTCATAAAGATTCTTAAAATATTAGCAGTTATTCCCTCTTCTTGGATTTTATATCTCTGCAGAGTAGAAAAGCCTCTGTAGAAGGGTTTAAACCTCCCCGAGACACTAAAACTCTTTAACATGCTAACGGGGCTCTTAGGCTGTTGTTGTTTATACACTGCGACCCCCCAAAGTGAAGCTGTCAACTGAAATCCTGTCATCCTCACCTCCGCCATATCGACAGCAACAACACTGGCTCTTACATAACACAGTTTGTGTCCCACTGACTCTTAGGTTGCAACTTTAATGTTGTGATTTTTGTAACGATTAAGAAGACACAACATTTGATTTATTCATTCAAACATTTTTATTTTATTTTGCTTCATTTTGCAAACAAATCATAGACTGCAGTTATGGTTATTTTATGTTGTAAAAACAAGAACCAAAAAATAATTTCAGTCCAAGTTTTCCAAATCTCTCCCATTTTTTAAACTATATCCATAAACTTTTAAATGACACAGAGTCTGTTAAACTTATTAATAATAAGAAGCATGTACATATAATTAATCTACTCCAAGAGTTATTTAAATCTGATTTTGCACTTTGTTTAATTTACTGATTCATTTTTTTATTTTTTATCTACAATCTATTCTAACAATTATTTTCAGTATCGATTAATCTGTTGATAATTTTCTTGATTAATCATCGGAAAATGGTGAAAAATGTCGCTCATTGTTTCCCAAAGCCCCACATAACTTATCTGTCAAAATATTCATATTTAAGAGGCTGGAACCAGAGAATTTGGACATTTTTTTCTTTAAAAAAAAAGACTCCAATCAATTATCAAAATAGTTGGCGATTAATCTTATAGTTGGCACAAACCGATTTATTGACTAATTGTTGCAGATCTACTTACTATTTCTATATCAGCGTTCTCACGCATCCTGGCAAACCTGGAAAACCTGGAATCATTTAGACTAGTTTTCCAGTCATGGAAAACACCTGGAAAATTAAAGAACTACTACAATATCCTGAAAAACACTCTGAACTGTCAGAAAATTGCACTAAGTAAAGCCCAGAAATTTATTGTCGTATGATACTATTTATAAAGTGTGAGTTTGTCTGGGAGGGTGTGATAGCCATCAATAGTATCTATGAACTGGTTTTAACACATGAGAATTAGATTAACACATGTGAATCACATGTTTTAAAGAAAACTTGTTAGTCTAGGGCATGATCCCAATCTGACATAACCCTGAACATTTAGGGCTTTATTTATGATGTAAAAGCACTATGTATATTTTATTTTCATGTTCAATAATGTTGTTGTGGAAGTCTGGTTTAGGATATTCTGTCACCGTTGTTCTTTTTCATTTGGGTTACAATAAAGTTGTAAAGAGAAAAAAAAAAAAGTAGCAATGCTGGCTTGCTGACATCTCAAAAGGCCAAGTCCTGGCAGATGCATACAGTATATTAGTCCAATATTGTTAAATAAGGGTTTATGTGTAATTATTACCTCCAGACGCAGTCATCTGACAAGAGCTGGGAGTAATAAACTTTTAAATTAATGTGCTCATCGCTGAAGCTCTCAGTGCAGAATCCCTTGATTTCTATCGGTCATTTTTCCCTTAATAAACCTCAATTCTGCCCTCGTGCCCATAAAAACCTACAAAATACCATATTCCTCCCACTACCTCAGCCAATCGAATAATCAGTGCCATATATATTACACCTCAGGGTCAATACCCAGCCGTTCTCTGAGGCCATTACATTTCTCTCCTTCTTATTAACCTGCTTTCTTCCTTATCTATGTTTCCTCCATTCATGCTGCTCATCGCTTTTTCTGTTTTCTCCACACTTTTCCTCCTTCCCCTCCTCCTCCTCCTCCTCCTCTTCCCTCTCTCCTCTCTTCCACAGCCTGGTTGTTAGCTGACGGTAAGTCCTCCATTCCTCCTCTAAGCATCTCTAATAAAAGTTCTCTGTGTTAAAACATCTGCCCTGAATCTGTTTCTGTGCATGATATGAATCAAAACATAATTGAGACTGTTTATTTTGCTGCTGATCGAGATTTTGAGTCGTTTTCTGAGAGGTTTGATATGACTAAACTGCCTGCCAGTGCTCTTAGCCTCCTCAGTTGAGTTGTTACAAACAATACATGCTCTTTTGCCGTTTCTTAACAATGGATTTGCACGCTAATCAGCGGACTAATTAATCATAAATTCATAAATTATGTTCTCCAGTCAAGAGCAAGGTACAAACTCTTGATAACCGTCAAGATAAAAGCCTGCAGTTCCGAAATTAGAAATTTAATTACCTTTGTGTGTTTTTGTCCTTTCCTTGTCATGGAAATTGTGTCATGTAGAGTTGCAGCACAGAGTAGCGGAATGGCTGGATAATCAAATTTTAAACATGGGCAAAAGAAATCCTGTCAGGACTTGAGGGTACACACTGTCTTGGGTGTGTAATTGATTTAGCTTAAAAGTGTGTGTGCATCTGGGTGACTGTGTGTGTGTGTGTGTGTGTGTGTGTGTGCAGGCACTCACACTCTTGTATATTATGCATGCCTATGTGTGTGTGTGTGTGTGTGTGTCCTCGTTGACAAGCCCTCCTATCAAGGGGACTTGGCTGTGATCTTTAATGGCAATGTTAATATTTAATGGTAAGCATGTTGTCAGCAAAGAGCAGCAGGCTGGGACTCGGGGCTCGTATAAAAGATGACAAGGTCTCTGCACCAGGTGGCTCAGTGAGGGTGTCACACACAGAGCAGGATGAGAGACTTTTGGATGCACAACCGCTCCTTCTTGATAGAGTTCAACAGCAGAGAATTGATGTTATGGCGCCTTGTAGTTGTGCAATGCACCCAGGAGCTCTGTGAAGCATTGTGGCTCTTTTGTACAGAGGTGCGGCACAGGTCACGAGATCAGGACTTCCGCAGGCCTCGGAAATAATTTTGGATCTGGAAAAAAAAAAAAAATGAAACAAGGCCTTGAAGGTTTTTGACAGTGAATGGATGGCCTTGAAAGTGCTTGATTTGTTATTGTAGCGCCTAATCTGATTAGCATGCCTCGGCTCTGTTCTGTGATGGAGATGTGTTTTGACGCAGCGTTAGTTTTAAAAGCTCTGTTAGCCCAAATATTAAAAATAAATAAATAAAAAGTTCATCCTCAAACTTGGAAATAATTCGATCCCAACTCAAGACCCATTAGCTTTTTCTGGATCTTTCAACTGTGGTCTTCATCAGTGGATAGTCAGTTGTCATGGAGATGGATCTGTTGACACTGCTTCATCTATGAAATCATAACAGCTACTAAAATTCAACAGATCCATCTCCGTGGCAACTGAACAGACTCCACTCCACCCTGCTGTTGAAGACCATGAAATATAGTTGAAAGCGCTGGGAAAAGTTAATAAGTGGACGTTGAGTTGGGATTGTCTTATCAAACCACAAAAAAAACATATATTCTCACTTTCAGTGGAAATGTGTAACAATGTTTTTGGCGATTGGACTCCATTGATGTGAAGCATCTTCACTGAGTGTTTGTCCATATGATGACAGGAGAAAGAACAGGATCCCTCTAGAGTCTAGACACTGGAGGTGGTGGTTCATGGAAACCTTCAGACAAGTCTCCCTGGATATCATGGAGGTCAATGGTGGTGATTAGATGTGTAATAGTAGGTTTGAAAGACAGAATTGCAGCAATATTTAAGGGACAGCATCTAGGGACTGATTGGCTCAAGGAACGTGTGCAGAAAGATCATTGGTCAGGTATGGTGACAGTGGAAAATGTAAAAGTGACAGAGAGAAAGAACAGGAGGAAATAGCAGACATTTACTCACAGAGTTATGAAGGCAGAGTGTGAGGGAAAAGATCTTCCTCACTGAACTTTTGCCAAAGCTTCATTAGCATGCAGACATGCGGATAGTTTTGGTTTTATTTGACCAATTTTGAGATAAGTGTCTCTGAGATTTTTGCAGCTTGCTGAATACAATGGAAGTCAATGGAAGTTGATTTGTGGTGCTCAAAGCCTTTAAAATACATGCATTTGATTTCATTGTGAACAGTTTTGACGCATCTTTTTTTTAGGAAGAAAGCAAAAAAAGTCTGGTGCTTATAAATATTTTTTCAATGCTCTGCACTCTACAGGCAGAGATCAATTCACCTCCATTGTAATGGGGTGAACATTTAAAGATGGAAATCACAAAATTTTGGCTTGTAAAACTAAAACAATCTATGTAATCTAGCTGAACCGTATTTTCCTGGGATTTCTAAGTTAAAAAAAGATCTTTGTGGTGAGTATTTTTGTACAATATCAAGTCTAAAATACAACATTTATGAGTCCCTAAACGGGACTTTAAAAGTCCTCGTAAACGTGTGGATAAAAGTAGAGTCATGGGAAATGAGGAAGAGACAATAAAAAAGAAATAGATTTGCTCACAATGTTTGCCTTTGCAAGTGTTTGTTTTCTGATCGATCAAGCATGCAAGTGTGTCTAACCTTTACATAACAAACGTTGGAACACCACCAAGACACTTGACACAGAGAAAGCTGTTGGTGACGGCATCACTACAGTGAATCCTGTAGTTTTCATTTAGCGCTGACAGATGTGATGTAAAATGCTGCATATAAAACTAATCTCGATTCCACGTAAAAGCCTGAATGTTATAATGGCTGAATAAATTTAAAGTGTTACCAACGAGGCAACCATCTGATGTTTTTGTTTGTATGCTGTGAAGTACAACGAAGATAATCAGCTGAGCATCTTCTTATTTTGATTACCATCATTCTCACCGTAATCTCTCCTCTCGCCCCTCTCCTCCGCTCAGATGTGCCAGACAGGAAGATGACATCAGACGAGGAGGAAGCCAAGCGGATCGCAGAGATGGGAAAGCCGGTGCTGGGGGAACACTCCAAGCTGGAAGTCATAATTGAGGAATCGTACGAGTTTAAGGTGGGAAATGTTCATCTTCAAACGGAGCAGCCTGAGATGCTTCATCATTACAGCTGGAACTGGTGTTTTCCATGCAGTGAGAGCAGATAATAGATCACACTAATTAATTTCAGGGGATGTTACTGCTTCTCATACAACCAAGATACGTTTCTGAAGGAGATCTGGTTAATATGCATCTCACCCACCATATTTGTTTCTGGTATGTGAGTTTTATCATGCTTCAAACAGACGTTTGTGCCGTCTGGAACTTGATGCCACTGCCATCATGTGGTGGACTTGATGTATTTCTCTTGGTTGAAGGAGCCTCCATGGATGCAAAATCTGAACTCTGTATACATAAGTAATGGATGGACTTTTTTTTTTCCTTTTGTGTTCATATAGAGCACAGTGGACAAGCTGATCAAAAAGACCAACCTGGCGCTGGTGGTGGGGACAAACTCCTGGAGAGACCAGTTCATGGAGGCTATTACAGTCAGTGCAGGTACTGTACTGTAAAAACCCACCAATGTGTTCTCGGCTCAAACTCTAGGGGGCTGCACACAGAGATTTATGCAACTGATGGAGTATGTTGATCCAGTCAGCTTTGTTTTTGCCTTTGTTCATGTTGATCAGCAAGTGAGAAACCAATATATCTGTGCATTAAAATATATAGAGTGCAGAGGTAACTTTGTGGACATCATTGCCCTGTTTCCTAAAAGACTTACTATGTGTATAACTGCCTTTATGTAAACATCTAACTGGTTATCTTCATCTATCACTTACTGTGTGCTTTGAATTTACATAAAATTGGCAGCCAAAGAAACCTTAAACTGTAATCCAAAGTGGACAGTTTTACAATATATGGGCCAGACTGTCCTGCAGTGTTGTTTACATTCTAAATGCTGTTTAAAGGAACAGTTTGAGATTTAGGGTCTTTACTGAGAGTCAGGTGAGAAGATTGATACCACTCTCATTCAAGTAAATGAGAAAGTGTGTCCAAACTTTTGACTGGTACTATAACTCTCTGCAAGAAAGCAAATAAGAGAATTTCCCAAAATATCAAACTATTTCTTTAATCCTGACACAAGGTCGGTTCTGAGGGGAAAAACTGAATATTTTGGCATATAATTAAAGATAGCAGATGTTGTGAGCTCAAAATACTGGCTATCACTGACGTCAGCCTAAAAATATTGTTGTCAGTATCAGCCTTCAAAAAAAAAAACCCTGTATCAGTGGAATCCTCCCGAAAGCAAAGCTCTCGAGGCTCCCGAATAATCTCATGTACGAAAGAGAAAACTCATCCATCACGTCAGGCGGCTGCAGCATCAGATCTTCATGCAGCCCCGCAGTGCAGCTGCTTCTCTGCCTGCCGCGGTCGCAGCCATCATGTAGCGAGCGCCGTGAAGGCCTCGGTTCGTCACTTTGGTGCTGAAATATTTAATCCGGTGGCGCTCTTTATTTTTTCATGATCCACCCCATGGCTAAAAAATGCATCAGCATCATCAGCAGCTCACATGGCCTGACACTCTTAATCAGCACAGTGTCCCTCCTGTCCGCCGAGTTTCCTGTGAGTCGCGGGGACACAGAGGACACCCTGCGTTTCCACCTGAGGAGAGTGACCATTTACATTTGCGTTTTTGAAGCTGTTATAAGATGACACTTTCATCCAGAGGAGCTCAAAGTGAGCGGGGTTCAGTTTCTTGCTCAAGCTCGTTTTTACAGAACAAAAAGGCTGATGTGGTGACTGAATCTGTGATCTTTAGGTTACATGAAATCACCCCGTAACCACTCGGACATCCTGCAAACCAGGCGCACCAAATACACCAAAATTGCTGCAATGCTCACAATGTGTTAAGTCTGCCAGAAGAGCAGAATAAACTGAGAGTTGTTAACCTGTAACCTGAGCCAAAAGTGTTAAGCTAATAGAGGATAGTTTTAGAAATCAGGCTATGGAGTCTGCATTATTAAAGGAAGTGTAAACTAACCCATAAAGTAAAGTTTGTACCCTACAAACTAAATCTTTAATCTCTTTTAATTAATTAAAATGCCCTGTGACAGTTATTAATCTAGTATTTGTTGCACATTTAAAGTTTAATATACATAACAGCAACCTCAGGCTGAAGTAATATGATGTCTTACAATGAAAAATAAGTCAGTGTGCCATTTTAAGTGAATGTTGTTCTTTTCCTCTCCCTCTCTGTCATCCCTTATCTCCTGTATTGATCCTTTATCTCACCGCCGTTTTCCAACTCTTTGGCTCCTCACCCTCTCTGCTCTCTCTCAACTTTCTGCTTCATCTGTCTTTCTTTTTTCTTTCACTGTCATATCTTTCCTGCTTCCTCATCATCTATCTCTCTTGTCTTTCTTGCTCTCTGCCTCTTCTCTTAATATTTACTTCCCCTGCCTCGCCCCTCTCTCTTTATCTTTGTCGAAAATATTCTGCTATCTCTTCGTCCTCTCCGCTGCTCCATTCTCTCCTGTCATCCCATTATGCTTAAATCTATCCAACCTTTCACACACACCCCCGCCCGCCATCCCCCCCCCCCCCCCCCCCCCCCCCCCCCCCCCCCCCTTCCTCCCCCCCGCTCGGCCCCACTTCTAACCAGGAGATGAGGACGAAGAGGACACAGGAGAGGAACGGCTGCCGTCCTGTTTCGACTACGTCATGCACTTCCTCACTGTCTTCTGGAAGGTCCTGTTTGCTTGCGTCCCTCCCACAGACTACCTGAACGGCTGGGCCTGTTTCATCGTCTCCATCTTCATCATCGGTCTGCTCACGGCCGTCATCGGCGACCTGGCGTCTCACTTTGGCTGCACCATCGGCCTCAAGGACTCGGTCACTGCTGTGGTTTTTGTGGCGATTGGTACATCTGTGCCAGGTAAGTCCCAGAATAGGAAATTTTTGAAAAGGACGTGACATTTTCAATATGGACTCTAAAATTAAAGTTTTTTTTTATGTCAGTTAATGGATTATATGGCTCTACTATAGTCTGAGGAAATTCTATGACTTCATGAGCTTTTAGACCCTTTCAAAACAACAAACATGCTTTGTCATCAAGATGGCTGATATTCTTATTTCCTCCAAACTGACATTTTCACCCGGCGGGAACAATATGTCACCAAAAACTTTGACTGTGTCAGCCTTTTTGTTATTAAAGGTCTTATGTGCAACATTAATAAATCATTACTGCATTCATTTTGGGAAAAAAAAAGATATAAATATTGTGAACAAATGAGACCAGTGCACAGAAGACTGACGGCCTTCAAACAGCACTTTACTTTCTGAGAAACCTGCAGGAAATAGAAAATATGGAGAGTCACCTCCTGCGAGTTAATCTTCTTAAGGTAACTAAAAGATTTAGGGGGATAAGGTGAACGATAACAGTAATTGTGGGAGATGTAGTCTTTATTTTGGCAAACATTGACACTAACAATGTCACTTGTGCTGCATTCACACAATGTTGGCAAAGAACAGAAAAACCTCCAGTTATTCTCACCTGGGAGTGTTGATGCATTATTCTAAAATGGTTTTCCCCCTCACCGTTAACCTTTTTGTACGTTACATATTGGCAGCAGTTAATTAACAAACCGGATACAAACTAATGTCGTATAGCTCCTTTTTAATAAGCTGAATTGACTGTATTAGTGTTAATATTTGAATTCATTTCTGTGTAACTGCAAGTGATGGTGGCCTGCAGCCATTTTCACACAGGTTGTTGACACTTCTGTAGTTATTTTTCGCCAAGTGGGAGATATCCAGGCTGTCGGATATTCTCAGTATCTCTAACTCAGAATCACAACAAGGACACTGAATGTTTTTACCACTTGGCTGCTTATAATTATTATCTGTGTTTACAGAAATTGTAAGCTATCACTCTGGATGATTGATGAACTGATAGTGTGATAGTTAAAGCCCTTATGTGTTGAATTTTTATGTGATTGTGGCATCTTTTAATTTTTTTCTAATTCTGATGATGTAAGTTTTTGTTTGTATAAGAATGAGGCAACTCACTGTTTTGCTCTGTTGATGCTGCCACTTCATATCTCCAGAGCCAGAAATGTTTAATTCCTACAGATAGTGAGATTTAAAAGTGTTACACATCACACATTTGTATGTTTTACAAATGATGAAGTCAACGTATGTGTGTGTGCAACTCTTTGTATGCAGTGCTTATTTTTATAGGCTGTAGTTTTCCCTAACTTTATCAGACACACTTTTGACAAAGCTTGACAAAACTATGTTAACTAAAGTTTCACTTATTCACTTTTTCTGGAGCTTTCAGCTGTATCTCATGGACTTCATCAGCAGATGGAGTTTGCTCAGTCATCAACCAGGAGTTGGTAGATGACCCAAGAAATATCCAGGAAGATCATCCTTGAAGAGATTGAATTGTTATGATCTCATTCCCACATACAACCACCTGTTATCACATGACTGAAATACAACCTGTAATCATGTGACTAATATCCCATACTTAGGTCACATGATGACAACTGAGCAAACTCCATCTGCTGAAGTCAGATATGGTTGATTGATGATTGAACCTTTGTGCTTACATTTAAAATGATCTTTGACTGGTTTTAAACATTAAACCAGTAATGACACATGTCTTCTCTCTCCACAGACACCTTTGCCAGTAAGGTAGCAGCAGTTCAGGACACTTACGCGGACGCCTCTATTGGGAATGTGACCGGCAGCAACGCCGTCAACGTCTTCCTGGGAATCGGCGTAGCCTGGTCGGTGGCGGCCATCTACTGGCACATGAAAGGGAAGCCGTTTGTGGTGGAAGCCGGCTCGCTGGCCTTCTCTGTCACTCTCTTCACCATCTTCGCCTTCCTGGCAGTCTCGGTGCTGCTTTATCGGCGCCGGGCCCACATCGGAGGAGAACTGGGCGGGCCCCGGGGACACAGACTGGCCACGTCAGCCTTCTTGTTCAGCCTCTGGTTCCTTTACATCCTCTTCTCCAGTCTGGAGGCCTACTGTCATATAGAGGGCTTCTAAACAGAAAAGACTTGAGCGTGAGAGAATACAAACATACAGGGGTTTAAAGTACAACTTCAGAGGTAAAAGAGTGAATTTTCACTGTGGAATTTGGGTCAGTCTTGTATGGTGTGAACGGACAGGAGAGGTAAACCCGGGATTTTCCCAGACACCTCCCTCCCTCTCCCTCTCTCTCTCCCTCAACCCCTTCTGTAAGGATGCTTGGAGGTGCGTATCCTGCCCTCTAGTGCCGACAGGCCTGGCTATCGGAGAGCCATCCTGAGCCCATGCGAGTGTGCTTACAGTTGGGATTGGGTTACCACCGAGTCCAGAAGATGCCGAGGGGTGGTCCTGCATTCCACTGGAAGAGCCTGCAGTCTTATATCCGGAGAGAGTTGAGTTAATCAGAGGTCTATATTTTTCTCAACATCTGACGAGAATGACTTTTTTTAAAAAGTATTTTGGGGATAAAAATGCAAAAAATAAATAAAACAAAAAAACCACACACACACACACACGCACACACACACACACACATACATAAAAAGAGGAATCAAAGAACTATTTTCTGATCTACGTTAAGGAATAACAAAAAGATTATATCGTAAATGGAAATATGTTGTTGAGTGACAGTGGGATGGATTCATAGTATTTATTTTTATTTACATAGTTTCCTAAGGAGCACTGCAGTTCTCAGAAATCACACAAGCGAATAAGAAGAAGAAGAAGAAGAAGAAGAAGAAGAGGAGCGACAGTGGCAGTTCATACTGGCAGATGAGTCACCATTCAAACAGGCGAGGAGGAAGAGGCGGACACAGTGAACATGGTCAAACTGCCCTGAACATTACTTCCGTACTCTATATGTATCTATATATAATATATTTCCATATTTTCTGTATATTTTGAATATTTGTTTAAATGTGATCACCTTCTGCTTCTAACAACAGAGGATTGCTGTGGCTTAGGGGAGAAGGGAGGGGAGGGGTGGGGGGGTCAAACTATATACAGGAACGATGTCTTCACATTTCTAAGAGTTATGTATCTTGCCTAGGTAAAAGTATGACATTGTATTTTATTTACTGATATCTTGGTCTCACTCGAGTTTTCACCTTTTCAATCAGAAATCCAAAAAAAAAAAAAAAAAAAAAGAAAGAAAAAAAACGTGTTGCTGCAGAGATAAATTCAGAGGTATTTTTGTACTGTTCCTTCCATGCACTTTGCTGTATAGTTCTATTAATGGAGACTTCTACTTGTATATGTGCAAAAGGCCAACACTAAAAGGTGTCACTATGGACTGAACAGAGTGCCTGTGGAGGGAGAGGTGTTTGCTGCAGCTGCCCACACTGACCAGCTCTTCACTTTTGCAGCAAGGACGACTGAAGAGTTTCTTTTTAAAATGGTGCATAACCCTTTTTTTTTTTCTTTTTTTTTTTAAAGCTGCATTAATTTATTTTTTTTTGGCCACTTGAGGGCAGCAAAACAAACTGAAAACACAACATAATATCACCTTATAGAGAGCTGAGGTCCTGACATCACTTCCTGTCAAGGTGCCGTTCCACTAGCTTCCGTAACTCATTTCAGTATCATTTAGGGTTGTCTTCATAGGTCTTTCAGAAAAAGTGAAACATGTTCTTTACATCCTCTATCCTTAGACTGTCAATTCAAATAAGAAAAAATCCCTAAACTCCAGGGAGAAAATAGACGAAACCTCAGAATCTCTGCCAGGACGGACAGACATGCAATAGATGTTGTATGTACAGAATATAACAAGAAAGCAAAATTACAGAAATACAATGTGGACAAACACTGTAGACTGCAGCATTAGGTTGCTATTAGAAGTTGATACTTTTGTGATCTTAACTATGCTGAACAACACAAAAGCTCCCACAAAAACATTTACCAGCACAGTCGCTTACATCATCGTAACTTAGTTTCATCAATATAAAATTTTCTCTTCTGTCATTTCCCAAATGTTTATCTGTAATTTCTGAGGTTTAAAAACATCTACATCATTCAGCCTCCTCTATCCTGCTATTCTTACAGATGTCTCTGAACTCGCCTCGGCCCCCTGACTCGACTAGCTTCATTCTGTTAACGTGGTGAACCTGTGATGGTCTGGGGTTTATGGGAAATTTTGTTCATCACAGGCTGCTAAATTGTTAAATTAAAATATGAAATAATATTTCTAGATAAAAGTAACCAGTCAACATACTGTTGAGTGAAGTTATATTCCAAGATCAAGTCATTTGTACCCATTACAGATGTTAATGTGATTTTGTATTAGGTTTCCTCTTATAGGGAACAGAACCAATTAGTTCATGATTCACTTTGGTTCTCTCTAAAACATCCAGTAGACTCTGAGCAACATTAGCACTGATTTTGAGTTGTGTTTTTGTTCCCATGATAAATGTAGGTCCAATATTCACTCCCCTTTTAGCTTTCCAACAACTCCTGAGAACAATATGTGGCTCTTTAGCTGCTAGATGCTCAACTTTCTTCACCAGCTAGTTGCTCAGTTTGTCCGTCTACCATTTGGTGTTGGGCAGGTAGCTTTATTTATACAGCCCAAAGTTCCTACAGCAGGTTTTGTAGAGCTTTTTGAATGAAAACAGAGTTGGTGAGAGAAGCTTGCTGCCCAAAAACCAAAACAATGAGCTAAAAGAGCCTAAAAGGCTTTGTAAAGCTGAGGGTATCTGATAATTCTCTGTAGATTAATCACTACTATCAACACCTTTCACATTTGATTCATCATAAACATAAAAAAAATGTTGGCAAGGGCAGCTTTAAGCAAGTAAAATCTTTCTTTATGTGACATTATAGAAAATAAAGGTGACTCCATCCCTCAGAAATGTTGGTATTTTGTAGGCGATGCTTTTAAAAATGACTCAAAATTTGACATGGTTTTTCCATAACAACATTTGCTCTTGGTTATTATGTAAAGAGTGTGTGTCAGTGATTCTCATTTTGGATCGAAACTCTTCAGTGAATAAGCAGTGATAAGAGCCAATGGTGTGGGCGTCACAGCAGCAGGTCCCTCCAGGATGAAGCTGAAAGTAGCCTGTTATTGGTATTGAATGCTGTTTAACACACGACTGGTGCTTTGTTTTTAAAACAAGAGAAAAAAAAAAAATTACACGTCCGAAACTCCCAAGAGCAGCAGAATATGTTTATTACCTAATTTGCATAAAGTGTATGTTAGTATATAATCAGTCAGTTCTTGGCTAATTTAAAAATCACCCAAGAGATTACCAAAGAGGTGGGATGCAACATCTGTTTAAAAAAAATAACAAAAAATAAAAACTAAACTTTGAAAAAAAAAGAAGAAGAAAAAAAAAAGAAGTGACAGTGACACTGTATTTCCACAAGGGGGATGTCAATCTCCAGTCCCTGTGGTCGTTCCTTCTTCTGCTTAGCACTCCTCCTCCTCCTCCTCCTCTTCCTCTTCCTCCTCCTCCTCCTCCTCAGTGTTCTTCCTTTGTGGTGAGCAGTGTTGTAAATACGTCTCGTGGCTGAATCGGATGCTCCTCTCCTGGCCCTGGACCACACCTGCTCACCTCAGTCTGTCTCTATCTCTCTATGTCTCTCTTACACACACACACACACACACAAAAACACACATTCAGAGTAGAGCAATGGGTCCACTGCTGCACAAGAGGGTGGGCAGTTAGAGGGGCTGACTGTCCCCATTCAGAGGCAACACACAAAAAAAAAAAACACATTATGTACATAATTTTCAGTGTATGTTTACATAGGCACAGTACAGGTGTCCTGGGAGGGAAAAAGCATGTCAACACCAACTTTCACATCTCATCTACAGGTTACCTGCAGTCGCTTCATCTGAGCCAGTGTCAGTGAAAGTGTGAAGTTATTTTTATTTATTTTTGAGTCACTGGAGCTCATTTTGTCACCCCCTTTTTCCCCCCCCTTGTTAAAATCCTGCAACAGGAAATATTTTGTATATTTTGAGTTCAGCAGGTATTCATGATGACAAGGAAGTGCCAGTGTTCTAAAATTTTCTCTTTGCCTTTAGTGGCTACTTGTACTGTTTAGTTGGTTGTATTCTTGATTTTTATCTGCCGGGATGTTTTCGAGCTGAACAGTGTGTGTTTGTGTGCTGTGCATGTTGCCGTGCTGAAGCCAGGCTGTGTGTCCTCTTCGCACTACGTGTGCACAGGCGGGTTGTTGTTGTTGTTGGTCTTCACAAGGGCACGACGCTGAATTGGTTCTGTCATTTTTTTGTCTTAAAAAATACATGTCTTAATTCTGTGAAAGAAAAAAATATATATATATTTATCATACACATCACTTCTCAAGGCACAAGTCTTTTTTTTTTTTTTTTTTCATTCTCAGTCTGCAGGATTGGAAGTGAAATATGACCGTGATTGGACTTGTGGTTGATGATGTTTTAAGACACTGAGGAAAGCTTCACTGACGAGGTGAATACTGTTCTTTTAACTTTGTTTTTGTGTAACAGAAAAAAAAGAGGGGCACATTTTAATGGATGGGTATGTTTTCCTGGCCTGCAATGAGATGTCAAAAATAAAAAAAAGCAAATTTCCAAAGTTGACGGTGTTTTGAGATCAACCCGTTTTTTGTTCTTTTACTGTGGAATAAAAGCAGCTTTCTGGTTCATAAGCAAACGCTGGTTTTACTGATTTAAATCAAAGCTGTCGTTTTTTTAATTCTGCCTGTGTGTTGACTTCAAGTTAACTCATGTAAGTATGCATTTGTCACTGAGATAACTTTACATCAGACTTGATTATAGGGTTTTGAAAGGTGTTCACAAACAAATCATAATAATTCAACTCAAAGCGCAGTGAAAAAGCACAGGTGTGTCGTGTCGTCCCAGGCTGGACACGGACAGGATTCTGGACATTGACAAAATGAGAGATGCTTATTGGGAAATTAATTTTCTGTTTTTTCTTGTCTTCCTAATAGAAAGACAATGAAGCTCCATCTCATTAAGTCCAGAAGCCAAGTTAAAGGATAGTTTTGTCCCATTGAAAAGATATTTATTCACTACAGTCCTGTGTTTGGGATCTTATACATTTATAACAGTAATCTCCATGTATGTTTCTTGCACTTCGCTGCATAAAAGCCTCCAGGTTGTGTTTAGTCAGATCACATTTTGCTGGCTCTGTCTCTGTGTTTTTTTAAAACACATGATGTTAAAGTAGCCAAGAGCAGGCTACAGAGGAACTGCTTTGTTTACATTTTGCAAACCACAGAATATTACAAATTTAGATTTTGACTCATTTTCTCTACTCACTTCTACTCACTTTTTTTTTTGAAGCAGTGGTTGTACAAGCTGCAGAAAAGCTACTTTTGGGAGTATGGTAGCTTTTTAAAAATTATCTCCAGTGCTCTCAAATAAGAAAACAAAACAAACCTTCAGCTGTCACCTGTATGGAAGCCCATTGCTGCTAGAAAAAGAAAAGCTTAGATGAAAAGTTAGTCATGATTTAAAAACAAAACAAACAAAAAACACACTCACAGTAACTCAATATTGAAATGAAATAGTAAATCAACATTTTGACTTATTACATCATAATTAAAAGGTAGCGAGTCAAACTTTTTAGCTCAGAATTTTTGACTTAATAAGCCAAACTTGTAACTTTTTAGCTCATAATTGTTACTTAATAAGCCAAAATTTCAACTTTTAATCTCATTTCACTTGATTTACCATGGTCACTTTTTATTTTTTTAATCTTTTTTAATCATTATTATTATTCTGGCAGAAGTGGACTTCCGTATACATGTCATCTTGTCTGTCCCCATTTCCCCAAATGTAATATTTACCACCTCTGTAATTATACATTGACACCCACAAGCTTGGAGATTATATCCTGCATCAACACATGAATATAAACACTAGATGTGCAAACGGATCCTCGTGAAATGTGTCAGGAAATGAAGTGACAGTGGAGCCTTGATTGATGCTCGCTCTTGGTTGATTTCTCGCTCATACTCTTCTGCTCATTCCTCTTCACGCAGAATAAACATGTGAAATACTGTTATTGCATCTCCACTGTCTGTACAGTGTGTTTACCTGAAGCTGACCTCACACCTGCACTATATTCCTGATGTCTTACCACAAAACATTTAGGGTTTATTTTTCATTTTTCTATGAACAGGTTGGAATTTAATCAAGAAATTTGAGCATCTGTTTTAAACAAATGAGGGGAAATACTATTGGTGGAGTTTCTATCACTCACACATAAACACACATTCTCATCACATCACTAAAGTTATGGCAATTGTTCATTTGATTGTTGTTTGTGTTGACTGTTTTCTACTCCTTGCTATGAGTTTTTATTTCAGGGAATTATGCATGTAATTTAACCTTAAGTTGAAATATTTTATTATGTTTTGTTTATTTGTTCTTCTTTTGGTTGGGGGTCAATAACTAAATAAAGGAGACAATTTGAAGAAAAATAAAGGCTTCCTTGTTTGTGTTTGATTGGCATGGAGCAGGTTCACGCTATGATAAGGGTGACCAGCATTTGACGCTAAGAGGAGGGTGGGAAATAAACTGTTGCCGACGTGTCGGTGCACCAATAGGATGCCGGGGATGATTCGCACGTTGGCACAATTGGCTTAAAATAAAGACTACTGCGTCCGAGGAGTTTCAGCGGTGATTGGGTGTAGGATTGTGCATAGAAAATCACCAAGCTGACTTGTGTGTTTGATAGCAGCTATCGGTGAGTGAAAGGCAGACGATGCAGCAGAATGGTGCTTTCAGTTTACTGCAGTGTTTGTGTGCGGGATTAGCCGCTACTTAGCTTTGTGTGTGCAGACGCAGGAGCCAGCCAGCCAGCCGCGTCAGGTGGATGCGCCTGCAGTGATCCAGGTCGCCCCTATGGATCGCGTCCATGGATGTCTTCAAACCCGCTTTGGACAATAGTTTGAGTCCCAAGGCGAGCATTCCCTCATCGGAAGAAGCAGAGGCAGATGTTTTCCGCTGGCCGACACCGCAGAATGGCATCAGCGCCGCGCCGGATGCGGGACCCGCCGCGCCGGGCTTCTGGACCGCCGTGTTCGACTATGAGGCGACTGCGGACGACGAGCTCAGCCTGCGCAGGGGGGACCTGGTGGAGGTCCTGTCCAAGGACTCCCTGGTGTCGGGAGATGAGGGATGGTGGACCGGTATGATAGCAGACCGGGTTGGCATTTTCCCGTGTAATTATGTCAGCAAAGGGAATGGCATCCCGGAGGAAATACGGGACACCTCAGAGCAGCAGTACTCAGTGCCTCCTCTGCACCGTGAGTATCCCTATTGTGCTTCATGCCTGAGCAAATGAAATCAATGTGCTATCACTAAAACAGAGCACAGGGCTGTGGTGTCTTTCCTTGTCTTTTGTTAGAAGGCCAGAGAAAGCCACGTTGAGAGTGCTGTGTCATGGTAGGCGCAGTGCACTCCTGTTGGCCTAGAAAGAGAAGCATCCTCACAGCGGGCCAGCTTCAGGACCATTATTCATCACACTGCCTGTCAAACAAACAGCCAGCTGCGGTCAGTGATGCACCCCGCCTCGCTGCTCAAATTACAATGCACAATGTGCGCCGCATCCTCAGCAGAGAGAATGAATGATCAGAACTGGACACGTACCTGCAAGTGCTATACATGCAATATTATCATTAGATGTAGTAAGACATGCATTGGCTTGGTATGCATGTATTTTTATGGTGACTGGTAGTGTTTGCACCGAATTTGTGCTGCAAGATAGGAAAGAAATGTGTGCATCTGTTAAATTGTGCTTGCAGATAATAAAGCTTCTGCAGCTAAATGTGCAGCCAAGGCCTCACTAAGATAATGTAAGCAGAATCAGGCTATTGGACTGCACTGTGGAGCGAAAAGTGAAAGCACGCTTCCTTCTTATTTATATTTGGGCCGCGTGCCAAAAGGATGCTCTAAAACCTGTTTTCCCCCACTGATCACTACAAATGTTATACTTACGTTTGAGCATAAACAGGGTAGTAGAACTTAATTGCAGCATTTAAGACCTTAAGACCCAGATCAATCAGATCCCACTTCTTTGGGTGGAATACACCGTCTCGGCTGTCTTTGTTGGCTGTCTCAGTCTTTGTTAGCTTTCATCTGTTCATACTCAGAGGCAGCTGGCCTACTTTCACGTACCATCCCACCTGAAATATTCATCAAGGTCAGTCTGCTTAGTAGAGTGTTAGGAATCCACAACTACACAAATTTACAGCCAGAGCCCACAACGCAGACAAAGAGGCTCCTGTTCACATCATCACACACCTTTTAACTTTTAACACTCAGCGGGAAGCGTCGTCATCTTTTCAACCCGTCCTTCCTTCTTTGCTTCTTTTCCCGAACATCCGAGACAGATTTCAGGACAGATGCTCACCCTTGTGTAATAGCAGGAGGAATAGTTCCACCAGATGTATTTGGGGCAGCAGTGTGGCTTAGTGTTCTGAGAAAGCATCCTTCAAATAAATGACCTGGTTTTGAAATCCTTGTTAGCAAGCATTTCCCTTGCTGAGGAGTAAAACGGTGAATCCCTACCAGCTCCAGATGGGTTGACCCTGACCGATGTCCTTGGATGATTTCTTTGTCTCTCTAAGTCTCAACTTTGTCTTTATCTTTTCCTGCAGTCCTGGAGATTGATTTCTTAGAGCTGACTCTTGAGGAAATCATCGGGGTGGGCGGTTTTGGAAAAGTCTACCGTGCCATATGGCGGGGCTCAGAGGTGGCTGTGAAAGCAGCGCGACGAGACCCTGACGAGGACCCGGACCAGACTCTAGAGAGCGTCCGTCAGGAGGCGAAGCTCTTTGCCATGCTCAACCATCCCAACATCATGGGTCTGCTGGGGGTTTGTCTACAAGAGCCCAACCTGTGCCTGGTCATGGAGTTCGCTCGGGGCGGCCCCCTCAACCGGGCCCTCGCGGGGAAACGAATCCCTCCGTGCACGCTGGTGGATTGGGCCGTGCAGATCGCCCGGGGCATGCACTACCTCCACAGCCAGGCCATCGTCCCCATTATTCACCGGGATCTCAAGTCCAGCAACAGTAAGATTCCCTCGTTTTATGTTATTGCTGTCACATGGTTATAGTGTTTTCTGCAGTGTAAGAAAAACTTTTATCTCAGTTTTAGCTTGTTGCAAAATGATTATCTGATTAATGAATTATAGAGTTGCAATGTAGGGCTGCAGCTAACAATTACTATCATTATCGATTCATTTGTTTATTATTTTATCAGTGAATTGATTCATTGTTTGGTCTATAAAATGTCAGAATATAGTGACAAATACCTGTCACAGTTACCTTAATCCTAAAGTCACATCTTCAGATTACTTGTTTTGTCTGATCGACAGTATAAAACCAACCGATATTCAATTTGCAACAATATAAACAAAGAAAAGCAGCAAATCCTCACATTGGAGAAGCTGAAACCAGAGAATGTTTTCCTTGAGAAATGGCTTAAATGATTAATTGATTATCAAAGTAGTTGCTGATTAATTTCATGTTGATCAAATTGTTTCATCTCTAGTTGCAAATCTTTCTCTATTTTGCATCATTGTAGATTTATACTGGTTGTTTAGTCAGACATAAACAAGCTATTTAGCAACACCAGTCTGTTCTCTAGCAATTCCTGATGGCCATGATTAACTGATTGATCAATAATAACAATAATTGTCATTTCCAGCCCTAGTCCTTAGTGTCTTTAGTGTGTTTTTTGCACTACTGACACTACAGTAAGTGACTAAGGACTTTAATCGACTCTATCAGGAATCACAGATTTGCCATATCATCATATCATCAGGTCTGTGGTATCCTGTAATGGACCATAATATAATTATAGATGCTTATAAGCATCTCTTCTGTCTTTGAACACAAGTGCTTTTCTGTAGTGTGAAGCAGGATGAAAAGCCAGTAATGACAGGATCTTGAGAGGGAATGACTGTTTCACTGGTATCAATCTCTTAAAAAAATCTTGCTGTTAAAATATTGTATGAAATCAATTGATAATAATATATTACACTATGGTCAGTACATGCTAAAGTAGTTGTGATTTGCAGCAATAATAATTTGTTTGGACATTAGAGCAGAAAGGAAAAGTAGTTTGTATGTATGTTTGTGGAGCAATCGTAATCTTGCATTTTACCCTACTGGATCCCCTAAATCCCAAGCCTATTACCGAGGATTTGCCCAATGCTCTGCCCCAGCCTCCCTATTGGAGGTTACGGCGATATATACAACCGGCTTCTTGCCTGTGATTGGCCCGTTCGCCGGTGATCAGCTCAACCTCGTCACTTCCAGTAGGCTGTGTTAAGTGTTAAGTCAGTGTAACTAGTTGCCATCCAGGGCTCTGTGGGGAAAACCCATGTCCTCTTCTCACAGCGGGACAGTATGCCAACTGTCCTCCATTCCTGGCTCACGACCCCGTAGTTTGTTTCCAAAATTTTCCCCCAGCAGTGAAAGCGTTGACATCTTTTCATGTCGATTTGAGTTCACATCCTTTTGTATTTGTCTACTTTTACAAGCTGGGTTCCAAGTTTCAAATATATTTTACAGAAACTAGGACATATTTCAAATCTCTTTTACTTTTTTTGGTTAATTATCAGCAAACATTATCATACATATTATTTTCAACAAATATGATGTTCATATAAATGTTAATAAACAAGAACTTACCAACTTATAGGAATAGTTTGACATTTACTTGGATAAGAAGGTCGATACAGTGCTTATATCTGTCCGTTAAAATCCAACTGAAATTAAATTGTTTTTTTTATTGTCTGCTCTAGCATACATATCTGCTCTGCAATCTCTCATCCTGTGCTCTACTTTTAGAAAAAAATCAGAAACCAAAATATAGAAATTTATATTTTTAGATCTTATTAAGGGCGCCCTCTAGTTTTGTGTTAACAGGATGACGGAGTTAGTTATCCATCTACGAAGATGGAGAACTTGTTTCCAGTCAGTTAGCGGGCTAGATGACTGATTAGCTGCTCAGCTGCAGCACATTAAACAGCATGTGAACATACCTGCAAATGTCACTTCAGTCCACTTAGATGCTGGTTGGGGTTCTTACTCTTGAATACTCCTGCTGACAACACACTGTCTGCCAGTGACATGTAGCTACAGCACAGTGTCTCATAACACTGACGCAATACAGCTGAAACAAAAAGGAGCATTTCTGATATTTTCCACTTTTCTTCCTTAATAATAGAAAAATATTACCAATAGATTTAAAAAAGGGATGACAGACCAACATTGCCATCCACAGAGTGTGGCTAAAAACAAAATTTCTAACTCATTCACTTATTTCTCATTTAATTAATTTCAATCATGATCAATTAATCCAGAGCGGTTTTGTTTTGTATCTCTAAAAAAAAATCTCATCTCCACCCTTTCAACTGTCTCTGACTCCCTCCCTTTCACATAACATGCCATTTGGTAGATGCTCTTTTGCAAAAAGCACTATGCATTACGGTGAGTGCATACATTTGGAGCATGATATTGGCCCCTGGGGGGGGGGGGGGGGGGGGGGGATCGGCTGTGTTTATTTCATGTACTACCTCTCGAGCTACACAGGAGCAGGATTTCCTTAAGCCACATGTTTGGGTTTTTAGCTTCTTTTGGAAACTGCCTCTGTAGCATTAGAGCCACATGAGCAGCAGATGAAGGGGCGCTTGATGTGCACCGCAGCCTGTAGACACACCCTCTCCACTGGGCACAGCCACAGCAGATGGCCTGGCATTGTGGAGCTGAATGGGGGAGAGTGAGCATGTGGTTAGGAGAAGCACTGCTTTGCTTTAGCTTGTCAGGGAATGGGTTGTTTTTTAGTGCCTATTAGAGCAAATGGGCGTGTCGTAACGGTCTATTTTTGTAGTTTAACTGTAGTATCAGTGTTTGAGATGTTCCCTCATAAAAATACTAGTGAGATCGTTAGCATTGATCAAAGTCTGTGTTTTTCGTCTCTGCTTTCCTCTGTTGTAGTGTCTCACTGTTTCTTGGTTTCTCTGTTTGTTCTCTCTTTTTCTCTACTCTGCTTTTATCCTTCCAATCCTTTCATCATGGCCTCCCTCCAACCGCACCCTGTTATGTTCATCCATCATGTATCTAATTTTTGCACATGCATTGTTGTTTTTTTTTATCGTGTTCCTTATTGTGCTGCTGCTGAAACCTTTTACTTTGCCATCAACCCACCTGCCAATCTGCACGAATCCCCCTCCCCTCACTGCCCCCCTCCCCTCCCCTCACATCCTCCAAAAAAACGCCTTCCCATCCTCCAATCGAAATCCCCTCATCACTTCCCGCTCTACCATGACCGTCCCCCTCCTGGATGACCCGTATATCCGCCTCCAGTCCTGATCCTTGAGAGGGTTGAGATGGAAGACCTCAGCAACAAGACCCTGAAGATCACCGACTTTGGCCTGGCTCGAGAGTGGCACCGCACCACCAAGATGAGCGCAGCTGGCACTTACGCCTGGATGGCTCCCGAAGTCATCCGCTCGTCCACGTTCTCCAAGGGTAGCGACGTTTGGAGGTGGGCAGAGGAGGAATTTATGCAGCCGTCAAACCGCATCCAAGTTGTAACAGCAATCTGACAACGGAGCCAGGAAGAGAAACAGTTTATCCACCATGCACCAAAAAAAAAAAAAAAAAAAAAGTTCAGCTCTGGCAGCAGTTGCCATAGTAACAGAGCACATACTGACACATGGGAACAAAATATAGTGTTTATGAGATGGGTACAAAACTGGAGAAGACTAAAAAGTATGTAGAACTATAAATATACATTCAAAATTAACTTTATGGACTCATGCAGCATGAAAAGTCATTACAGAGGATCTTGTGCGCTTCACTTTAACATTGACTCAACACAGTCAGATACAATGCAGTTTTCATGCATGTTGTTTGTCTCTTTCGAGATTCAAAGGCTGTATTTGTCAAAAGCTCCTACAGGTGGCATACTCTTCTTGAGGCTATAATATAATATATTAGATTTAAAGTAAAAAATAAGAAATAGAAAATAAGAAAAAGAAATAAGGATATTAGGGATACATATTCAAAGATTTAAAAAGTAATAAAAGCATTAAAATACTGAGGTGTTTAATAGCCTGGTGTGCAGGTGGGGTGTTCAGTTTTTCATATATAAAAATGTAAAATGTTCCTATGCTACAGTTGTAAGGCACTCTATTGCATGTATGCAAATATTCAGGTTACTCAGATTTGATGTGATCATAGAGATTTTATATGTTAAAGATTTGCTCATTTGTTATTACTGCAGATGCTTTAGACAAGTTAAGAACACTGGAGCCAAACAGCCTTTACTCTGCATATGAACCATATATGCTAATAATATATTGAGCAATTTTATATGTAATCATTTGGACAGTCTTGCTGTAAGATCACAGTAAAGCTCAGCTTGAATGTACGATTCATTTTCACAATGCAATGATGCTACAAGATTAATAATTTGTCTGCTTGAGTGCCATGCGTCATTCTCATTGTCATTCTGTGCCAGTCTGCCATTTTGCAGCAGCGTTAACTGTCCGGCTCAGCTATCCCCGACTGAATGTGGGGTTTTCTCCTAAAACAGGATTAAAGTGTGATCAGTGTGAGAGCCAAGAGAAGGCAGCGAGTATTATAACCGCAATGATAGAAAGACAAACGTCTCCTAGAGTGCCAGCCGGGGAGGGGATTACTCTGGCTCTCTAATCAATACATGTATGCAGGTGTAGAATAAACTTTGCTAAATTATTTTAATAGTTTGTAATTACCATATTAGTGGAGTTTCCATAAGATAACACGATTGGCACCAGGAGGTGTAGACAGTCACATTAGAGGATCTGAAAGTTTAATTTATGTAGATGATAAGAGTTATTTCCAAATGCAGGTGTGTTAACAGCCATAATCTACCTGCCACGATAGAATAACCCACCGTACACAATCTGTAACACTCATTAACTTCATATTTGTTTGATTTGTTGGTCATTTACCTGCAGCTCATTAGTGTGTGTTCTTGACATTAGTCACATGGATCTGTCAGCTGCTGCGCTACTCTGTTGACATTTCTCTATTTTTATTGTGAACTTTTCTGTCTCACGTCAGTATTTACATTGAGTAGAGTGTAAAATAGTGCCGTTCTAATCCCTTTTTGACATTAATTCAAATAAAGTAGGTTTACTGAACATTCACACTCTCTTACAGCAAACATCCTGCTTGACATTCATATATTCATACACACATTTATCTTTATAACCAGATTGTTAGAAACGATGCTGTAAGTGACTTTGCGCTTATATCAAGCTCCTTATCTCCGGAGGATTTTGTAGCATTAACGGTGTAAAACTTAATAGGAGCACATTATTTGAAGGTTTATATCTGAAGTGTATTTATGAAAATTCAGAGATAAACTCGTGACCTTTTTGTTTTCTCTTGTTTTTTTCTTTTCAATGAAGTTACGGCGTACTGTTGTGGGAGCTGCTGACGGGAGAGGTTCCGTTTCGGGGTATCGACGGTCTCGCGGTGGCTTACGGAGTGGCAATGAACAAGCTGGCTTTGCCCATTCCCACGACTTGTCCTGAGCCATTTGCACGTCTTATGGAGGGTAAGACAGAAAATTATATATATCTCCTGCTCAGTAGCAGTTATTATCCTCCACATTATGTACAAGTTATCATTATTATTGTTGCAGGACTGTTTCCAAGAGAAAAATATGTATTATTATTGCATTTATTATTAAAAATGGGATGAATGACCATGAGATTCACATGTGAAATATAACCGAGAAGCATCAAATAAACAAACAGAATACATCATCTCATTATCACTGGAAACATTTTGAAGGGCAAAAATGATTTTTTGCCTGCAGCACCCTTTGCCAAAGTTGTTGAGTCTGTTTTTCATCTTTTGCCAAAGACTGCTGGAGCCCAGACTCTCACTTCCGGCCGCACTTCACAACTATTTTAGACCAGCTGACCGCCATCGAGGAGTCAGGCTTTTTTGAGATGCCAGCAGAGTCCTTCCACTCTCTGCAGGATGACTGGAAACTGGAAATACAGGATATGTTTGATCAACTGAGGACCAAGGAGAAGGTAAAGAGGGGAGGTTTTATGGCTGGGATTTGTGTTCTGCTATTTAATAAGTGTCATTGGTTATTTCACCTCTTCATTTCGGATCCCCCTCAGGAGCTGCGATCGTGGGAGGAAGAGCTGACCCAAGCGGCGCTGCAGCAGAAGTGCCAGGAGGAGGCGTTAAGGAGGCGCGAGCAGGAATTAGCGGAGCGGGAGATCCACATCCTAGAGAGAGAGCTCAACATCATGATTCACCAGCTCTACCAGGAAAAGCCTCACGTGGAGAGCAGACAGGGCAAGTTCCGACGCAACCGCCTAAAACTCAAGGACGGGAACAGGATCAGCTTGCCTTCAGGTACCGCAAACAAACTGTTGTGCTGCAGAGTCCGTCAAAGGATGTGAGCTTTCACGTTGAGTTAAAGTTAGATGTGAGATATCTTGTCTTTAGTAGATACATTTTTCTAGACTCTTTACACAGCATGCCACTCCCTGCTTGACCCATTATTTTCATATTACTTATTATTTTTCCCCAATATATTGTCACATCATCAATATCACGGAAATGATTGAAAAATATTGTTACGTTTGGTCTTTACATTATCGTCAAGCTCTTTAAGTACATTAAGTTTTCACCCACCACACTTGTCACTCATGTTATACAGGAAAAAATATAATGTGTTTGACACGTTTAGCTTTGTTGTGTCTAGAGCTGCAATGATTAGTCGATGAATTGATTAGTCAATCCACAGAAAATTGATTGGTAACTATGATGATAATTGATTTGTTTTGAGTCATTTTTTAAGAAAAAATGTTAAAATTCTCTGGCTCCAGTTTCTTAAAAGAGAATATTTTCTGGTCTCTTCAGTCCTCTGACAGTAAACTGAATATGAAAAAACAGACATTTTAGGTTGCATCTTGGGATTTTGTGAAATTTTTCACCATTTTTTATCAAACAACTAACTGATTAATCGATAAAATAATTGACAGATTACTTGATTAATCATTGGTAGTTGCAGCCCTAGTTGTGTCTTTTCATCCTGATTGCTATTGCCATGACTTGTTACACTGGAGACTTCTGCATTAACATACAAAGTCACTTACAATAATGTATAATGTATAATTCAGTCAGGAACACTCTCGTCATAGTTTAAACCATTTATTGCAACAAATGGAAATACAATTTTACTTGGTGCTGACGGCTCCGCTCTAAGATACTCCCCGGATTAGACGAGCAGCATGCTAAGCTAAACCAGGGAGCGCAATGCAGAAACCCCCCCCCCCGGGGTATACAGGAGTGAGCCCAAAGCAAGATATTTGAATTCCAGACTACCTTCGAGCCATGTTAAGAATCTTAACCAAAAAGGTGGAGGTAAAGCTTTGCCAGCAGCAGCGTAGTGTGGCAACACTGGGAGAGCAGGGATCAGTGTATGAGGGAGTCATATTTAAATGGACTGCCTTGTTGAGAGAATGGCTGTGATTGGTGTGTGACTGATTACAGCTGGTTCATATGACGTCCATGAACTAACGCAGTGCTTCATTTATTGGTATTTTACTGCCAAGTTACATAGCAGCTTGAAAATGTTCAGTGTTGGTTAGCTTAGATCTGTGAACATCTGATTCCTTGTTCTTACCTAATCTTCGTTGGAAGCTCAAACAAAGGAAAAAAGGAGGGGTGCCATTAAATGCAGACAAGTGTGAAAATTAAAAAATGCAAAATTTGTGTGCAAATACAGGTGTATAAAGGTACAGTACAGCTACTCTGGATTGCATGGCGTCTCAAGCTTTGGCGCTCTTCCTCAGGCCGCATCGAAGCTAATACGTGTTTTTTGAAATCTTTATTTAGATTTTCAGCACAAAATCACAGTGCAGGCGTCGCCCTCTCATGATCGGCGCAGGAGTTTGCTCAGCAGCAGTTCCAGCCCTCCGAACAGTCCACAGATGCTGCCCCGCCTAAGAGCCATACAGCGTAAGAACCATAAGCATCTTATTATTACCATTGAGCACATAATTTGTGCCATCTTTCAAGATTGTTAATTCATTATAAACTATTTAATGTTAATGTTGAAACCCTCGCTGTCACTTCTCTTAATGTGTTCCTTTTAAAACGTCTCGTTGTGCAGTCACTCCAGCGGAGGGGTGTACAGCCTGGGGTCGCTGCACAGGGTTTCAGCAGGATGAAGAGGAGATGGAGAGGAAGGGGTCCAGGAAGAAGGGCAGATCTCGCGGGGGTGGCCCTCACAGGGAGCACAGTGCTGATGCCAGGTGAGGGGACTGAAGCAAGGATCTACCTCAATTCAGTTAATTGGGATTTTTACTCTAGAAATAGTGCTTAACTACCAAATAACATACAGTATGTGTTTTAAAATGTTGTTTTTAAATATAAAAAGTCAACATTTGTGCCTGTTTTTCATTATTCTGTCTTTATCTTTTCTTTCTGAAAGTGTGAAACCTCCCCATGAGGGGAGCAGGCAGCGGTCCTGCAGCGCCCCGAACCTTCGCAGATCCCCGAGACACAGTCCAGCAGTGCCTGGAGTGCCGAGCCTGGTGGAGATGGGTAAGCAGAACCACCTCAGCAGATATATTTTGTCAGGCATATGAACACTCAGCATGATAATACAGAGAACAGCTGTAACGTAAAGGTTAAAATAGGGGCAGACTGGCAGGGAAAACATGGAAGAGAAAAGTGAGTGACTAAGATTTTTCACTCCCACATTGCTCTTAGTGGTTAAGCTGGGAAATTCACAGATGTCCATGTTTGCAACTGTATGAATGTAAACAGGCTGTTGCTGAAAAAGGTTCATGCACACTCAGCAAACCATGTGTGGAGGGATGGAATTCAAGTAACAATGTCACAGTAGGCCTCAAGCTGCTTCATGTTTTTGAGGGATGAACAATGCAGCATGAACTGTGTGTATGCAGTTGTGTTTTACATGTATTTGTTTCAGTTTACAAGATTTATAAGACAACCACAGTGATATTAGCCTGTAAATGATGCTGTTTTCAGAAAATGAGGACTGCTGCTTCACTACTGAGCCAGGAGCAGCCTCTGGTCAGTCCTACCTCTGCATCCCCTTCCACAAAGAGGGCCACACAGCTGCTGCTGCTGCTGATGGTGACGATGGAGATGAGTACTGCCCCAGCGGCCAGGTGCCGGCAACACCGCCGTGCAGGAAAAGCCCAGGAGGTGGTCGGCGCTCTGAGCTGGTCCTGCTGGGCTGCGGAGCTCTGCTGGCAGCCGTCGGACTGGGCTGCAACCTGCTAACTTTGGCTCAACCGGAAGAGAGCATCAAAACACGATGGGAGAGCTTCTTCCACAGAACGGGGGGCCAAAGGCGGAGCACCAGCCCTACAACTCGCAGACTGTTCAGGCGGGAAAGCCCATTGAAACCCTCAGTACCCTCATTACCTGAGCGAGGTTTGCCCTCCTCTTATACGCTGCTGTCCTTATCATCAGTGTCAGACTGCAACTCCACCCGCTCACTGCTGCGCCCTGACAGCGAAGAGTTGTTAGTCTGTCGCCCTGCTTCCCCGCCCGCACAGCATCCCGTCCCAACTCCTGTCTTGAGGCATCATGGCGTCCAAACCCCAGTCAACCCGCTGGTCAACACCCACCTTGAGAGTTTCAAGCGTAACCCCCGCCAGTCTCTCACGCCCACACACATACCCTCCGCCGCAAGTTCGTCACGTAGCTTGCGTCGAACGCCGTCAGATGGAGCCATCAAGAAGAGCAGCCCTCCTCATAATCTTGAACCACTGCCAGAAAAGAAAGCACTGGAGAACACAGGTAATGTCTTTTTTTAAACCCTTTTGTTATGGGGTTTTGCAGGATTATATTTGTATCAAAGACAAATATAATTGCCATTTATAATGTTCCATCAAGGGACAAAAGTAACATCTTGAATGTGTCTCTTTAATATCCTAGATATATAGTTGCATTGCATTTGAATCGTGGGTTTTGATTCTTATTATGACCTGCTAAGGGACTGCAGATGAAAATGAGCTTTAAGCTAACTCTGGTATATATTTATGTTTAATATTTTACATGGTCACTTACATTATTAAACATTTTAAACATCACATTAAACATTTTAATGTTCACAGTTTAATTTTCAGGGTGAAACAGTAACAAAGAAAACCAAAACTCTCTAATGACCCAAATGGTTTAGTGTTTGGTGGCAAAACACTCAAATATTCAGCCCTTAACAAAAAAGAAGAGATAATGTATCAAGGCTAAGGGTTTACAGATATGCTAGCAGCTCTATGCTTTGAGCTAAAAGCTAACATCAGCGTGCTAACACGCTCACAATGACAATGCTAATATGCTGATGTTTAGCAGGTATAATGTGAAACCATATTCACCATTTTAGTTTAGCATTCTAGCATGCTAACATTTGCTTATTAGCACCTGAGACTGACAGATATGTCATTAGTTTTGCAGGTATTTGGCCATACACCTTTGGCATTTTGGCCTGATGATGGCACTAGATGAAAAGTGCACCAAAGTTATCATAAATCATTCTGGGGAGAACACAATTTTCTGTAGCAAATTTCATAGCAATCCATCCAATATTGAGACATTTTGTTCAAAACTACAAATGTCAATCTCATGATGGCGTCTGTAAAAAAAAAAAAAAAAAGCATCTGTAAACAATGCCACAGAGAGACATCCAGTAGTTTCTGAGATATTTCACTCTGGACCAAAGTGGTGGACTGACTGACATTGCCATCCTTACTGCCACACTGCTAACATGGCTAAAAATAACTTAAATGTAGCCGTGTCTTTTATTGCTGTGAGAAGAGCGAAGCCTCCATCACTTTTGCAGTGGACAACATTATTGGCAAATACCCATTAATTACTTAAATGTTTACACTGGCATGAAAACAGCCAACCAAACTATTGGTCTTATCTAGTGAAATTTAGTCTGGAATTATTAAATCATCAGTTTGTGCCTAATTGTCCTCTTTCTTACTCCTTTTGCAACAGGTGGTTTTAGAGGACTAAAAGAAGACTTTTCTGAAGTTCCCCGGCTCCCAGATCCAAATGTGGTGTTCCCCCCAACACCTCGACGTCGTTGTGCCCCTGAACGCCCCAAAACTCTAGACTTTGTAGCTCGGCCTCGGCCTTCACCACGAGCACGCTGTGACGTGTTTTGGGGGGAAGCGAAGCCTCGGGGAAACGGACAGACTCTGGGTAATGGTGAATCCCCGGCCCACACCTCTAGCACAGAGACTCCACCCACTGTAGAGTTTGGGAGAGACCCCGCAGTGCTGCCCACCCCCATGGAGGCCCCGACACCTTACTCCCCCCGCAGGAACGAAAACCTGTTGGATCAGCTAGACGAGGGACAGTGCCGGGACGGAACCATCCCCCTCTGCAGACCGGAAATCAGCTTTCCCAAAGACTCACCTTATCGCTACAGACCTGGATTCTGGTCCTAGCTTTGTCCCATGTGCATACAGCCTCAGCCCTTCACTGGTCCAACACAAGGAGGGGAGTGTCCCTGGTATAAGCCTTTGGATTGTTAAAGGTGTGGGTCAATCAGTACTTACAAATTGTTCTCTGAAACTGTTTTAAGCTTTAATCAGTACTTGAATGGAGGTGGTTCAACTTTGCCCATCTACAGTATTGTCACCTAAATCACAGGAAGACATGCAAAATTGACTTTCATGTACTTGCTGTGAATACTTTACCTCTCTGTGTTGCCATTTGTGGTAAAAAATCCTCCAATTTGGCATCTAAAAACTGCTAAAACAAACCTCGGAAATTATTTTAAAATATGACTTGACCCAGGCGTGGTTAAGAAACGGAGAATAATCTTTTAGCTTTGATTCCTCTCACCTACAGAAACCCTGTCATTTAAGATGTTCCCTGGGGAATAAATAGATGTAATGGTTCGACTGTAATCGTATGTGTTATGAAGAAAAGCATTGACAGTATCACAAAGCTTTACATACTTTTCTTAATTTTAAGCTTGAGTTAAAGATTGTGCATTTAATGAAGTGCACTTTTGGAAAGCATCATGAATGTAAAGCTTCAGGTTTTTTTCCATTGTCAAAAAAAAACAACAAAAAAAACAAAACAATTTACACGCTGTCTCTGATTTTTTTGTAATTCGTCTGCAAAAGCATTGTGTTATTTGAATGCATCTGTGTATCTCATTCTCCTGTGCTAGTGGCTGGATGCATTCCTGTTTTTTGTACTGAGAACCTGTCATCACCAATCACCTCTACAGAGAAATATTCCGGGGACGGGGGACGCTGTTGTATAATATGAGCACTGTTTTGCATAATCAGCCCACAGTCTCGAAACAGTGCCAGTACAATGATGTCTGACATCGTTTCGAGCTCTGTACGATGATCTGTACCATAAAGAAGAATGTCACTACTGCTTGACTCGGACTGGGTTTGAATTGGGATCGATTGTTTTCCCCCGTCAGAGCAGCTCGTTCGGATCCCGACCCACCACAGTTGAGAAACAAATTCTCAAACAAAACAAAAAAAGGGAACTTTGTATTTGTAACTCTGTAAATTGTCTGCCTCATAAATTGTTGATCAAGATGGAATGAGGGATGTATGTCTTAGGTGATGTAAGCGACAAAGTGCATGAGTTTTGAATGGCAAACACGTGAAGCAGGCCCTGGTGGCATGTGGAAGTTCATTCCTGATTATGATTTGTATTTCTATTTATTTATTTAATGTTATTTATTCTTTAATTTATCTGATGGTTTTATTTTTTTAATTTTATTGCATTTGCCTTGATTTTTTTGACACTGTTTACTGCAGTTCATGAGAGTTTAATGTGGCTTCCGACAAAATGCGTTCATTTATTTTTTGTCCTCGTGTTTATTTCATGGTTTTGTTTTGTTTGTTTTTTTTCTGTTTCAGAGTATTTTAAATTATCTTCAGGTTTTGTTTTGGGTTTGTTTGTTTCTTTTTTGGTTTTCCATCTGCTTTCATAAGGGTACAGGTAGTTTCAATCCAACTCGGGAACTGCAGTTGAAACAAACAGATTAATCAATAATGAAAATAGTCATTAATTGCAGCTCTAATTTATAATAACAGTCAACTGGTTTGTGCACATTGCTTACATTTTGTTTCCACATTTTACATGCGTTTGTCTCAGCCAGACTGAGGTTAAATATTATTTTCAAGTAATTTTTACTGTTTATTTTCACCTGCTAGACAGTACAATTCACAATATTAGGAAATATTTAAAGGGGAAATTACTGCTGTCAGCTGTTGGTAAATGAACAACCTAGCAGGTAAAAAAACAAAGAATTATTTGAAAATAATAAATAGAAACACTATCTGACTCGGGTCTTAATGCCTGTTCCTCTCAGTTCTTTTTCAAATATCAAGTGGCCTCTCAGCCTGGAGTACTGCATCCACTGAGACTTGATCTCTCTTTAACCGAAGAGTGACCTGATGTTCATGCAAATGTGAATGCTTTCTGCCTGAGGACTGTGCGGAATGTGATCATGCTTGATGTACACGGTATCTCAACTAAGGGTGATAGTTGAAGGTATAGCCAAGGTGTCATTATCTGTTTGAAATGTTACCACGAATAAGCTGATCTTACTGTCGCTGATGGACATTGTTTCAGGTTGGAAACAATACTGTTATTGACTGACTTGTATTTGCACTGGAACACACTGATTTGAGTAAAATCATAGTAAACAATCCAACCAGATCGCCATTTCTTCTCTGTCCTCATTGAATTAAAGGGTATTAAAATGTCTGTAATCAATATAACAATGCATCAAATGACTAAGTGTAATGTGACAAAGTCCTCATACCCTCTTTCAGCTCATTATTTTGATTATCCAGCCTACAAGTTCACTGATTAGGGTTCACTCCCACTCTCTCACAGCTGTTTTCAGCTAAATAGCTCTGATTAACACAGTGAACTACCTGCCCAGCACTTTGCCCCAGTTTGTGCCTCTAATGTATTAGCAAAATGTTAACGATCTGTTTCTCCAAAAGGTAATTACCCAGCGATATTTGACTCAGACTCAGAAGACTTTATTTATCCCAGAAGGGCGATTCAGTTATACAGTTTACCCAGTCCACATGGGAGAAAAAACAAGCTTAAAAGCAAGCAGTAACATGTCAGAGACAGCAAGTAAACACATGGTTACAAGGAGCAAGAGAAGCAAACACATCCTGGCACCCTGAATATGCAGTCTTACACGAGAAACCAGGCGAAAAGCAAACAAACACAAACAATTCATGCAAGTTCAAAGGAATGAAGCAATCAAGCATTCTGAAAAAATATGAAAAAGGTCAGCTGAAAACACTTACCACCATTCTGAAGTTATTTCCACAAAGACCATCCGGATGAGAAAATATTTTTTTCTGCTGCACAATAAAAAAAAACAACATTAAAGCCCCCTCTCCTCTCAAATATGCGCTTTGCTTATTTTTATTTAACTTGGATGTTTGAGCTTCACTGTGCAGAATGATGTATGTGCTGTTTGACGCTAGAAGGCTGTTTTCACATTCATACACTGAAAGTCGAAAGTTTCTCTGAGCTCGTTGAAAATCCAAGTTTAAGGTGTGTACCTACAAACATGATTTGTGACATCACAACTAGTCTGGAAGCCAATCCAAAGTATGAAGCTTCACAAGTGTGACGTGGAAACGTTGAGCCTCCGGAAAACATACAATGTGGAATTGATCTCAGTGAAGTCAGAGACATCTTGCATCCAGCAGTTAAACTTTTAAAATGAAAAAATGTTTGCATATTCATGATTCAGGATGTTCCAGTTCAATATGCGACAAGGAGTGGATGTCATTTTAAGAACTTCTAACTCTGTACTTGATTTTTAACTTTTTTTGTGGAAAAAACACATCAGACACAAATTACTAATCGAAGTATCAGTATATCATGTGTCTTAAAACTTGTCTGAAGGGGATCTTTAACTCATTTTGCAACTCTGTTTTCTAATCCAGGAAACCAGCTGGCTGCCATCTTTGTTTGGATAAGGAAACAGTCGCAACTTAGGAAATTGATTAAAAATCCTTTTTATCATGCAGCGAACAGAATATTTTTCCCCCAAGTGGTTTAAAGAGTCTTGAAATACCTTGGGGTTCTTCAAACATAGCCTAGTAATTATCTTTCTGAGGAACAGATGGTTAACACTGTGTCTTGAATGGAGCTAATGCTAATACACGAAGCCTCAAACTGTGGCTACCCAGCGCAAAAATGGCAGACAGACAAAGCTAGACGGTGGAGACCGAACAGACCTAAAAGGAGAGATTTACATTTGCCAGGTGGCCAGAAACACAACTCTAAATGAATGCTAACGCTCCGTGTCTGTTGGATGAGAGATGAGGCAACAGTTTGCTAACAAGTTCACCATATCAACTTGAAAGAAGATATGGCTAAGTCGCCAAAAAATCAGTTACTGCTGGCTCAAAGTATGAAATTTTAATTAAGCCTCCACTTTTAGATGATTATCTGTGTTACATCAGGATGTTTTCTGCCTCATGACAACATGCCGTGTTATATAATATTCTAGAAAATCAACTCCATGACCCTGCTTGTTATTACCCAAGCCTCGCCATGGCAACTACCAAGATGAGAAGGTATAAAATCATTTCAATCAGTTTTGGTTCACTTGTTTATTTACACATGTGCTTTCATCAGCATTTTTCCATAGACTCATTTATATCTTATGAGGAACATTTTAGGAAAATGAAAATAGTAAATTAAAAGGAAGTCCACTGCTGCAGCACAACAACAACAACAAAAAAAAAAAGTACTTCAATCAATAGACACATTTATTACACGCATACCTTTACAATAAAACATACAGTATTTGTTGATACAGTAAATGCTGTGAATGAAGTGCTTTGTTTTGGCATTAATAAACAAGACGCAAATAGCCGGCCTCTCCGTTATATTTCTTGTGGTTTCTATAAAGTAGCTTATTTACATTTTGTGATATGTCTCTTAAGTTCATACTGGAATTAGCAACCACGTGCTCATGATGTCCTGCCTGCGCGTTGAGAGTTAAAAACCTACTTACTGAAAGCACCTTTTGTTCAGAGTTAATTGAGAGTATAAAAAATCTTGACCTTTAGTAGTAACTTTTAAAATCAAAGTATGGTTACAGAGGTGTAGGTGGTTGTTACTCATTTACTCCATGCGACTCAAAAGACATCTTGTGCGAGGGCAGGTGCTAATTTACAGTTACGCTCGCCTGCAGACTTGCTGGATTCACTCTGTGGACCTTGTTGCTCCTGTCTCTATCACAAGTGTTGGCCTGTATGTGCAATGTTTGGACTGGCAGTGCATCAGTTTGTAATGGTTATTAAAACGTACTCGGGATGGATTTTTACTAGTTAAGTTTGGCGGTTTGGAGACAGAAACTCAGCATCTGGTACAATTTTTCAAAAATGCTTCAAGCACACAGTGGTAAAGTTCAATCACATAACTGGCAACCGGATGCTGTGCAAGGCAAAAGCAAACAAACATCGATTCACACCAAGACCTCCGACTCATGGTGTGTAAGGTCTGGGTGGCACACAGTAGGGCAGGAATTTTTGACGGGTGAGAAGTCATCAGACAGCGAGTGCTTATGTTGCCTCTTTCTTTTCCCTTTGGGCATTCCGGCGAATCTTCATCTCTGTCAGCTGGATGTAGCGGATGACATTGGTGTCTGGAAAACAAAGACAGGAAAAGGCTGATTTATTTCCTGCTCAGGGCAGGAAATGGTGCATCAATATGCACATAAATCTTCCACTAAAACAGAACTCAGTGGTATATATGACAATGTTAAGAGGCTAAAGGAAAAGTTATACAGAAACTCGATTTGTGGAAATGTTTTTTCAGACACTGTGAAAAAACATGTTTTTGTTTCCATGCATTTTAAGCTTACACTGGGGGGTTATAAAAGGGTCGACTGGGACCGACACTGGCGAACAATTATGTCATCAATCAAATGCAACATAATGTAAACATTACCAAAACGCCAGTTTACAGTACGACAACAGCAAAGAGACGAATCATATGGAGATCTGAATTGAAAAGGGCCATAAAATACACAAGTAAAACACTTGTAAGGGTTTAGAATATTATTAAATTTAAAATATTTTATCAGATATGTGTTCCCGATATTGAGAATGAATACCATGCTCAGATTTGAAGATCAATGTGGAGGCTACAAAAGGCTGGAAAGATTTCAATCATTTAAAAAACAAATACATGCACCGTCCCACCACGAAGGAGACCACATCACAAACATTATTCTTTTACTCTATAAAATAACACAATTAAAGTTTAGTTTTGCTTAGTTTCTCATAGCTATGCTTCCCAAAATGAGGCCTTGGGACGACTGCAGGTCCCTGATGGATAACTAGGAGGTCAAGAACAAGTTTAATTTCACTCTGTAGATGTCACAGCAAAGGAAGAATCCATAAAACCTAATATGTTAATCAGAGGTCTCACTGTCATGTCACAACCAACTCTTTTCCAGTCTGCTAGTCACTAGCAAGCTATTACAGTCCTGTAATAGCTGTCCTGCAGTAGTCCCCAATGTTTTCCACTTAAAGTCATTACTTGACTTCTGCGCCTACCTGTGCACCTGTTCCCAATTCCCTAATCAGCTCCCCGCCATATAATCCTGCCCCTTCCCCTCAAATCCCTGCCAGCTCATCTATAGACAAATCTGGGTTGTAGGTGAAAATAAACATGATGTCATTTCAGGCTGTGCTGTTATAAGTTGCTCCAACAATAAACTTAAACTTTGGAGGACGTAAAGGAAGGTAAAAGCATCTGCCCTATGAAATCAATATTACTTTCATAATAATCCTCATGTTTTGATTGCATTCTGAGCAGCAGGCTGATCAGCCTCCCCGGGTGTGATGGTGCACCAACAATGTCGTCTATGTCTTGCTAGCTGGGTGCTCTCTTAAAGCTACGTTTCCTGGCTCATATTTCACTTTTACAGTATCCTATAAACTCAGAATTTTATTTCTATTAAATAACTATTTCCTATAGATTATAATGCAAATAATTCCTGCCGGGTAAAAGCTTTTCCACCCAGCACTTTCACATCCAGACTGAGGAAGTCGGATAGAAGCAGCACGTTATTTCTTGTGTTTTTATGCACTTGATAGCACAACACATAAATAAGCTGCCAGATTTGTCTAAAGTCCTTTTTCACTGAACACATTTTGACATGTCACAGTTGAAAAAAAATGTGTAAACAATAAAATTAATGATGGCTGGATTCCATTTAGCTGCTTCAGGTTCAGGGTCCTGGTATTGTGCGTGCTGGCTCACTGTCACGGCTTACTGGGACTCTTTAATAGAACAGAGCCGTGTAATGATGGTAGTTACACCTGTGCTTTATCTACTATGAAAAGTCAAAATGTCTTGCCATAGCAGATATTTGATTTGTTAGCCTGTCTTGACTGACCACCTGTTAACTAACCTCACTTTGAACCACTGATATAGTAATTTCACTTTTACCTTACTTGCCTGTCTCGAGTCCTTTACCTGCTTCGCTGAGCCTTTACCTTCACTTGCTCCAGGAGGGTCAAAACTACACCTCCGCAAGTCTAAGACAGTGCTGCTGATTTTTACATGATTTATATTTTTCTGTGATTAAAGCCACTAGATGCAGAATTTGTACTTGACTGTAGCATCTTCCAAATGATTCTGATGGCACATAGTGAATTTTTTGAGCAGTATGTGTTGCTTTTAACCAAATCATCTTAGTGTCCCTGGGTCGAATTCATAGGAATCTGTGAAATTTATATCACTTGAGTCAGACATTTACAAATTCTACACATACTGGTTTTAATCGAGTCATGATTTGTCCCTAATTTAAACAGCAAGTTAACAAGAACTTAAATCCAATCTACAGTCCCAAAATAAGTATTTGATAATTTTGTGACACATTTGTGTAGCTGGAACTAGATTATATTTTGTATTTTTAGTTGACAAATGCCAAAAAGAGAACTAGGGTACATTATCTGACAATCAGCGAATCAATTCATCGACTCATCGTTTCATCACTAGATTTCTTAGCAGGACAACATGCGACAACACAAACAGATGTGATTCCTTTCAGCACACCAACTCAAACGTGGTCTAATCCACGTATAATCTACAAGCTCTCGACATGGAAACGTTTGGCAGCCTGTGTGCAAATCTGTCAGTGTGATTGAGAAGACTGTTGAGATACTGGAGTTCAGCACCACAGTCTGTCAGTCCTGACCTGATGGCTCCTGTTTGTGTGACTCCTTCAGGTAGTAGAGGGCCTTCTGGAAGTCTCCTAGGTGGTAATAGGCCACACCGGATCGGTACAGAGCTTTGAAGTTCTTTCCCTCCTTGTGTAGCACTTTCAGACAGTACTCCTTCACTCGCTCATAGTTCACCAGCTCCATTTGCAAAAGGCAAGCTTAGAATGGGAGAGGAGGGAAATAGAGGAGAGAGGAGTAGTTATTGATAACGCTACATGAGATAGTGTTTGAATTTCAATACATAATTTGCTTCATTATTCAATAAATAGCGAATATATCGACTGAATCTGCGTGGGGGTGAATAAATATACCATCCATTGGAAGTGAGTATCAGAAGAAAGTGAGGCAAATAGTGGGGTAACCCTGAGAATGACTCATACACTTTATGAATCATTCATGAGCTGTGGAGTATTCCCAGAATCTTTCTCTGTAGAAAAGAGACCAGATTAAGTGTAGTGTGTGTGTGTGTGTGTGTGTGTGTGTGTGTGTGTGTGTGTGTGTGTGTGTGTGTGTAATGTGTGAGAGAAACGTCTCTTACCGGCCAAGCTGTTGTAACACTCCAGCTCTGCATTCTCCATGGCCCCCTTCTGCTCATCTGTCAGCGTGCTGGACTTGCTGATGGTCGGCAGGAGGGGGGACTTGGAGCTGGTGTCCGGATCTCCCAGCACCCTGCACAGCCCCTTGATCTCCAGCAGAGCGCGGTGATACTTGCCAATCGCCTCTCGGTACTTCTTATCCTTGTAGCACTGGGTGCCTTGGCTCTTGAAGTCCAGCGCCCGCCTCACGACGTCGGCTGGCTCGTTGTGGGATGGCTGTTTCAGCATCGACCCACCATGATGCCTCTGCTGCTGGAGCTGCTGCTGGTATCTGGCATCTTTGGTCCGGCTGCTGCTGCCGCTGCTGGGAGGCTGAGCGCACTGCTGGAGCCTCGGGGAGCCGCCGCCGTTGTCGGTGTGGTTGCCTCTGCCTCCTTCCACCCTGGAACTGCCGTCGTGCCCAGCCTGGATCACGTTCATTTTCGACGTTATTTCACTGTACCCGCCCTGACACCGGGCTGTAATTTAGCTGGGAGATTTGGGCTCTTTCACTGCATCCTCTCGGCCGTATAGTTGCGTCTTCGCCTGGCCAGCAGTGTCGCAGCTACGTCTTCTCTCTGCGCAACCCTGCGCGATGCGCGCTCCTCCGTTGTAGCCTGTTCTCGTATTTTTCCTCTCCGACCAGCCGATTGGTCGATAAATACAGGGCCAGTGGTCCCATGGGGGTACTTCAGCAGGAAGAGGAGAGGTTTGATTTTATTATCAGTTCATCTGGAGATAATTTCATTATCAATTTGTTTGATAACTGCACATACTGTTTTATTTCAAACCAAACTGGACGAACAGTTCTTTGTTGATAATGTGGGTGATGTTCTATTATTTTTGATTAAATTATCTGATGAAATCATTAAAAATGAGATACATCTTGATATTTATCTTGCACTCTTTGCATTGTTTTTGATTTATTATAATAAAAGAATTAAAATGTCGTTCTAATTTCTCATTTAATTATATTTCTGTGTGTCATCCATGCAAGTTCTTGATGGGAGCGCGGTCTCTCGCTCTTATCTCAAATTTGGAGGAATGCAGTCATGTCAGTCATCTCCTCTCAGATGTATCAGATAAAGATCATCCAGCTTGTCTCCTCTCGCCCGAGCAGTCTGCCTTTCTCCCTGACTGCTCGCTTTCTGCGCAGCCAGTTTGGACAGACACATGACGAGCTATAGTCCCTAATGACAGGCTATGATGTCATCCAAACTGGGGTTTATGCAGGTTAAAAGGGTGCTGCGAGCCTCCATTATACTCCATTATGAGGGGGGGTGCAGGCAGCCAGGTGATGAATAAGGTCGCCCCTTTTGCACTCTGTGTGTGTGTGTGTGTGTGTGTGTGTGTGTGTGTGTGTGTGTGTGTGTGTGTGTGTGTGTGTGTGTATATGTGTGTGTGTGTGTGTGTGTGTGTGTGTGTGTGTGTGTTTGTAAGCTTGTTATTCACCATGCTCAAATCCATCTGTTCTGTCACACTCTCAGGGCAGTGAACTCAGCTGTCTGGGTGTGTCTCTGGAATTTCAGCTCTCTGGAGCAAATGCTGCATTGCTGACCATAAATGAAAGCCAGGACAGCTATTATATACGACTGGTTATTGAGAGATTAAAAGTATGCTTGTTTTTTTTTTTTTTTTTTTAAATATTTTGTGCCTTTAAGTAGCCACAAAGGAACTGGGTGTGCCGTTGTTTTGTTAAGAAAGATGCGCACATGCACAAACACAAAGTCTCAAATACAAATTCAGTTGAATGATGCGTGAAATTAAAGTGCAGATACAATACAGCCAAATTAGGCACAAAAAATCAAAACACAGTGGAGTTAATTATGACATTTTTCATTTGTGCGTTTGATTTTTGTGTGTTTATGTGTATTAAAGAAAACAAAATAAAATCCTAAAAGTTATTATAGTGTTGTCTCTCTTTTGCAAACTAGTTGTCTTTTTTATTTTTTTAAAAATTAATTTACTACAATTTTTGTTTACACTTTATCTGTCCGCTTTACTCCAATTTAACTAATTAATATACGTCATCAAACTGCGACCCGGAACAGATCAGTTGATTACGTAATCTTAGTGAGACGATTTGTTTACATCATGGCGTCGGTGGATTTCAGAGGTAGCTAAATGACTGTTGTATTATTTGATTATCTTTTAAAGAATATTTTCAGGCTTTTTTGTTGTGGCCACATGTAATACGCCAGCGATTGACGTCGTATATTCGACATTTTGTGATAAAATAAATCTTCTATGAAGACCTTTGTCTCTTAGTGCTAGCAGCTAACTGTAGCAACGATTAGCATCTTCCCGGTTTGATTAGCATGTCGGCTAACTAACTCTGGATATTTGCTTGGATGGGCTCATTTCTTTTGTACAAACACATACAAATCTAAACACGTGAAGAACAATTACGTTAAATGCGGACCGAGGAAGATTTTCTACATACGTAACGCTAACGTTAGGTTTAGGCTACAAACATCCGATTCGGCTAGCTAATGTCTCGTAATGTTAGTGAAGCTCGATACGACATCAGATGGAATAACATTAAATAATCCCTCTATTAGTGGAATTTGGTGTTAAATATCTTTGGTGCTTTTGTTAATTGATTGGTAAATAATTAGTCACTGCTGCTGGAGTATTGGCAGCACTCAAATGTCTATTTTTTAGCCCCAGTGTGTGCCTCCCATGTATTAGCATTACCGTTAACTTACTGACAGGTAGTTGTTATGTTATTACATGAGAGGAGCAAACGTGGAGATTTATGAGGAGAAATTATATTCAGCTTTTATTTTGATGGCTATATCGAGCTGCAACGATTAGTCAATTAATCGGTTACTCATTAGTTGTTAGCTATTATGATAATCAAGAAGTCGTTTTACTAAGTTTTCAAGCAAAAATGACAAACATTTGCAGGTTCCAGGCTCTCAAATTTGAGGATTTGATGCTTTTTAATGTTGAAAACAATAGTAAACTGAGTTTCTTTGAGTTTTGACTGTTTGTTGGACAAAATAAACAATCTGAAAATGTCACCTTGGGCTGTGGGGAACTATAACAGGCATTTTTCACTATTTTCTGGCATTTTATGGACCAAACAATCAAGAAGATAATCAACAGATTAATGGATAATAATACTTAAAATAATACTAAATACTTAAAACCAACATCAAAGTCAAGAAGTAATGAGAACATATATTTGCTTAGTCAATAATTAGAGGGAGGTAAACATCATATCTTAAAACCTAACTCTATTAAAGTAAGGTTTTGCCAGTAATGTTTTCCAAAGTCTTCCAGCCCTGAAGGTAAAGTCCTTATTGAAGCTACCTTGTCTAATACTCTTTCCACATCAAAGTGACATTAAATCCTGAGGCTGCGGTCTTGCTAGTATGATGTGTATGATATTAGTTCCCCATTAATCAATGCTATAAAAATGTTCAGTATAATACTGAAATCAACTCGAACCTTACATGTAACCAATGTAAACTGAAATTGGCTTGATCTCAGCCAAGTATATTAGTAAATATTCTCATTCAATGTTGACTCCTTGTTCAATTTGCAGACAACCTTCTTGGGATTTCCTGGGTGGACAGCGGCTGGGTGCCTATTCTTAACCCTGGAAATGTGCTGGACTATTTCTCTGAGAGGAGCAACCCCTTTTATGATCGAACCTGTAATAATGAGGTAGTGAAGATGCAGCGGCTTACTCTGGAGCATCTGAAGTAAGTTCATAGTGCACAGTTGGATTTGGTGGGATTTTGCTAATAGTTGCAAGTAATCAAAGATGAAATGTGATGGGTAGCCGGGTGAATAATCCAGGTTCAAGGTTTATTGTTAGCAAACAGCTATTCTGGTGAGGTATTGTTGAGCAAGACAGTCCCTACCAGCTCCATTTAAGCCTGACTTCTCACTGCAATTTAGTTTCAAGGACTAAGTGTCACAGTAGAGTAAAAACAGTATTAGCTCCAAAGAAGATAGTGAATGCAATGTAAGATTCATGGCACTTAATCAACATGTGGACCTTGTACATTATACATTAAAAAGGACCAGAAACATATTTTCATTTGTATCATTGAGTTACATGCCAAACTAAATGCAAACATTGTTTCTGTCTCATTTTCAGTCAGATGGTGGGAGTGGAGTACATTCTTCTTCATGCTCAGGAGCCAATTCTATATATAATCCGTAAACAACAGAGGCAGTCACCGACACAATGTGAGCAGCGTTGCATCTTAAGAATTCAATGTGTATTGCATGTACATGTGGTATCGCAACTACCTGCACTTGTCATTATTCCTGTAATTATTCTACTATGTGTCTTACTGAAGTAAAGGGGAAATGCTTCAATGGACTATTGGTTGTACACCTGACCGCTGGTGTCCTCAGTATCATTATCCAGCAGCATAAATGTTGTCACAGGTTACAAAACATTCAAGAACTGTTATATTAGTTTTGTTTAAACACCAGTTATTGGATTTGTAATCAACCCCACCTTACTGACTTTTACTGTCACGAAAAGTAACAAATATTTAAACACACACGCACACTCACACAATCTTGCTTGACTGTATGTCTCCACCCTCTAGTGATTCCCTTGGCTGACTACTACATCATAGCTGGAGTTGTGTATCAAGCCCCAGATCTGGGAACAGTAATCAGCTCCAGAGTGGTGAGAACTTATAACATGGTCTTTTATGATACACTTAAAACAGTGAAAGTTTATTGAAGGGAGATTTAAGTAGTAGTAAGAAACTGAAGACACATGAATCATATCTATTTTAGCTTTCTGCTGTCCATGGAATCCAGTCTGCATTTGATGAGGCCATGTCATATTGTCGCTATCACCCATCCAAAGGATACTGGTGGCATTTCAAGGACCAGGAGGAGAGAGGTTAGGTTTTTTACACTTCATTTCAGCAGTGCAACAATGAGTACATTGTGGTACTAACCATAATGTACCAAGCTCACCAAATACTGAGGAGTACAAGAGCCAGAGCTGCAATCCTGTAATATTTATAAAAGCAATAGCAAGTCCAAGTTTGACTTGATGATTTTGGCAAAAGCTGATAAACAAAATGCTTTGCTTTCTCCAAAGAAAAAGCCAAGCCTAAGACTAAGAAGAAAGAGGAGCCTAGTTCACTGTTTCAGAGGCACCGCGTAGACACTCTCCTTATGGACCTCAGGTCAAAATTTCCGCCAACTTTCTACCAGGTATGTATTATACTGGCTCAAAATATTAATGTACAATCTTCTCAGTCTTTTCCCTGGGACTTTTCCCAGAAAAATAATTATTTCATGTTAATATGATTTTTTTTCCTTCTGCAATTTCAGCCTAAGCCTGGTGAGAAGCCTATTCCAGGTATGATCTTGATAGTTATAACATCTAATTATATTCAGATATTAAAGTTACATAATTATTAGTGCCTGTGTCTGTCTTTCTGTGCTTTGCATTTAAATTTTGTGCATTTGTGGTATTATTACACTTGGTCTTTGTATTAGTGGCTGTGCTTCTGGATTATTGCCTAAACATTCAGAATTTTAATTGATATAAATTTGGCTTAGATATCTCATTTTAAAGGTAGAATGTGTTCATATTTCATTGTAGATGACATCCACAAATTCCATGAGTTTCCCTCTAATTGTATACTGTTGTATTGCAGTTGAGGTGAAGAAGGAGCCTGAACCTCCCACAGAAGCTGTCAAACAAGAGGAGAGGGAGCCAGCCACAAAGTCCTCCGCTCCAGCTCCACCAAGCAAGCCGCCTCCTGAGAAGCGAGCAAGGCTACAGTGACAGCCGTTCCTCTCACACTCAGGAGAAAGACAGTGAACAGTTCTTCAGCACTAACCGGAAGAACAGTTGAAGATCATTAGAATTTCTCTTCAAGTTTCTAAAATGCAAGATCATCCGCCACTCCGCTCATTCGATCAGTCGACAGGATGCTGTGAACGACCGTGGCAGTTGTCTGTCTCAGTGCCAGGACTACTTTTATACTGTAACCTTAGTCTTGTGCGCTTAATAGGTTTGGCATCATGAACATTTCAGGCAGCTGTGCTACAAACAGGGGTTAACTGCATGATGTCAGCAGGCATCTCGCAGCGTACGCTAAGGATGTGGCTTTTTTTGATGATAAGCTGACATCAGCATCAGTGTCGGTTTACTGATGACATCAGCGTTATGTTTGTGTTGTGGCGACTTCAGAGGACAGATTCATTCCCGCTCTGCTTTTACAGGAAAATGTGTCACAAATGTATCATCTCGTCTGAAAAGGCAGAGAGCTTCCTGACCGTAGCACCCTTATTTGACTACATACGCTTTCAACTGCTTTTTGAAAGGAATTCTCCACTTTAATATCTTGCTTTGTTTGTTTTTGTATTAAAAGTATCAGCTACTATATCCTGATGTGTTTTATTGTTGACAAGTAACAGTCTCCAGTTTTGCTTGATCAGTTTTCACATCCTCTGAGCAAAATATCATCTTAAATGTAAGTGAAATCATTTTGATGCTGTCCCATGATCAAGGACTCATCACCTCAGGGCTGAAATGCTTGTGGTTTACTTTTTTTTCTAAGCACCTTTAACTACACTTAAAGGCTTCCTGGCCTTTTTTGTATAATTACCGTCAAACCTGGATGTATTAATCAAATCATATTCAAATAAATATTGATTAATTGGATGTTGATGGGCAGTGTACAGACTAAATTTGCAGATAAATCTACATCTCTAATGCTCCTTAACAAATCTTTATAATCTGTGTTTGCAAATGTGAAAAGAAATACGATGTACCACTACTCTGCCCATAGTTCCCTTTTGTACCTAATCGAAGAGGATGGTCTTTAGTGGTGGAAAGTACTGAATTTTAGTTCAATTTTGAGGTACTTTAATTGAGATTCCATGTCTACTCCACTACGTTTCAGAGGGAAAAGTGTACTTTTTACACCACATTTGTCTGACAGCTGGAGTTACTGGTTACTTTACAGATAAAGAGCTTTGTTAACAGTTCCACCGAAGACATTTCCTCTTTAAACCTCTCACATGATTTCATTTAAATTTGTTCTAAGGGCCAAAGAAGTAAAATAATCCAGTATTTCGCAACAAAAACAGATTTTTGGGTCTTTCCTGCAACTTTTATCATCTGACTTCTCACATTTATCTGGTGACCCACTGAAGGGTGCCTTACCCCTATGCTGGGAACCACCGGACTACACTACCGATCTGAAAATAAAACAGTTAAAATTAACTCCGACTTACACACTGGAGCATCAATATTAACAATGTAATGATGTAATATATAATAATAGACCAGTCACAGGGGCTATTTTCTTGCAGAATGAGTACTTTTGATACTTTAAAGTACATTTGCTGCCAGTGCTTTTGTGCTTTTACTCATGTAATCTTACTAATTTTTAGAGTATTTTTACATTGTCATATTGATACTTTTACTTAGGTAAAGGATCTGAATACTTCTTCCACCAATGGTGGTCTTGGCTTTTTTAAGTTTACAAAAGGGTATTAACTGAGCAGTGGTGGGAAGTAACCAAGTACATTTACTTAAGTACTGTACTTGAGTAAAAAATTGAGGTACTTGTACATTACTTGAGTATTTCCATTTTACACTACTTTATACTTCCTCTCCACTATATTTCAGAGGGAAAAATTGTACTTTCTACTCCACTACATTTATTTGACAGCTTTAGTTACTTTTCAGATGGAGATTTGACACAATGGATAATATAACAAGCTTTTAAAATACAACACCTTGTTAAAGAAGAAACCAGTGGTTTCCAACCTTTTTGACTTTTGACGTCTCACAAAAAGCAGTGTGTAGTCGGGGTCACATTTCAGATGTTTATGAGTTGTTAACAGCTCCACCAAATAGTGATTTTCCCCTATAAACTTCTCACATGGTTTAAGTTCAATAAATGTTCAAATGATCCAATATTTCACTAAAAATCAAAGATTAGAGAAAAAGTCCAAAAACTGAAAACAGATTAGTGTATCAGAACTTTATTTTTTCGTCTTTTCTCTCCCATTAATCACCTCACGACCCCTCAGATTTATCTGGTGACCCTTTGGAGGGGTCTGACCCCTAGTTTGGGAACCACTGGGCTAAACTAACTAACTGTATATAAAGTAGTTGAAACTAGCTCCATTTCCATCAGCTACAACAGTAACATGCTGCTCTAACACTGATGCTTCAGTATTAATAGTCTAATGATGTCATATATAATAATATATCAGTCAAAGGGACCAAACCACTACTTTTACTGCAATACTTTAACTACATTATGTACTTTTACTTAGGTAAGGTTTCTCATGCAGGACTTTTACTTGTAATGGAGTGTTTACACATTGCTGTATTGGTACTTCACGTCAGTAAATGATCGGAATACTTCTTTCACCACTAGGATTGAGGATAAAACGCATAGTTCACATCTGATCTTCTCTGTAAGCAATGGGAGAGTAAAATCACCAGGTGTCGCCAGTTGGTCATATATGTTTCTGACCCTCATTCCGAATAATACATTTTAGTTTATGCATTTGTGTTGTGACTGTCATGCTGAAGTCTAACATGCATTGTCACTCGCCACTTATGCATTTACACCCAGGAGAGGGAGCTAAAAGCACGAAATCATCACATAGCAATGATGCATGTTTGAAGATATTTTGGCATAGACCGCTTCCATGGCTACTACTCTATATTGATACCACGAAGAAGAAGCTTCTCGCAGGGCGTGGTGGGATAGTAGTCTCCTCGGGTGGGAGGACTGGAAACAGTGCCCCAGCTGGCTGGCTAGCAGCGGCAGCAGCAGTAGCAGAGAAGATGGCTGCAGAGGGGATTTTCAGGCCAATGTCTGAAAACAGAGCACCGTTTGTCATGTTCAGCGACGACTAGCCAGCGTGTCACCCCCAGGTTGGTCGGATTCGGAGGGGATACAACAACATGGGGTCGCAGACACTACAGATCCTGAGGCAGGGGGTCTGGGCTTCAATCACAGGCGGGTGGTACTACGACCCCGATCAAAATACATTCGTCAACGCTTTACATCTCTATATCTGGCTGTTTTTGCTATGTTTCCCCTTCACACTATACATGGTGAGTGCTGTTGCTTTTCCAAACCTCCCTTTTAATCCCTTTATTTGTGTATTTTTTTTTGTCATGACTGTTGACAACGTAAGTTACCAAGTGTCCGTTAGGTTAGCTGCCACAGGATAGTAACGGTCGGTCTCTGTCTATTATCTGGAGCGCAGACAATGTAACGTGTCGTTAAACTAGCAAAACCTAACGGAATACTGTAACTATATTTAAAATAATCTACAAAACCATACGGTTGTCGGATTTATAGGCGGTTAAACATGGTTTAGAGGGCAAAATTAACGAAATAATCCGTAAATGCCTCCCCTTTAAAGTGTAGCATCCACCAACTAGATGGGACCAGAAAGCTCTTTTGTTTAAATTCTGTTTATTTATCACTGTGAATGATGCAGTTATGATCCGTTGTTAAGGATAATCAGTCGATTACACTGTGCTAGGCTGTAATCAGGGAATTTAATTTCCCTTCCCCCTCCTCTTATCTAGTTGCTTTCCTCCTGTCTGTAGTGATTTGTGATATCACCAGTTTTCAGAAGCTACCAGCTGTGACTGTAAGAGCACAGCTGACAAGGATGTAACAGTAATCTGGCAATTGTAGAGGCTCAAATGACTGACTTTTATATGCTTATTTCATTTGTCACATAAGGTCTTTGTTGTCCCTTTTGTTTCCTAAAAGCACTATGTATTATGTGTTTACTTTTGGGCAATGCCCTCTTAACTGTCCCAGAAGGACTTGACCCATCAGCAGTGCCGGGTATAGTTTGCTTGTGCCTGTTATTTATGGGTTGTTTGTCAAATAATAACACTTTAACTGCCCTAAACAGAACAGCTGGAGTACAGGACAGGTTCAGATGTCACCGAATGATTCTCTTTTTCACACATGCATCGCTATAAACAAACTCGTATCAGGAAATGGCTGTTTGCTAAGCATACTAACTTCTATATCAAGAAGCCGATGTTTCGAATTGGTCTGTGGTTTCCGTTCTATTCCTGGAGTGGAAATACATTGGTCAGCTCTGTGGTTTATATTGCACCACAGGTTTGAGTGGTGCTGGTGTTGGTAATAACTGCAAACAGATGCAGCAGGATATCTCAAGGACAACAGAGACACGGAAGCTGGAGCTCAGACACCTTGTGGTAAACACACAGGTGCTCGGCTCTCTGAAGGCAATTAATAGAGACATTAAAATGATAATTGAATGCAGTAATGCCCGTATGTGTCATAAATAATAATGCATTCGATTTTTTCTTTCAGCTGTGTTAAGGGGATACACAAGAACTTGGATACAATAGTTGGTTACTGTTGATCAGTTCAATTCCTGTCAGCACGTGATGTGTCAGCTGTCGCTCATTATGTCCCTCAGCAAGACATCGAACGGCCTACCTGCTGTCTCATCGCCTCTTTGGATAAACATGAAAGCTAAAATCTAGAGTGGGCTTTTTTAAAAATGCATTTCTGCTCCTTTTCTTTATTGTCCTTTTCAAGAAGAACAAAAACAAACTCAGACTATAATGATGATATGAAATTACATAACGGAAATTTAATCAAATCTTGACCCTTGAGATGAATAAAGGAAAACGAATAAACACAAGACACTACAGGAAGAAAAAAAGGGATGCAGAGCCACATACAGTAAATTAAGCGTGCAATCAAAAGTACATTCAGTTCCCTAATAAGTATAATTGAAGTATCACTAGCAGTAGTGGTCTCGCAGTTAATTTCTACTTCCTTCTCTAATCCCAGGCATTGCCGCCAACCATGGTGATTGTGGGAATCTACTGTGGTGTGATTGCTGCCATGTTTCTGCTGCTGAAGACGGTGAATTACCGCCTCCACCATGCCCTGGATGAGGGGGAGGTGGTGGAGCAAGCCAAGGAGACGCAGGGCAGCAGAAGCGGCACCGAGGGGGCTAATGACGGCGGTGTCACCCGTCGGGAGGACAGCAACGGCCCGGGGTAAGTTCACGTCTTCCACCACCCACCCGATGGAGGATATCTGGAGATAAAAGACAAAGACACTCCATGAGTGTGAACAACTAAACCTCTCAGATGATGAAGCAGATAAAGTACTCTGCAAAAGCTCTGTAGGAGTATTGTGTGTGAGGTAGAAGATGCTTTCTCATCATGACGTGTCACATGGTGTGTGATTGTGGAGTGAGTCAAGACTTTTAGAAGTGATGTAATCTGGAGTTGTCTATTAGCTCTGAGGTCAAAGGTCTAGTCCTCCAGCGGTGATGTGTAGACGAGACGCAGGCTGCTACAAGGAGAATCAATAAATTGCCTCAAAGACTTCCAGACAGTTTAAGTCATGTCCAGCTGTAACAGCAGCAGCGATGGAGAAAATCACTTTTGTAAGATTTTTACTTTTACCTCATTTGACCTTTATTTGGTAGACACACAACTGATAGAGACAGAGGTTTGTAGGCTGGGTTCAAATGATGATATGATACAAGCCGAGCAATATGAACCACCAGGACACCCCAGGAAAATTACTTCTACAGTAATTACATTATTTGTCATTTGTTGTCAGTATGGTTTGTGCTGAGAAGTGTGTTGTGAAGCATTATTTTTAAATGCATTATAAGACTATTGACATTTATTTGTCACTTATTATGCACTGCAGCTCTTGGTACATGCTACGCAGAGCTTTACACTGTTAGAGTGGTGTTTAAGGCATCAGTATGCTCCAGCCGAAGTGCTAAAAGAACGGTCAAAAAAGTTTCTGAAACCCTCTCCTTCCACAACTCTCCACTGTCAGAAGTCCAAGCATTTGTAATTTCCCCAAAAACTGACAATCCATCATCACGCCCGGTTCACACGGCGATGAGACAGGTGTGTGGAGGTGAGAAAGAAGGCATTGTTTGACCTTCTCCCTCTCGCTCTTCTCTCACAACTCCTGGCACTTTTCGAGTCTTCAAAACGAGCGCAACTCTGTGAATGACTTCAGGAAAGATTGTTTTGCGTCTCGCCCCTCTCTATGTTGGCAGGCTTTTCACTCCTGCCTTCAAGTGTGGTCCATTTGGAACAGCTGTAAACACATTGTCCTTCTCTCGTGGGAACTAGTTCTTTCCGTGCCCGCCTTTATGCCTTGTTTGTGCATAGACACGTTAATATTAACTTATAAAAATAACACAGTAGAAGCTGTTATACCTCTAATATCACAGGTTCCTTCTGACTTTGGAGACTTTCTTAATGCACATACAGTTCAATATGCAACCTATTATTAAAGACAGGTGTGTTGACAGTGAAATATGCGCTAATTAATGCTTTATTTAGGGTAATTAATGACCTCATTAGCATGTGGGTTATTTTTAGTATAATGTTCGACTGCGGCGCCTCCTGTTTCATTTAACAAAAAATGAAACAATATTAAAGGATTACGCAAATTGAAAAAGCTTTATGTCATCCGTTACCAAGAAATAACGCGTGTTGTAGCATCTTACAAAGTACAAAATAATGTGTTAAACTCTGACTCTGAATGCCAGTCCTCTGTCTCTTTTTTAATATAGAGGTTCAGCTCTCATTCAGAAGGAACAAAGCCAGTGAGGTTGCAGCATTTTCCTGCCCATGACTTGAAGAAGTGACTCATATTCACATTCCAGAGAGAGTGCTTAGCAGGACGCTGAGAGAGAGGAAAGGCAGCAAGAAGAATGAGAGCTCTTGACCACAGGGGCAGTTGCAGTCACAGCTTTGCCCGCACATCTGGAGTTACATTCCAGGTTGTTTGAGTTTACAGTAGAGCAGACAAGCCGAGCTGATGTTGATTAAGGTGTTTTTGCACCAACTCCCACTCATTTTCCTTTCACCGGTACTTTTTTCCAGTCTCCTTTCCCTTCGCGCTTTGTGTTGTAGTATAACTTGGAGTGTTTGATTTGTGGTTTGACCCGTTCTGAAACATTTTTGGCATATGGAAATGATTTATAGACAATCCCCTGCAAGTTGTTTGTTTCGACATACCAACTGGTTAAACAAGCACGTCCGGGCTAAATATAGGCCGAGAGAAAATTTACATGGAGGCTTTCATCTGTTTTTGCTCTTTCCGTTGAGTTTTAAAAAGGATGTAAAATACAGGCCTGCTTAATAAAGTTACGTGATGTGTTTTTCCCCTAGAATGAGTCAGGTTGGCTGAGCGAAAGGAAGGAGGTAAATGAGATGTTAAAGGGCCGACAGACAAACAAGCTGAACAGAATGGATGTCACATTTCACTCTGCGCCATCCATCCAGATTTAAGGGGAGGAATTGTGCTGTTCATGTGCTGGTAATACAAGTGTGTGTGTATGTGTTTGTCTGTCTGTACAGGGACCCTGGAGGGGGTATTGAGATGGCAGACTTTATCAGGCAAGAGACTCCGCCAGTCGACTGCAGTTCCAGAAACTCCTATATTGGGATGGAGTCTAACCAGCAGGTAAGCAGAGCACTGGTGTACTGCATACTGCATACCATAGTGACATGAGTATAAGATGACTCTGATTATAAAACCCCCACCCCTACTTTTTAGTAGGCAAATGCATAAATATAATAAAAGTAATCTAATTTTGATTTGACTCACTTAAAACCAAATACAGCAAACATGGAAAAACAGTACAGCCCACTGGTATACTCTCATGTACCATCTCAGGTAAAATCAGCATTAACCAATCTATTAGTATACTGTATTAACCGACCATCGTTTGCTCTATTCTACACAAATATGAAGAGGCAGAGAAAAAGACAGACAGGGACAGATACAGAGATACAAAAATAGTGTGTGTTGAATGCCAAATTACATTTCTGTAGGGCTGGGTAACGAGCATCTATTCACGTTAGCTCAATCGGTGCCAAATTTCACTACCTTGAGAGCGGGTTGTGTTGTGAATTCAAATAAATATTGATAAGATTCATTATGAGCCTTTTAAAAAATCCCTCCTAGTTTACCACTTGTTGCAAGTGTACATCTGGGTGAGATAGAGTACATTAGAGAGGAAGAGAGAGAGCGAGGCTACATCACCCCCGCCCTGAACCTACAGCTTGTTCACGTCCAACACAGTCGGGACAATGACGAGCTGAAAATGATCACAAGTGTCTTTTCCGCCATTTTTTCCCCTTTTTCCCAACCCTGCTAGTAACTAACCTCGATGCTACGACCCCTAGATCTTGGCAAGGATATCACATGTGCCTCCTCCGAGACACACACGACACGCTGTGTCCTGGTAACTGTGACAAGCTGGAGGTTGTAGGGACGGGTTTGGGAGGAGAGAGGGAGGTAGGGAGGGGTTTTATGTTGTGTGGTGTGCTACAACAAAACCTTATAAATAAACAACGATGTTGAAATTGAGAAGTTTGGACTTATTTTTTACAATTGAAATTACATTTTTGTTATTACAGAGAGAGTAAAATACCGAAAAATGGTACCGTTGGGTACTGGTAGCGGTTCAAATATAAACAGTATCCAACCCTACATTTATGGTTTGTCCTCGAATGTAAGACAACACCATTTTTTTTCAGATGTAATTTCCAGGAAAAAGAACATGATTTTATTACTGAGCCAACACTGTTTACTGTCAAAGTAATGTTTACGGTCACAATAAACAGTACATCTCGTCTGCACTAAAATGAGGTTCTATGACATGTCTGAAATAACTCCCTGTTTACTACTGTATTATGCTGAAACGATTGATTGATTAGCACATGATTAGTAGAAGACAGATGCCACATGGCCACAACATCCTTTGATCGATTCCAGCAGCCGGCCTTTGTTGCCCCAATATCATTCCCCATCTCTCTGCTGTTGCTATAATAGAAAATGGAATAAAATGCCCCAAAACATGTACCACCAATTGTCACCAATTGAAAAATCGATACAAATGGGTCATTTATCCAGAAAAAGATGTAAAGAATCTGCTGGTTGAAGCTACACAGTCTAACTGTCCTTTGACACACTATATATCACACCAGTCCAACACCTTAATGTTTCTGGTGGCTTCAACCAATTTTTGCATCCACCTGTTTATTCAGAGCATTGTTCTGTATCACTACTTGTGTTACAAGTGATAAATGATCAATTAACTGCATCTTTCCACAAACAAACATCAGGTCCTGAGCCCTGACAGCTTTTAGTCCTTTTCCCATTTTAGTGTACTATCCTTACCAGTCTAGGGTGCACACATACAGCTAAGACAAACCGAAGGAGTAAGAGTTCAAGTTGAAAATTATCTTTTTTATTATGGCTTGGTTAGAGCAAAGAGGTGTGTGTGTGTGTGTATGTGTGTGTTTTAATTAGGCATGGTGCTCACATAGCTTGCTGTCAGCAGATATCTCCTCTTTAATATTCAAAGATATTTAGTTGTTTTATTCTGTGAGATATATTTAACCTCTGAATCCCCATGGGTGCCGTGTTCTGTGTCTTTGTACTGTGTCCTTGAGTCTCTAATCAGCCAGAACATGCTCAGCTGCTGTGTACCAAGTAGGAAGAGAAGCCAAAACTTTTCTCTCTGATGACAGTGAAGAGGCGCCGGCTGTTTGCAAGACACAAATCGTGTCTTCTTTGGAAGTTGTATTCCATAGTGATCACACGCCTTGTCAGTTTGCCTTCATGAATGATTTTACTTCAGAAATTACCTTTTGATAACCTGATGTTTCTCAAAAGATAAATGGCTTAACTTATCTTTTCATTCAAATTTTCAGATTGCGTCCAGCCATGGAAGAGCAACAGGAACCAAAGGTAACTCTGAGTACCTACTGCCTTGTCATGTATACTTAAATCATTTGCCAAATCCTTGTTCTCCCCACCTGTGTGACTCCACTGATTTTCAAAGTGAAATAATATTACTTGTTACAAGCACATTACAATTCAGTTAATGTTTTACAATAGTCTTGTGACCCTGTGTGATGCATTTTCCTTTTGCGGGATCACCACATCCCTGACCATGATCACCCCGGCTACGCAGGAGATGAGGTCTGACTCAGCACTACCGTGACCTCAACAGTCACGCTAAGATGAAGCAGCTTTAGACAGGCACTGCTGAGTTTGAAAAACAGAAATGCAATATGCCGTATGCATGAGAGTCATTCTCCAGGACTTTATTGAAATACTGAGAAGAAGACAAGAAGCAAACTGGGTCTGTTGTACTGAGGCAGCTGTGTTGTCTGAATAATTCAGTGAGTGTGTTCGATGCCGTTCTAATTAGCTGGTGGTTTGTGATGACAGGAAATGGTCTGAAGTTGAACAAAGGCTCTGCTGGGGTTTAGCTTTTTAATCTTCTCTTTAAGCGTTCCATCCACTCAGACTGTCCTTCACAAATTCCCAGGAAATCACGGTCACTCTAAAATAGAGTGTTGAGACACACTAATTGTAAAGAACACCATTCTGAACTGTTACATCTTTATTCAAATGTTATCTTAAACAGCCATTGGGACATTCGAGAAATCTTTTCTGGGCTTAGCTTGCTTCTTAGAAGTAGTGTTTCTGAGAAGAAGACAGGAATTTCTATTACTTAATCGTCTGTAGTGTGGGTGCCTAGAGATACTGGTTGTGAAAGTATTAATAATTGATTAAGCCTGTCATCTCTTAATTGCGTTCTTCCTATCTTTGCAGGAGATGTGGGAAAGACTTCAGATGACATCAGTTTGACTCTTGTTGAGAGCTGCAGTCATGATCATGGTACAAGCAAGCATGGCACTCACATGTAAACAGAAACTCTGCTTATGTTATTGGCTGTGACATTTCAATGCTCTCCTTAATATTTATCTTTGTATCCATTTAGATCTGCTATCAGACGCAAAGATGTACTGCCTTGTTCCCAATGACTCCTTCGCCTCCTTGCAGCCCTCAACCTCCTTGTGTCCTTCAGAACTGTCCAGAGAGCCTGCTGATCTCTGTAACTCTGCTGCTTATCACTTCAGCCTGTCACACTCTTCCTGTGACACCGAGGTGACCACTCATGCATCCATGCAATCTCAGACCTTTAGAAAGGAGCTCCGTTCTCGGGGCCTACCTCGGACTTCCAGCTCGGCGGGTTCTGCTTTCCCTGACCCGTGTCTACCAGACTTTGCTCTATACCCTCCACCAAGGAGAGGTGGCCTTGATCCTGTGTGTGAGCTGGAAACTGCCAGGCCACACAGGCCAGGGCTGTCTGACAGAGAGGGGACCGAGCGCCTTTACCAGCAGGACCAAGCTGTGGCCTCGACATCGGGAATAGAGTGCTATAGACACAAAGAACCACGCAGAGTAGCCCGCTCAGCCTCCAGGGAGGCTGGGGAAGGTAGCTCAGGTCTGTACCAGGTGGAGGTTGGTGGTAGTGGGAAAGGCTCTGGTAGAGGAGGAAAGTCCCACGGAGGGGAGCGCAGTGCTGACAGCCTACGGAGCCTGAGTACTCGTAGTAGTGGCTCAACTGAGAGCTACTGCAGCGGCACAGACAGGGACACCAACAGCACTGTCAGCAGCTTCCACAGTGAACAGACCAGCTCTACACATGTGGAGAGCCTGCTCTCACTTTCAGGGGATGAGCGTGTACGGGACAGAGGAGATACTGCGTCTGCTTCTGTAGACGGCAGGACTTCTAGCCTTGGCAGTATTAGCTCTCGAGGCCTCAGCAACCTACCTTCTAGGGAGGCCAATAAAAACCCTCATGCCAATGAACTGACTGCTAAACAACCTGCTGACACTCCGTCCTCAGCAGCCCAAGAGCTTGTAGAACCTAGCAGGTGCCAGGAAGAGCCTGGCATCAGGACCAGTGCTGATGGCTCTACTTGTGGAGTGGCCATCGAGCAGGAGCAGGTAAAAGACGACCAACCAAAGTCAGCCAACCTTGTTCAGAGGACTTCTTCCCTGTCGACAGGACGCAGTGGACGTCGACGGACTGGCAAGAAAAGGGCAAGTAGCTTTGATGCCAGCCGTCACCGGGACTACGTGTCATTGCGTGGTATGGCCAAGCCTTGTAGTGCTGTGTTTACTGGGGGTGGAGAGGAGGACTCCAGCGATCAGAGTGAACTCAGCTGCGCCTCCAGTCTCCACTCCACCCACCACCTAAGCACAGACAGCTCCTCTAGCACCACCTCCCGCTCCTGCCACTCACCAGAGGGCCGCTACAGGGCCCTGAAAGCCAAGCACACTGCAGCCAATGCAGCCTCCTCCTCCACAGTAAAAACTGCAGCAGGATCTGAGGCAGTAGTGCGAACTGGAGGGAAGCGGCGCACCTCTCGCCGTACCCCCAGCACAGGCAGTGCCAAAACGCATGCCAGAGTGTTGAGTTTGGACAGTGGCACGGCCGCCTGCCTTAATGACCCCAGCCGCCTGGGAGCTCCAGCTGGGCCTCGACCCCTTACCACCTCCAAATCGGACCTGGAAGCCAAAGAAGGGGAAGTCCTGGATGCGGCATCCCTGCTGGGTCGGGCCTCCCAGCTGGAGTCAGTGACCCGCTCCAGAAACAGTCTGCCCAACCAGGCAGCCTTCACTGAGCCTCAGGATGCCACCGCTGCTTCCCTGCGGGGTATGTACCACACACAGCGCCCTAACATATTGAACACATGGCATTCTGTCTGGCGTACTGCTGGTGTTTGATTAATAGTTCACATTTTATGTTGTCAGTGTAGTGACTTTACAATACATCACAAGATTTTTTTATGTTAGTTTAACCCTGTTGTAATCCAGATGTAAAGCTGCTGATTACTCCAGTTGTCAGTTATCACGTGAGCTGTATCATACTAATATGATCCCAGACAGAATATAGGCAGCATTATTAGTCTAGTTTTGTTATTTTTTGCTTGCTTTGCAGATAAGGTTTAGTAAAAGTAAAAGTAAAACTGAATGATGCTTTGTTTGTGTATTGGAAGCCATATATCATGCTCACTTCACTGGATAGCTGTTTTCTGGCCTATTAGCAGGGGCATAGTGGTAGGATTGACAACATCGAGACTGTGTTGGGTGTAGCCAGACAAAATTCTTGCTTTATTATTGCTTTTGTGTGTGTGTGTGTGTGTGTGTGTGTGTGGCTGCATAAGAGATGTTGTCTGTCTTGCTCATTCAGTGTAACCATGGTGAGTTTCCATGGAGTGACAATCCTGACCCAAGCATAATGTTCCTTGTGTATATCACCATTAGCATGATGGCACAGTGTGTGCTTTGTGCTGAGGTTAGACAAACAGCAGCTCTCTTATTAGTGTCATACACACTGAGTCTAATAGACATTCCCTCCCCCACATTCTTCAAACTTGCAGGATAATATCTTGTATTTTCACTGGGTTCCTGACTGTCTGGGTTCTTGTTCCTTTGACTTCTGTGTGTTGTGGACATGTTGTCATTGTGTTGATTGTCTCTACAGTGTACACCTCCTGGGATATACAGTATTAGAACCAGGATATGCTTGGACATGTCAACTATTGGCAGGAAACCTTTCATAATTAGTGGTTAATTATCATTTGATCTCTGCTGTCTTGATTTTTATTAACCTGCTAGGTCAGTTTCACCTGGGTGAATTCATTCGCAATAAAATTGAGTGAGCAGTTCGTTAAACATTCTCCTTGACTGGACTTCAAGTTGTCAGTGGTGATTATTGGGAATGTGTTGGATTCTTCAGACCACTTGAAGACACCAATTTATTGCAGCACATCTATGTGTCTCTTCAGTAAAGAAGTAGCACAGTCTTTCTCATACATTTGTATGCTGTTTCACTTGTGCTAAATTTAATACACTCAAGTGTTTTACCACCACTTGTTGAAGTACGTGCAGTGGCTAACGCTAGCTAAATTTAACTATACCTAGCCAACTTTAGCTAGAGTTTGCTGAGTCATTTTGCTGCCTTTTAATAGTCTTCTCTATTTGTGCTACTGTCATGCTACATTTTTAGCATGCCAGAGATAAACATGCCAGTGGGTTTTATCACAAGAGTAGAATAAAAAGTAAGCAAACCATATCTCACCATAACTGAACTTTGTCCCCTGTTTATGGTCTTGTTCTACTAGTGCACATTTTATGGATTTGCAAATTGCAGTCATGCCACACTACAGCTGTGAATGATGATGCAAAAATAATGATGATCCATAAGTATCTCAAATTTATTGCTCACTGTGTAGAGAGAGAGTTTCTATTATAGCAGTGAATGAGTTAGCGAGGGAGTGATTTTGGACACAGTCTAGAGGTCCATCCCAATACTCACACTTGCAGTCTTGAGCACTTAAGTGTCCGTTGAGTGTGTCTAATGTCGGAAAAATACCAACATGCAGTCCACTTAACCCACTCATGATGGTCTATTGCGCCACGTCATTCCAGACATGAAGAAGTTTATGACATGTTAGATTCTTGACATGCTACATACTGTCACCCATTGTGGGAAAAATATTATCTTGGGGGATTTTGCTTTTCATTTGATAGTAGCAGGAGAGATACTGACAGGAAGTGAGGGGGGAGAGGGAGGGGCGTGATATGCAATAAAGCAGCTGGAGTGGAATTGAGGATGTTATGTCAAACATCTCAACCACCGGGCCATCAGTACGCCCCACTTCAGTGTTGATCTGTCAGTCATGTTGTAGCGCCTGTCGTGTTTTCATTGGTTGCTCTCATTTTGGAGAGAACCTCTTCAGTAGGAAGTTGAAGCAGCAGATTTGGTTTTGTTAGTGAGTGTGCTTTGTTTTCAAAATGTAGCTGAGACCTAGGATAATATATGGAACTATCACCTCCTACATGTGTCCACATCAAGCTCTCAAACAAAGGAAACACATCCACGCTGACTGGCCAACCATGTTTTTCACCACGACAGCCCCAGGGAGCGAGGAGACGGTCATATTTCGGCGTGAACGTAGCACGTTTCGTCGGCAGGCGGTGCGGCGGCGGCACAACGCAGGGAGTAACCCCACACCTCCCACCTCTCTCATTGGATCTCCTCTCAGGTACGCCGTGCATGGAGCAGGGAATCGTTTTTTGTCGTTTTGTTGCCTGGTGTGAGCATGTTACCAGGTGGCGCCCTCTTCCTGCCCCACATCAACACCAATTTGCGTCTTCTGCTGTGCATGCTGGGACAGTGCAAGACAGCACGTATCACTGGATGGGTGTCTCTACTCTGCATGTGATGTCTTTCGTCCTCCCTTTCTCAAGACTTCACTTTTTCATGCTGTTATCATGCCATCTAATCTTTTAAATTCCCCATTTTGTTTACGGATCAAAGAATGGAGTCCTTACAAACTTAAAGGCACAAAGCCACAAGGTCTGACTAATCTACTTGGCTGACATACCGTCTCCTCTCAGAACTGTGCATGATTTCAATAATACAGACATCCTGCTGTATCACTCTGCTTTGCTCTTTTTTAAAGAGAAATAAAGATGATATTGGTAATTGTAAAAATCAAAGGTTTAAGTTGGCTGCCGTCAGGAATTTATACTGAACTATATACTAATATACTGTGTTTTTATTAATAGATTTGAAGATCCCGGCTTTTTCCATTTTAAACCGTGTGTCAGTAATTCACAGCAGGAGGATATTTTTAAATTTGCACTCTTTCGTTTTTTTCTTTTTAACATAAATTTTCACATACAGCACCAGTCAAAAGTTTGGACACACTTTCTCATTCAAGTGAATGGAAAAGTCTTAAACTTTCCCACAGTGTCCCAACTTTCCCACAGTGTCAAACTTTGGACCGGTGCTATATATATACAACGTTCTGATTTGTTTTAATGGGCGCATCACGTCTCACCGCACTGTTTTAGAGTTGTGTCAAATTGTGCGTGTTTCTAACCTTTTATGTGGGATCTAACCTTGAAAACTAAAGTCCATGTTTGGCAGAGTTGTATTTTAATCCCTACTGTCCAAGATGACAGTGACCTGGCATGATTGACTACTGCCCTGCAGAATACAAATGAACTGTCACTCCTGAGATTGTAGGTTTATTAGAGAGACCGTGCTGTAACTGGAAGGTCACAGGTTCTCTCATCGCAACAGCTTGTATGTTCCTTCTGTTAATTTAGCAAAGCATAAAATCCCTCAGAGGTATATCTCAAAAAGTGACTGTATTACTGCGTGTAATGTTGCAATTTAAGTACTGTTAACACTACAAAAAAATGTGTAAAGCTGAATGTTTTTGTTCCACTGGCCTTATGCTGTGGATGGACATCATGCTCCTGTGACGTCTGAACAGTATAACTCCCCCAGTTTTGTTGTACAAATGCCAACAGTTTTTCACCTCTAGCCAAGGCTCTACGTCTTCCTGCATCCATCTTGCAAGGTCACATTTCCAAATGCTGAGCCTTGAAAAATGTTAAGCAAGGAAAACAAGTGAGCAGCCTGCCAGGGGTCAATAAACTTGCAAAATACAAAATCGTTCCCTCTTCCACCGATCCCTCCACCCTCTCATGTCCCTTCACTCCAAATAGTTTTTTGACTTTCTCAGTGCTGCATCAGACATCTTAAGCTATGTCAAAGGCAAGATAATTTACTGTATGATTACCGAAAATATGGTGATTAATATTAAGATAGAGGAGGAGGGCTGTAGTTTTCTTAATTCAGTCATCAACAAGTGTGGTTTTATTGCCTCACTGACAATGATCCAGCATGCTGTATCCTGAGGGTACATAAACCCCAGGTAGATTTTCCTATGAGCAGGTTTTAGTCAAAAGGATGGAGAGCTAAGTCACAATGACTTTGCTTTATAGATTTTAGAAGTCTCAGGAAAGACTTTCTAGTAAAGGCTTTTCACTTAATGCCACATATCTTATCCATTTCTGGTGCTATCATGGAGGTCTACCTGAACTGTGCAAATAATTTTAAATGTGGAACATGAAAAACAAAAGAAAGCTATAAAGATTGTTGAGATGTGTTTAGATAATATGTCTGTAGCCCCTTGCCTCTGTTCCAGATCACAAAATGTGTAAAGCAACATGGTGATGATTGGATACTAATGACATGATACAAATCGGATGAAATAGTGATTAGATTATATATTTGTTGACAGAAATTACACAGAAATTCACAATAATATCTAATTTTCAGTCAGTCAACACCTGTTCAGCCATTTTTGCTCTGCAGTAGGGGACCTCCACTATGGCAACCAGAATATGCATCACATCACCTGAAATCCCACTATTGTGAAATTACCTGTCTCATCTCCCCTTCCCCTGTGCTGATGTTGTATATCAACAGTGCCCCCTCCCCTCCCCCGGTCTCCACCACTACTCATTTCCTCCCCTTCTCCCTTCTCCTCCAACAGTCTTCAGGAGGCTCTCAGCCAGGCCTCCCAGCCTTCTACTTCCCAGGTGAAAAGTCAGCCGTCTAGAACCCCGTCCCAGGTGACCGTGCTGAGCGCAAGCGCCTCCCTGCTGGCCAGGAATGGAAGCACACACCTGGAGGGTTCTCAGGACAAGGCCTCAACGGTTGGCACTACCAGCTTGCAGGATGACTTCGGTAGGGAGCGCATGAAGAGAGCTGACATGTTAAGAAAATGGAATTTCCCAGGGAACAGTGCTGGATTGGTAGTTTGTGGGGAAGTGGATCTGTGTGACACATTGGAATTTTGCATTGTCTTTTGGTTTATTGTTTTGGTTTCATATGCTTTGGTAAGAAAGTTGCTACAGTGGATTTGATGGTTTGGAATTGCTTGAACAGAGCCAGTCAGATATGACTGCTGCAGTCAGTCATAGCAGAGCTCTATTATCCACGGCTGGTGGACTGTTGCAATCAGTCAAAGCCAAGCTCAATTATCTATGCTCCATTTATCTCTGTCTGTGATATTGTATCTGTAGCCAATAGTTGACCTCACTTGGATGTGCATGTTACCCTTTGGTCATAGCCTTCCCACACCCTGCGCTGAACAGAGTGTTACTACTGATTTCTGTTTACGCCTACACATAAATACAAATGTTCACTGATCTTTAGGACATCAATGAACATAATGATGGTTGAAAAAAACAGAGATTTTTGTACAAGTTGTTTTTGCCCGTCCTCTGAACTAGTGGTAAATGGATTACTACTCTCTTTATGTGACTCAGAGCAGATTGCTATTAGAAGAAAGCTGGTGGCCTGAGTGTGTGTTTCTGTGTTTGTAATTTCAGAGCATTAATAATTCTTGTTTTTATCCACATATGATTTCACTACTTGGACAGTTTCTTGCGTTTACTTGCTCCCCTGATGTCAGTGTGATTGTGAGAACTCTACACTAGAGATGTGGGTTTCCTAAGCATCTGTGCGCAGTTGCATGAAACATCTCAAGAAAATATTTTCCTTTGTAGTTGTCTGAAGATTTCTTCAGAGAAAGGTATTGCACAAATTTAACTAAGGTCATATCCTTATCAAATATCCTTAAATAAATAGCATTTTATCTCGAAGTGCATTTCAAGGCTCAAAGGAATTCCTGAAATTTTCTCTTGCACAAGCCTCCCTGGAAAAAAAAAAAACATGGAACTTCTATTTTTCTAACTGACAAACTGGAGGAAAATGTACCATAAAAGTTTTGAGACAGAGGACAACCCTAGGGATACTTGATCTGTTTTTGTTGCTATATTTGTTGCTTAACTTTGGGCAATACTTACTGTTGCAGCACTCATAAGTACAGTATTTTGAAAAAAGGAAAAACTAACACTGTAAGAGAAACTATACGTCACTTAAGTTATTCTCGTAATCTGTGATGTAGTGTTTGTAAGATGTGTGGACATACTTAAAATAAGCCTTTCTATCAGATGGTTTATGAGCTTCATGGCTACTACATTTATATTCAGGTTTCATATCTCATCTCAGGAATAGTTTGCAGTAAAGCTCCACTGAAGCAACAGAAGCACAATGGAAACAACCTGACTGCTTTTCAGGACAAGCAGGAAATGACTGACTTGCTTATAGCCTCTTTGGGAGGACGCACATTCACTCAGTAATCTCATTATCTCAGATGAACACAGTAATATTACCGAAGCCATCTAATTCCCTTCATGTAAACATCTAGTTCAATTAAATTATTCCCACGGACAAAGTCAGGCTTTGCTAATGATTTCTGAGGACTCACTGTGCTTCTTTCTCTCTTTTGTGTGTTTTTCAGGAAAACTCACTCCCTCCTTGTATGAGGCTGGCGGGTGTGACATGTCCTTGGTCAATTTTGAACCTGCAACCAGACGAGCCTCCAATAACGTATGGTTAGTGTCAAACTGAGAATTAATCTCATTTGTTTTCATATAATAAAATACACCATCTGGCTGCTGTTAGGAGCTTGTTGTGTTTCTAATCACTTACAGTAGCTATGTCTGCAGAATTTAAAAAAAAAAAAAAAAAAAGATATTTAAATTTCATGTTGTTCTCAACTGGGAACAGATTATTTCATCACTGATGCGTGTCATTTTTTGTTGAGATAGTGTCCCCTTTTTACAGAACTGTAGCTTTAAACTCAAAACATAATTGTAAAACCGTACCATACAAAAGCAAAGCAAATAGCCTATTGGTTGTTTAGTTTTAGGTCATCAGGAAATTAAGCATGATTTAATACAGTAAGTGCATCAGATGCTTTTCCCTCATCAGTGTTCTCATTTTGTCTGATGATGCCCCTGCAGGGACACCGACTCCCACCTCTCCAGTTCTACCTCAGTTCGCTTCTACCCTCATGACCTGGTGAGTATCCAACCAGTGAGCTGCTGCTGTTGTGTGTAAAGTGTGTGAGAGACAGAGTGAGCTAGACTTGCAGAGAGACTGAAGACTGACAGACTGTGACAGAAGCATGCATTCACATGCAGAAAATGTTTTTCTTCATCTCCTGACTCAATCTGTTTGCATATTATTTTTGGTACTCTGCACTATGCATTCATGTTCATGACTGTGTTTTTTAATAGTTTTTTTCTTGTGTTGGCTGTTCTCCTCTCCCTCTTTTTGCCCATACATCAAAAACAAATTATATTATACTAATTTTAAAATCACTACACTGGCTACCAGTTTGCCCCTTAACCATATTTGAACGTTTATTGGATTTCAAAGCCCTTTGCAGCCTGGCACCTACAGACTGATATGCTTGTTCTACATGAGCAAGAATGATGTCTTTAATCATCTGGTGCTGGCTTATTAACCAGTTCTGCAATGAGAATCCAGATGGCTGGGAGTGGGTGGGGTGGCAGTGGTGCAGTCGTTTTTCTGTGTTTATCTGTTTCTCTTTTTACTGTTCTTTTTTAAAAATCAGGTTTGTAAAGTACTTTGAACTGTATCATTGTACAAAATGCAGCATGAATACCTTTGACTTGACTCTACCTAGCTCTGACTGTGAGACAGTTCTCCCTCCCTCAGATCCGTCTGAACCGTCTGCTGACGATGGACCCAGAGCTGCTGGAGCAGCAGGATGGAGATCTGAGTCCAGAGCTTCAGGATGCGCCGCCGGGCCAAGAGGACTCTGCAGCCACCACTGCTGCTGGCAAAGCCAGGCAGTACTATCGCTTGTGGCTTCTGCCCTACCTGTGGGTCGGACTGCACTTTGACCGGCTCACCCTGCTGGCACTGTTTGACAGGTACGGCAAGGAAGGCATCATTTACCGCCTTGTTTGATACTTGTGTTGACAGATACTGCAATTTGTGGCTCCAAGTGGGAGATATTATAGCCAACAAAAACAACATCCATGCACCCTACTTGTAATTTGCAAGTTTCCAAACTTCAACACTACATTTCATTTTCCTTTGGCCATGATCAGCAAGTTTTCTACTCTTGTAATTATACCTGATGAAAATGACAAGATGAAACTCATTAACTAAACATTAGTATTCAGCTCTGAGTTTTAAAAACACAAATGGGAGATTCAACAGAAGAAAATGCAGAGATTTTACCAAACTTCTCATTGTGTTTTCTGCTGTATCTCAGGCATGTTTATGGCATCCAGGGCCATGTATGTAGGGATTATCCTTTTACCGATCCACTATGGAGTACTACAAGGTTCCATCCTAGGCCCTATTAAAATCTTTTTTTTTTCTATATCTGCTGCCATTTTACTCATAATACATACCAGTACATAATACAGTACCAGTCAAACTGTATATAATATAACTTCTCATCTTCTCAATGTTATGCTACATGCAGCTACATGTGACATGCAATAATATAATTGAATTTGTTTAGTGGATATCTGCAGCAGTCTAACCAACATCTGTGGACCTGTGGCTGTTCTCAGATGTAAATAGTAAATACTAATGGGAGGAATGTGGTTGTCAGTTTTCATTCTGGCTTTAAATTTGATAAGCAAGTCAACCCTGCTGTTCAGTGTTTTTTTTTTTATTTCTTCTTGTCTTGATTACTGTAATTCTCTTTATGTGGGAGCCCCATAGCCAGTCAGCCTTATCAGGCCTGCAGCTCATCCAAAATGCAGCTGCAAGGCTCCTCACTGGCACCAAGAGGAAAGACCATATCTACCATAAATGGATTTTAAACTTCTTAAGTTTAAAGCACTGCGTGGATTGATGCCAGTTCTCCAGACTCTGACACAGTTTTCCCTTCTCTATTAGATCATCCCCTTTGTAAATGCAGTCTTAACACCCATTTTTAGAAGTACTTTTGAGTCTCACTATCACAACTACATGATTGCTTATATGCTCTCTATATTATTGAAGATGTGTCTGTGCAATACACTTTTTTTCTCTCTTTTACTTCTCTTGTCATTGGCTGATGTTTTTCGAATCTGATTGAGATACCAAACATGAAGGAAATTTAATCTTATGTTCAAGAACTTTTGTATGTACTCTTGGGCTGACTTTTCTCCATTGTGTTACAGGAACCGTGAGGTTTTAGAGAATGTGCTGGCGGTAGTGCTGGCTGTCCTGGTGGCCTTCCTGGGTTCAGTGCTGCTGGTCAACGGCTTCTTCACTGACATCTGGGTCTTTCAGTTCTGCCTCGTCATTGCAAGTTGCCAGTATTCCTTACTAAAGGTGAGCACTTGAGTTAAGACCACAACATGGTCAGACCTGACCTTAAAAGTGAAACAGAGAACCACTGTTGCAAAGAAGCAGTTTAATTTTTTTACCAGACACATGATAGCAGTTTTTCAAAGTTTGGTATGCCTTAAAGGGAATTCACAATGCTAATGACTCAAACATTATTTTGCACTTTATTTCTTCTGAACTGCCAGTAAAGAAGTAGTACAGTGTCTTTGTTAGAGGTATTCCAAGGCATCAACATTAATAATGAATTCACCTGTGTCTTTTTTATTGGCAGAGTGTTCAACCAGACTCCTCTTCCCCTCGACATGTAAGTAATTAAAACTTATAAATCACCTTTATCTCTTTGACACTTTTGGGGCCATTTAATGCTGAAGTTTTCAGTCCTGAAAACCTTAAGTCTCAACAGCGAGTGCTTTTTAATAATACACCAAACACTTCTTGAGCAACTACTTTGTTAGAATTACAACAGAAAAGCAACTGTTGTATCTGTTGACAGAAACAAAGTCAGTCAGTAACTGGTCTTTTTCTATCATGCCATGAGCAACCACAGTCTGATTTCATGCTACAAATGGCGCAAGTTTTCCACACAACAGCAGGACACAGTTAAAGGAGGTGGTTACTTTACTGAGAAGTTAATCTAACAGAATATTTAAAACCGATGGAGCTGTCAACAATGCTGAAATGTGTTGTTTTGCAGAGACATTTTTGACGAACGATTGCTGTCAGCAATAACCGCTGTGACAAATGCGTTGTTTTTTCTGTGACTGCTTCATGATAAGAAACACCTTGTGTTTTACCAATTGAACTCTTTGATGCTGCAGCAGTCTGAAATTTGGGGTTTGCATCAGCAGTAGCTTTATACAGCTCTGATACAGTGTTAGAAGGCTGATATCAATGAGATAAAATTTGAAAAAAGTAACAATGGATTACATGAATGTAATGTTTTGAATTGCTATTGCTGAAAAAAAATTGGTTTATAGGATTATAACTGTAAAGTATCCACAATTTGAGAGTTTTTTAGTGAGAAGATGCTCATATCTTGAGTGATGATTATTAAATGCCTGGTTAACCTACAGAGTAAACAAACAATAGTAAGGAGTACAGAATGTTAGAAAAGAACACTAACAGAAACCAGAAATACCCTTTAAACCACAGTGAGGGTAGAGAAATAAAGAACCAATTTCCTTTAATCTATGATATGACCAATAGTTTTTCTTCAGTATTTTTCTTTTTGTGTTGTGGTTCTTGAAAATGATGTTTCTTTTCCCCCGCGAGTCTCTGTGTTCCTCCCTCCCTTGCGTCAGTAGCCTGCTCTGAAACGGTGTCTTTTATTAATGCAGCTCCTACTCAGCTGCAGGCACAAGCTTTAAATAGCTGGCCAGAGTTTAGACCACAGCTCGCTCTCTTGCTATTTGTCTGTATCTCCCTTTCTCTCCCTCTGTTTCCTCCTCACCCCCCTTGTCTTTTCCATCTCCTTCACCTCATCTAACCTCAAAGATTCCTTCCCTTCCCTTTTCATGATATTGTTGACACATTTTGAGAAAACCTGGTTTATTTAATCTGATTGTTGGTGCGTAAACTGTCAGTTTTCCCTCCGGTGAAAAAGCAGGGCAGCACGTAGCCTCTTGGGTTGAAACCTGCACGCTGCAGACATGCATTCTCTCTCTCTCTCTCTCCTGTGAAACCTTACTCTCGATGCTATTTCTGTTTATACCTGTGTCACTGTCCCCCTGGGCTCATATGACACTTATACTAATGAATTAATCCTTTATTTAGCAATAATGCCTCATTAGAATGATGGTTTTATTGAATTGTGCAATTAATGTAATTTGTTGTATGCTTTAATCTACAGTGTAACAAGAGGGCACACATTTTAAGGGCTTAGAGGGAATGGACTAAAATATATTTGAAGAAATGTTAATTGCAGTTTGATGTTTTGCATCTTGGGAACTTTTTCGTTATTTGAATCTACATAGTTGCATGTTCTGAACATTGAGTCGTACTGGACCACAATAAGAAAATCCAGCTTCTTTAATGAACCATTATAACATCCTACCTTTGTCCCTTCAGGGCCATAATCGTATCATAGCATACAGCCGGCCTGTCTACTTCTGCCTGTGCTGTGGCCTCATTTGGCTGCTCCACTACGGCAGTCTGAGGATCACTTCATCTCGCATAACCCTGTACGGAGTCGCACTCACCAGCTCCCTGGTACTCGCCTCTGCCAGGGACCTTGTCATAGGTAAGGCCAAAGAAAGCAGATATCATTTATGTACAGTAATAATAATGACAATCTATATTTGTGTAGTGCTTTTCATTGATTGGGACAGTACAAAGAAGAATTCTAAAGTGACGGGACACAGAAAGACCACTTCATGCAGACCACTTCATGCAGAAATGCAACATTATGTGTCAGTGAAGTAGCAAGAAGAAATTCAACAGGAAAGTTGTTCCAAAGTTTGGGAGCCTCTCCTTTAAGTTTTAATTCTAGGTCAGGGGAATTCTTGCAGAGTTTTGGTACAGGATCTGAGGTTGAGTGCAGGTAGAAATTTATGGGCACAGAAGCTCACAAATTCATGCCGGAGCCAGACTTTGACATGCTGTAAATGTAATGAGGAAAACTTTAAAATCAGTTCTAAAAAAAGAAGTTCTAATGTGGGTGATCTCTCTTACTTGTTCTAGTTAAGAGTCTGGCTGCATCATTCTGTAGAAGTGGGAGATGTGAGTGGGTTAGTTTGATTATTGTTACAATAATCAGTTCTGCAAATGACAAATTCAGGCAGAAAGTCACAGAATGCTAAAAAAAAAAAGAATAATATGAAGTTGATAAAAACAGGACTGCACCACTTTATTAACATGACAATGAAAAGTAAGATCAGGATCAAAGATAACCATTTGAGGACGCCAGGTTATCAAATTTATCATAGTTTAAACAGTAATTTAGCTGGAGATTTGTTGTACCACGTTTTTTAGATAGGAAATTACTTTAATAATGATTAAAAAAACACACAAAAGATACATGAGATAATCCATCCCTACACTTTAGATTGTTTGCCCTGAGACTTGCAACACATGAGACAAATTGAGCTCCGGTTGCGTGGGTCACAAAGTGCAATATGTACAAGAGCCACAATCTCTCTACTAAAAGCGATGCTTATTTGCTTAGAGAATATTAAAACTGCCTCTCACCAAACAGCAATCAACAGTAATTGCTGCAGTTGCCCTGGAGACGTGCCAGCGTGCACTAATATGAACCGATAATACGCGTCGCTCCCTGTCAAAGATGCATAAACACTAAATCATTGTCATCTGTATGATCTGAAGCCCGATGTCCAGGAAAAATATGGAATTATAACATGAAAAACGTATCTCTAAAAGTCTATGATTTATTTCGTCACACTGACAATACTGTCACCCCTTGTGTCTTTGCCTCCCTGCAGTCTTCACTCTGTGTTTTCCCATCATCTTCTTCGTGGGGCTGCTGCCACAAGTCAACACATTCGTCATGTATCTCTTTGAGCAGCTGGACATCCATGTGTTCGGGGGCAACGGTGAGTGACTTGTAGATGCACAGCAGCATCTCCGCAGGGGTGACCTCTACTGAACGAGGCAATAGCGGCTCACACACACTTGCTTTTATATATATTATGATACGACAGGCTTCATAAAGAGGACAAAGTGCTGATTTGCATTCTGCCTGGCCTAGCGCCTGTCGAGTTGAGTGGTCTCATTGCTGACATCCTCTCATGTGCTCTGTGCAGCCTCCACAAGCCTTCTGTCAGCGCTGTACAGCGTCCTGCGCAGCATCGTCACCGTCGCTCTGCTTTATGGCTTCTGCTACGGAGCTCTGAAGGTGAGAGCAAATCCTTTCTAGCTTTCTAAATCTAACCTAGATGCAAAATAACTGTAATCAAAAAGTAACGCGATGACAGAAATACAGTCGAAATGAACTATACGGCTGTCCTCTACAGCAAGTATTTTAACCGTCACCTCAGTTGCAGATTATAAGACCTCATCAATATAGAAACATTAAATATTAAGATGTTTGAAGACAGTGACACGCAGCGAAAAAAGCCTCAGTATTGTTGTTTTAATGATGTGTTGCCAAAAAATATTCTTGGCAGAGAATAACAGTTGTTTTTTTCTTTGCTGTTCTTTTGAGTGTTGCCAACAGTTTATTACAAAACATATTCTATAGCTCCTTACCATCAAATCCTGGCTGCATCTGTCAATCAATGATATCTGCTTTAATTTAAGATTCCTTTAATAATGTAAACAAAACCTCAGCTGTCCAAACTTTTATAGATTCATGTTTAGTTACCACTGTTTCCCAAAGCAGGAAACTGTTAAGTCTCGTCAGGTCTTGTACAGTGATGCTCTGTAAACTATTAATATATCTTAACCATCAGAAAAATAACCTTCTGAATTTATGGAGGAAAAATATTAAATATGTTAAAATCTTCTCATTCTCAGGAGACCTGGGAGCCTCACCACATCCCCGTGTTATTCTCTGTTTTCTGCGGCCTCTTGGTGGCAGTGTCTTACCACCTGAGCCGGCAAAGCGGCGACCCCTCTGTCCTCATGTAAGTCACCGGTCACGCACGATAGACCTCAGTCAGAAAGTCTTTGTAATGTCTGAGTTTTAGTGACCCACATAGAAATAGATATTAAAGTGAGCTTCAAATACTTGCCACCAAGTCACATGTGGTGAACTCACCCATCTGGCATTTAAATAGGCAAAAACAGGCCATCAGAAGTATTTTCCATTACTGCTTGACCCATGCTTGTGAGAGAGAAAGCCATAATAAAGAATAATCTGTGACTTTTCTCATACATATGCTGTGGATTATCTCAGACAGGGATTTTCTAAGCTTTTTAAAAATGCCTAGTTCAGATAGCTTGACACTGCTTCACACAATGGTTGTAGTGTTAACGCTGGGTGATTATACGTTCCCTCTGAGATAAAACACTCCTAGGAGATTCATGTTATTTGAACCAGCTAATATTTTTTGCTTGTTGCTTTACAGCTCGCTGATACAGACTAAGCTTTTACCCAATTTGAAAGACAAGAACCCAGAGGACCCTCTTTCAGAAGTACAGGACCCTCTGCCAGAGAAGCTGAGGGCCTCAGTGGTGAGTTAAACGTTCATCATTCAACTAAATGAAGCCAAGACTTCTGTCAGTAATTTTATTGGAACAAGGATCGTCATCTGATCATATTACATTTGTTAAAGCTGCTGGCTTCTCCACGGTTGTAATTTTCAACATGAACTCTTTTAATGGAGATTTTTTTTTTCTTTATTTCTGAACCCAATCTTTGTTTTTTGAACATGTAGAACGAACGTCTGCAGTCTGACCTGATCGTCTGTGTGGTCATCGCTGTCCTTTACTTTGCCATCCATGTCAGCACGGTGTTTATAGCGCTGCAGGTACAGTAAATATTTACTAGTGAAAGGCTGATCTCTGTCATTTCATCATATGTTTCAGCCCTAAAGAAAAGAGTAAATGTTCCAAACAAATGCTCACATACATGGTATTTTTTTAAGGGTGGTCTTTACACGTCGAGTATCTGTCCGTACAAACGTATAAGGATTCATTTCCTCCGTCTCTCTGCTCCCTCAGCCTTTCCTGAGTTATGTCCTGTATGCTCTGCTGGGGACGGTGGGGTTGCTCACCCACTACCTGCTGCCTCAAGTCCGCAAGCAGCTGCCCTGGTACTGCTTCTCTCACCCTCTGCTCAAAACGAAGGAATACTATCAGTTTGAAGTCAGGGGTAAGTACTCTGCATCCCATGTAGAGACAGAAACATGGCTCTCTGGGTCACTGCTTTGTTCTAAATCACACCTAAAGAAATCTAAGAACTATTTATTATGTTAGGAAACTTTTAAATTCCTGTGCAGACAAGAGTTTGTGTGTTTATACTTGCAAATGTAAAGTAGAGACAATTACTTTGATGTTCTGTCAGTTGCAAATATGAACAAAGCAAATGCACAATATTTTTCTTCTAGTCTTTGTTTTTTGATGAATTCTGTACAGTTTTGTGTCTCTTAACCGTGCTGCTGTATCTTATAACGATGTTGACAAGCTTCACCTGTCTCTCTCTTGTCAGATGCGGCTCATGTGATGTGGTTCGAAAAGCTTCACGTGTGGCTGCTGTTCGTGGAAAAGAATGTCCTCTACCCACTCGTCATCCTTAACGAGCTGAGCGGCAGCGCCAGAGAGCTCGCCAGTCCAAAGAAACTTGACACAGAGTGAGAATTCTTAAGATATTCGAAGATCTTTGTCTCATTTCCCTCCAATTTCACCCTTTGTTCATTTAATCTACTCCCATCTTGAGTGGCGGATCATGTTCTTCACTAGCAAACCTCACCTCACCTGATTGTTACGAAATCGTTTCAATAATCCAAAAACATAAGATCATAATGATTTAAAGGTTTTTATGCTTTACTGGTTTTATCATATTTATATTGAAAGCAAAAACCATCACGTCTCTCTAAATGTTCCTCCAGGGTCGGCGCTCTGATGATCACAGTGGCGGGCCTGAAGCTACTTCGTTCCTCCTACAGCAGTCCTACCTACCAGTATGTAACGATCCTCTTCACCGTCCTCTTCTTCACCTTCGACTACCGTCATCTGTCAGAGACGCTGCTGCTCGACCTCTTCCTCATGTCCATCGTTTTCAGCAAGGTGAGAGGAATAAATAATGAGTTTTACAGCCGTTTTTCTGGTCTGATTCTGTAGAAGAGACAGATGTTTAAGGTCTAAGAGCTAAATATTGTAATAATCATTAGAATTTAATACATACTGATCAGTTATTTTTCTACTGGTCAGGGCAAAGTGTAGCAATATATTTATAATGCAGTTTAAGTGTTTTGTTGTTGAGGACTTTAGTTGTAACTATTTATGCATCAGCTCGTTTTTTTAAATGCTGTTCTTTTTTTTTTACAGATGTGGGAGCTGTTCTACAAGCTGCACTTTGTCTACACCTACATCGCCCCCTGGCAGATCACATGGGGGTCGGCCTTCCACGCCTTTGCTCAGCCCTTTGCTGTGCCTCGTATCCTTTCATTGTCGTCCTTTATCGTGAGTTATACACTGAGTCACCAGTTTCTCAGGTACACCTGTACCACAACAGCAGGGTTGTAAAGCTCATAATGTTCTGTTTTTGTTGTAACTCTGGTTTGCGGAGGTGTTGAGTCAACTCAGTGGTGATTTTTGATTCAGTGTTTTGCCCCTCTCATGTATGGAAATGCTCTCAAAAGTGTATTTTAATGAATGGTATTTCATGAAGCTCATTCTAAAAACAAAGAGGGTAAATTCTATGTACTTTATAGCAAAATGTGATTTTTCAAGTGATCCTTGACCTCAGCCCCCTGCAGACTCTGCTATGCTGTTTGTCCAGGCTGTAGTGTCTACAATCTTCTCCACTCCCCTCAACCCATTCCTGGGCAGTGCCATCTTCATCACCTCCTACGTCCGCCCTGTCAAGTTCTGGGAAAGAGATTACAAGTAGGGAAAAATAAGTCAAAATCCCGTTTTAATTTTCAAATCTCAAACTGACTATTTCTGTGAATTTGCCTCTGAAACTTTGTGATTTTTAATTTTCTCTTTATGCAGCACCAAAAGAGTGGATCACTCTAACACCCGGCTAGCCTCTCAGCTGGACAGAAATCCAGGTGAGGGCATAAAAAATTTTAATTTGATGATGTGATGCAGCTGCCTTTCATTCATGCAAATTGGAAGAATCTAAAGCATCTCAATTAGGAAAATGGGACACTATTATCTAAGTTGTACTTAACGATTTAGGCTAGAAGAACACATCTACACCTCTATCCCAGTGATGTCAGTGATTTAAAAATGCTTCGTTCCCTTTCCCCCCCCCCCGTCATTCATCTTTCTCTCCTCAGGCTCTGATGACAACAATTTGAACTCGATCTTCTACGAGCACCTTACCCGCTCCCTGCAGCACAGCCTGTGTGGAGACCTCCTCCTGGGCCGCTGGGGCAACTTCAGCACCGGCGACTGCTTCATCCTGGCCTCCGACTACCTGAACGCTCTGGTGCACCTTATAGAGATCGGCAACGGCCTGGTCACCTTTCAGCTGCGAGGGCTGGAGTTCAGAGGTGAGAAGGTCCACGTGTCACACTTGTGAAGAAAATGGCACCAAATCTGTCTGGAATTTGGTTGAAATTGACTTCGACTGGAGCCACTTTAGCTACTAATGAATGAATGTGTTGTAGTGTAAGACATGTATATACAGTATGTGTTAAAAGAGGAGAGTCTTACTGGCTTTATTATATCCTAAAGTCATTAATAAATCAAGTTGTTTTTGTGGTTTAGTGAATAACTTTTAAGTATTTGAAAATAAGGTCAGTATACTCTTTTTTTTTTTTCTATAATTTCCAGCTTTAGTCTCCAAGTCTGATTTGTCTTGATTTAATAAACTCCAGCCCCAGTTTTTTTTATCTTGACAGGTTAAATTAAACCCCAACAATCAAAAAAAACAAGTATTTGAGCTAAGTCTGGACTTAGAAGATAGAGTGAATGATGATTATTAACCAGCTGCCCAGAATTTCCATTCGAGAAATGAGCATTCCACCACATTAATCAGTCCAGTCGTGCTTTATCTTCCTGTTGAACAGACCTGTGTGTGTGTGTGTGTGTGTGTGTGTGTGTGCTTTATCAGTATGACTTTGTGTAATTCAGCCAATAGTGCTGCTGTACAACAAACCTGCTGAAATGGAGCACATGTGATATGCATTTTACAGAATCAGAAACACTCTTCAAAACATGATACATCATCATCAGTCTGTCAACAACTTCACAACTTTCAGTGTTGAAAATATAAACTGTATTACAGCAGCAATATCTTTTTATACTTCTGTCTGTCAACGTGGTATTAAACAGATTCAGACGAGTGAAATTCTTGGGCAGAGTTCTCGATCTCCCTCGGTTTGTTTCAGTAAGCTACACATTTTACAGAACTGTCCTGGCGTCTCTGAACATGTTGATTTCACTCCACAGGAACTTACTGCCAGCAGAGGGAAGTGGAGGCCATCACCGAGGGCGTGGAGGAAGATGAGGGCTGCTGTTGCTGTGAGCCGGGCCACCTCCCTCACATTCTGTCCTTTAACGCCGCCTTCGGACAGCGCTGGCTGGCCTGGGAGGTACTGGTCACCAAGTATGTACTGGAGGGCTACAGCATCACCGACAACAGCGCAGCCTCCATGCTGCAGGTGTTTGATCTACGACGCATCCTCACCACCTACTACGTCAAGGTTTGTTTAAGAGTAGGTCTAACATTTTAAACGTTAAATGGTTTCTATATGTTCTAAATACATCACTCCTTCCTGGTCTCAGGGTATCATCTACTATGTGATCGCTTCCCCTAAACTGGAGGAGTGGCTGGCTAATGAGACCATGAAAGACGGCCTGCGGGGTTGCGGGGAGAGGAACTACGTCGACCTGGATCCTACCTTCAATCCCAACATCGACGAGGACTACGACCATCGGCTCGCAGGCATCTCTAGAGACAGTTTCTGTGCAGTCTACCTGGGCTGGATCCAGTACTGCAACTCTCGACGTGCCAAGGTAATGGTCCTTGACGTTTGTTTTTTATGAGGCTGAGTGATAATGATGGGAGGCATTTAGCTCCAGTGTTTGTCTCTGAATGTCTCGGGTCTGACAACACTCGTTCAGCCATATAGAAGGTATAGAAGTTCTGCACTCGTATCATTTGTTGTCAGGTGACATGTTTTTAATAAGTGAAGAAAGGTAATGGAAATGTCAGGGTTAAGGGTTGAGTTTACACCCATAATAAATAAAATGTTTTACAATATTACAAAAGTCTTGTAGGTCAAAGTTGGCGCTAATTGGAATTTGATTGAGGTTTCATGCGTATTTCTTCCGTCTCTGCTCTGTGTTTGTAGCCGCTGGACAGTGAGAAAGACTCGCCTCTGGTGCTGCTGTGCTTCGGCCTGTGTGTGCTGGGAAGGAGAGCTCTGGGAACAGCAGCCCATCATATGTCCAGGTTATTTAGTAATCCTCATTATAATAAGTTAACGATTTAAAATGTGTCAAGGACTGACGAAGGGTTTGTGTATGTAGGCCAAACAAGCTGATGTGAAACAGAACAAAGATTTCTTTTAACTTTCAAAAGAATAAATAAAGCGTCATGTATAAGCCAAGTAATTAAAAAAGCCAAACATAGCCATCCGGGCCTTTTTAATAGATATACAGTACATGCATGCATATGTAAACACATAAGGTGTCTCTGTATCATGAGTAATGATCATTCTATGTGTTCTGACTCTCACAGCAACCTGGAGTCTTTCCTTTACGGACTTCATGCGTTATTTAAAGGAGATTTCCGCATCTCTTCAGTGCGAGACGAGTGGATTTTCGCAGACATGGAACTGCTCAGGAAAGTTGTGGTGCCTGGAATCCGAATGTCTCTCAAATTACACCAGGTGAGCCTCTCCACACGAGACCTGCTCTTTCTCTCATTCTCAGGATCAACTTTGATCTGTAACAAAACGCCACACCTCTCGTTATCAGGACCACTTCACGTCCCCCGATGAGTACGATGAACCGGCTGTTCTTTTCGAGGCCATCTCCTCCCACCAGCAGAACCTGGTCATCGCTCACGAGGGCGACCCAGCCTGGAGGAGCGCTGTGCTGTCCAACGCCCCGTCACTCCTCGCCCTGCGCCACGTACTCGACGAAGGCACCAATGAGTACAAAATTATTATGCTCAATCGACGATACCTCAGCTTCCGTGTCATCAAGGTAGGTGAAGCATTTGATTCATTGATTGTCACTGGTTGTAAGACAAATATCTAATGAGAACTTACTTCTCGTGCTGCAGGTGAATAAAGAATGTGTCCGAGGCCTTTGGGCAGGGCAGCAGCAAGAGTTGGTGTTCCTCAGAAACAGAAACCCAGAGCGTGGGAGCATCCAGAACGCCAAGCAGGCTCTGCGGAACATGATCAATTCTTCTTGTGACCAGCCCATCGGATATCCCATCTACGTATCTCCGCTGACCACCTCCTACTGCAACTCACACCCCCAGCTCGGACACATCCTGGGAGGTCCCATCAGCATCGGGAACATCCGCAACTTTGTTGTCAGCACCTGGCACAGGTTTGTGGTGATGTGTAGTTCAATAGTGTACTAGACTAATTTAGCTTTGCACTTCTATCTATTTTAATCCATGTGACAGATGAGGCAGGACTCGAAGCTTGCAATGCAGAACACTTAATTTCTTGATTTTGCAATTGATGTTTTAGTATGTTTGTGTTGTTTAAGCTTTGCAAAAGCTAGCACAAATACATCAAATTGTGTTTGGTAATTCAGTTAAATTGGATATCAAATGCACACACAACACGTGGCTATAGTTATGTAAGAAACAAAAGGATGGAGGCACCATATAGCCTCTCATTAAGGTGAAGTGATTACACCTGAGTGGGGTGTTTTCTGTCTAGGCAGGTGTGCTTGTTTTGTTTCTCTTCCTGTCGGATGTGTAGTCAGGTGACCATTCTGAAGGAGACTTCTGACTCTATCCATTCTTCTTCCTTGTCAAAACCTAGTGTCCACGTTATCCACAATGCAACTCAACCGCCGACAGATCAGGCGGAGATTCGGGCGTGTTATTCTAGTAGCGGCTAATGTAGCCTCGAGCCTGCAAGCCTCAGGTAGAGATGAGGAGCAGGCTGCAAAAATCTGGTAACCTCATTTCTTTCTAACCTCACATCCACACCGTCACAGTTGTTTCTTTTTCAAACTTAGTAGTCTTCAGCCCCAACCGTCGCTCACTCAGGTGATTGATCAGACTGTGCACAGCTCAATCTGCAGCCACAATGCAGTAGCATTCCCTAAGACTGTTTGATGTGTAAAATAGGTGCACTTCCCCTTTAAAATCTACTGTCACATAAATGTTGGTATTATAGTAGTGATATTTTATGGCCTGTTGTTGATGTTGATGTTTTTACTTTTGGTTAATCTGACTCTTGTTCAATAATTTGTTTTTTTCTCTTGCAGGTTACGGAAAGGCTGCGGTGCAGGCTGTAACAGCGGAGGGAACATCGAAGATTCAGATGCAGGGGGGCTGTCCTGTGGCAGTGGGAACGGGACCGGGGGCGAGTCCCAGCAGAGCTCAGCGTCGCAGGGTGTAACTTCCGGACCTGTCCCTCCTCATTCGTATCAGCCACACACTCTGGGTGAGAAATACTGTGCCTGTATCACATTTTACCATCTACACCGTATCATGATATCACTACGATGACAAATTAATCTGTTTTGGCTCAGTGAAACTCAGAAGGGTCCGTTTTCACAAGAGACTCCCTTTACAAATCTACATATATATGAATTTTGCAGGAAGTAAATTTAAATTTTGTTCAGGCACCACAGTGGCCTAGGGGTTGAAGTGTTGGCCATGAACTGCCACGTCCCCAGTTAGTGTTTCAATTCCTGTCATCTCTCTACTGTCCAATAAAAGCATTAAATACCCCCCAAAAATCTGAAGACAGGTGTATTTTTCCAGTTAAATTCCAACCTAGCATTGTTTTAAAAATGCCATAATGGTTTGATGATGACGTTTTTACAAATTCAGCATGTTCTCCTCCTGTCCTCTCGTCCTTCTTGTGTCCAGGCACCAGTCAGAGTTCTCAGTCTGTCCAGTCTGGTTTGGTGCGCCACTCCCCTGCACGAGCCTCCGTTGCCAGCCAGTCGTCCTCTTACCGCTACAGCAGCAGCCGCCACTCCTCCCTGCGCACCTCCACCACAGGCCTGGAGCCCTGCCGACGTTCCTCCACCAGCCAGCTGTCTCTGCGCACGCTCCCCACCTCCCTGCAGCTCCGGCTGGGCTCCACCTCCGACCCGGCCGGACCCTCCGCCTCCCTTTCCAGCCACAGCATCCCTCCCTGCAAACGCCACACGCTGGTGGGCCTCCTGGGTAACGACGGCCTGTGCAGCACCGTGACCGATCCTCTCAGCCAGCAGCATCATCACCATCACCACCACCCACAACAACACAACCCCACCGTCTCCACCGTGCGCAGAGATGACATCTCCTACAGAGTGCAGGTTTGTAAAATTAAATAAAGCAAGAGTGAAATCATGTCCAGAAAACGAAAAGAGCACCGGCGTCCTTGGCAAGTGAAATTTAGCAGCAGATTTTCAGTGTCACGCATGAATCTACACCAACAAATAGAGAAAGGTGCCAAAGAACTTTACATGTTTCTCAGTCTCTTGTTTGTATTCTGTTCTTCACTCCCACCTTAAGATTCAACCCACCTGTCAGTTCAGCCTGCTTGTCTCAAATCGTGAGCTCACTGACCGATACTGTAAACCCACCTAATATAAAAATCAACAGCACTGTGGCCTTAAAAATAATATAATGTACAACAACCTCCACAATATTTAACTGTTAACACACCGTACAAGCATCTAAAAACAAATTTAACTTGTTAAACTTAAGGAATATGCAACTTAAATAATTAAAATTAGTAAGTCTAAGCTAGTGATGAAATATAAATCTACAAAAGAATTTAAACTCAGTGTCATAATTTCAGGAGAATTTGTGTTTTTATGCATTTAATATTACATCATGGCCATTTATATCATTACAGAGTATGTCTACCTCCTCTTCAAACTCAAAACTGAAATTACATAACTGCTCCACTGAAATAATAATTTGTCACAAGAAGAACTTGTATATGATCTCTGGTTCCTTCCCTCAAGTTTCACTGCTTCTTGTTACTTGAGCCTTCAAATAAAGGCAAGAATGACAGAAATAAACTTTAATATTATTATTAGTTTGGTGGCATTTTTCGTTTTATTACATAGTTTACAGCTGAGATACAGACGAGAAACATGAGGAGAGAAAAGAGTGGTATGGCATACATCAAAGGTTCCCATCAGAATCTAACTGGGGATATTTTGGTTATGTGGTATGTGTTGTAATCAATTCCAAGGAATTGGTTATGACTGTCTTGAGTAAGGTTTTTGTGACCTTACTCAAGACATGTCTTGAGTAAGGTCCTTGTGACCGAAACTTGAACACTTCTTAATAAATCAGTGCAGAGGTGAAAAGTGTGTGTGAATCGACTTTTTTTCTTTTGAATTGGATCTTTCGGGGAATTGATTCCCTGCAGCACAGGAGAGACTAAGCAAGAGGTGTGCGTGTTGCCTTCTACACATGTGTCGTAACCACAAAGTAAACTTTTAAAAGACATCAGTACTAACGAACGAACCACCTGCACTTGTATCCGCTCCTCTGACTTTTGCATTTGCATGTCATGACATCTTTGAGTATTGATCCTTTGTGCTGCCGCAATATAAATTTCATTGTTGTTGTTCTGTTATGTCGCTCAGATTGTGGATGTGAGTCAGGTGCTGGAGACCATAAACTTATCGAAGCGTAAAGAGCTGCAGTGGCCTGACGAGACCGTAAGACTGAGGGCAGGACGGACCTGCTGGAGGGACTGGAACCCCATAGAGGGCATGGAAGGACATGTAAGATCAGCGTCAACAGATTGACCTCAGTTTACTCATAATGTATAGATAGTGTATGAGTTTTTTTTCTTATCGAAAGAGCCTATCTTGGCTATTTGCTCATTTCTGACTCACTATTACCAGTAAGTACAGTCAGCTTTAGATTTCAACATTCATTCAGTTCAACACACACACACACACATTCTCCAACCTCTTATGCTATAAATGTGATTTTGCAATAATGATCTCGTTTATATTTATGTCCTATTTTTTGGCCCATAACACCCTCTCTGACCTACTTGCTCTGTATTAAATGCTTCATAAATTTGATTGGAATGCTTCCTTTCATCTGTTGCCCTCTGCAGGTGATTCACCGGTGGGTGCCTTGTAGCCGAGACTCAGCCAGTCGCTCCCATATCGACAAGACCATCCTGCTGGTACAGGTGGATGATAAGCTAGTGCCCATTATTGAGACTGGAGTTATTGAGTTGGGTGCAGAGGTCTGAGACGAGCAAGCACACGTCACACGTTTAACACTTGGTGTGAAGACGAAGCCAGACCTCCCTGGCTTTCAGCAGGACGCGGGAACCTGCATACAAAAAAAAAAAGGAAACGGGAGCTCTCCCCCCTCCCCCGTTCCTTATCGCTGAGGGGGAAAGGAAGCCAGGGAAAAGTGCAAGCAGAGGCAGAGTATACATTCATCCAACATCCTTTACTGCATCGACGCACACCCACAGTATCTGCCTTGCTTTGCATCTTAGAAATGCTGCATGACAGTAAAAAAAAAAAAACCCTTAAGTTAAGTTAGTTCTTGCTACTGGTAATTACTTTCTATGCATTTCATTGACTTTTGTTGGCAATTCTGACAAAGCTGAGTGTAAAGAGTGTGTGGAGATTTTTTTGTGTGTTTTGTTTGTCTTTAAATAATTTTGCCAAATAAGCCTGGTATTGAATATCTGCCATTGGTTTCATACATGTGAAAAGCTTTTTTTTTTTTTTTTTTTTTCCCGCTGCCAAGACGACAGAGGAAGTTGTGGTGCAGAACAGACTGAAGTCAGAGACGTACCGGTGCTGCGCTCAACAGACTTCTCTGTTTCATTGTTGTCATTCCGTTCGGATTAGTTTGAAATTTGCAAGATTACTTTGCGCAAAGAAAACAGAACTTGCACTATAATTTTTTTTTATTTACAGCGATGCACTACAATCTTTAGATAATATCACTTTTTATTTATTACAGACTTTGAATGGCCATGGTTACCGATGCCTTGGGAATGAAAAAAATGCAATCATCATTCTGTTTTCAGCCATTTTTATTTCACTATTTTATGTTTGATAAACTTGAAAGTAACTTTTTACTGTATATGATTATATATATATATATATATCTATATATATATTTACACAAATATATATATATACAGTATATATATAATGTCAATGTATAAAAGATTTTGTTTTCAATATTTATTACTGTGAACATGGTATTTACACTTTGTTACTTTTTTTTTTTCATTTTGGGACAAAGGTTAATGTGTTAAGGACCATTGGTTGAAAACAAGATGCCGAATTTTTGATGGACTGTTTCACTATTTAACTTAATTCTTTTCTATATTGAAAAATAAAAGTTTGATTTATTGCTGACATCTTTAATATCGCCTCCACTGATTGTTATTGATGAATTTCATTCATTCCTCCAAAATTCATTGAACTGAAAGTAAGTAAGTCAGCAATTAGAGGAAGCTTGCATTCGCATTTTGTGATGAGAAAGCTGAGTCATCAACAGAATGAGTAAAAACTAAATGTTGCATGAGTGAAGAAATGAGACTCGTGATCAGCAGGTGTGGTGAACTGGCACAGGTTTGTTTTTTGGGGTTTTTTCTGTGGTTTATAAGTCTGTTGTGTCAGAGAGTCATATGACAGGCCTTTACTGTGCCCACATTAACAGTTTATAAGGAGTTACACAACATGCTGCAAAACCAGTACCATCCACTGTTCATATGTGAATAATCTGCAGCTCTGAAGAATTACTACATTCATATACAGCACACTATCGTACAGAAATCCATTTTAAAACTGCTGCATGCATATATACTGGATATTTTATATGTTTGTGTTTTTAGCTTCTTATAATTTAAATGCTCCGTTTAAAAATAAATCTAAAACTCACAACTAGAGTTTTCCACACAGAAATATATTAATATTGTGCATTACTAGTCAACCCAGAACTTATAACATCGTGCTCAAAGACAGTATTTGATTCCTCAGGGTAACAGTTTGCTCTGTCTGTATGACCTTACATTGCACTCCTTTTTATACCATTTTCATGCATACTTAACTTTAACAGGTAGTGTTCAGGTGTTACAGCTATTTTTTTCAGTTTTTTTTTTTAATGTTAGTGAAGGCAACAGGCATGTATTTTTTCTAAAATAAATAAATGCTTGATGTTATTGTTCATAGAAAGACTTGTTTGCTCAGTAATGATAATCGACTGGAAGTCAAAAGTTTATCTAGTTTTTTACTTTCACCAGAAAACAGTCGAGGTCAAGTTCATACATGTTGTTTTTCACCCACATGACTGTTTACAGCGAAGCCCCGCCTACCGAGCTCTCTGATTGGCTGCTGCGGTGACATTCCTATCAACCGTTTTTTTTTCCCGACGTCACGTATAAATATCCCGGTGTTTCCTGACGAGGATGTACATGTAGTTCTCCGCTGTCTTCTACGTGCAACACAACAAACAAAAGGTAAAAAATATATATATTTATTTTTTTCCACTGATATTAATTCTGAGTATGTTTTGATAGCTTTGTTTGAGCTTTTAAAGTTCACCGTTTTGTTTGTAGCTTGTTGTGCTGCCAGTTAGCCAAGTTAGCTTTCCCGGAATAGGATAGATATCATTATCATGTGACATAGAGGCGATCAGGTGGTGAGTTTGTGTTTTTTTTTCTGTTTAGCTATCGTTATTTGTCGCTACCCGAAAGTTCAGCCAGTAAAGCTACCATTATTCTGGGAGGGGACGTGACGAGGAGAGGTATTAATTTACCCTTTCATCCATACAGGGCTCCCACAGAAGCCGAGGATATGTGTCGGTCAGTCCTCTTCGCCCTGCTCGGCCTGGGTCTCGGGCTTGTAAATTCATTTCCCACCGAGGAGCCAGACGGTGGAAAAAACTGGGTTGTTATTGTAGCCGGTTCCAACGGCTGGTACAACTACAGACACCAGGTGAGAGGTGTACAACAAAGAAACTACACGAAACCACACGAAACCTTTGCCACAATGTCACCTTATCATGTGCAAACTGTGCATGACTCTATTGTTTCCGTAATAATCCAGTATTGTTTTTGATAAGAGCACCTCAGATAAGAACATTTACTCAAGTATTGTGCTTAAGTGCAGTATTGAGATTTGATGCTACTTTATACTTCCACTCTACTACATTTCAGAGGGACATATTGTACTTTCTACTCCACTACATTTATTTGACAGCTTTAGTTACTTTTCAGATGAAGATTTGACACAATGGATAATATAACAAGCTTTTAATATAAAATACAACACATTGTTAAAGATGAAACCAGTGCTTTCCACCCTTTTTGGCTTTTGACATCTTTATAAACAGCAGTGTGTAGTCGGGGTCACATTTCAGATGTCTATGACTTGTTAACAGCTCCACCAAATAGTGATTTTTTTCCTCTAAACATCTCACATGGTTTCACTTCAATATTTCACCAAAAATCAAAGATTAGAGAAAAAGTCCAAAAACTGAAAACAGATTTGTGTATCAGAACTTTGTTTTTTCTTCTTTTCTCTCCCATTAATCATCTCATAACCCCTCAGATTTATCTGGTGACCCTTTTGGAGGGGCCTGACCCCTAGGTTGGGAACCACTGGACTAAACTAGCTAACTGTATATAAAGTAGTTCAAACTAGCTCCACCTCCAGCAGCTACAACAGTAACATGCTGCTCTAACACTGATGCTTCAGTATTAATAATCTAATGATGTCATATATAATCATATATCAGTCAGAGGGACCAAAACACTACTTTTACTGCAATACTTTAACTACATCAAGCTGCTAATACTTATGTACTTTTATATAAGTAGGATTTTTCATGCAGAACTTTACTTGTAATGGAGTATTTTTCCATTGCTGTATTGGTAAACTGAAGTAAAGGATCTGAATACTTCTTTCACAGCTGCAGATAAGCCACTTCCCCTTCATAATGTTTGTTTTCCCAGAGCTTCTCCAGTCTCAGAGACTAATGGTGATAATGTACTGCTGACCCGTACTCTCTCTCTTCCTCCCTCTCTTCCTCTCTCTCAGGCTGATGCTTGCCATGCCTACCAGATTGTCCACAAGAATGGCATCCCAGATGAGCAGATTGTGGTTATGATGTACGATGACTTGGCAAACAGTGAGGAGTGAGTTGACTTTTTTATGTTACTTTATCTCTGTGATACCAGGACTCCTTCTTCCCCATAAGTGTTCTAAAGCTCCACTGTAGTCACGTTCTGTTAGTTGACTTGGCTTTCTTTCCTTCCCCTTTACACGTTACACGAATGTGAAAATAAAGGTTATATATCTTTATATATCCAACTCAGTTCCTAAACGCAGAGTTTTATATTTTTTCGAAGTGTTTCGTAAATCACTAATACATGCTATGTTGCATGTTTCAGTTAAAAGCATACTTACAACTTTGCTCATTATTTACATGCTGCGTTACTGTTCTAAATAGCAAAATTTGAGGCGCTGTACAGACTTAAGCACTAAAGTTAATGAGTAATGATGACACTTATAATTTCCATGGGTCAGACCATCAGAAAACATTTGAACTACATAAACTTGACAGAAGAACTGAAACAATTAGTCTATTAATTGATTATTCCACTGACAGAGAAATAATTTGCAATTATTTCCTAATTCTACATGTTTGTTTTTTTTTAACAAAATTGCTCAAACATTCCCTTATTTCCGCTTCTCTACATTGAGCAACAGCTGTTTTTCTTTGTTTCATGTGACAGTAGACTGAAAATGTAGGTTTAAGAGAGTTGGTCAGACAAAATGAAGCGATTTCATGACATCATCTCGGGCTTTTCTGATAGTTTTTGGACTTAATGATAAATCAGCGGGTTGAGAAAATAAACATCAGATGAATTGATAGTCATTAGTTGCAGCCCTACTTCATAAAGAGCTGCTCGACTGTAAGACATAATAATTGCACTCTCATGTTGGCATTTCTCATGTCGCTGTGGCACGTCGTCCCTGCGTCCTTCATTTTCTGAGCAGCAGAATTCAAAGCAGGAAGCTCTGCAAACAAGATGAGTTAAAAAGAGAAAAGTCACAAGGAACTAATTTTGGTGCTCCTTCAGGGCTTTGAGTGCCTGGAGTTATATTACTGACATGGTTACTGGACAGAGGAGCAGTAGTGAAAGCGGATCCATCGGTTTCAGTCAGAATCAGGATCAATGTTAAGCCCTGACATGCACTGAGAAGCAAGAGTGTAAAACATACACACCCAGGTTCAGTTTTGACTTGTCAGTGTTGTTGTATGGAGAAGTTTATTGTATGTCTAGATTAAGGCTTATATAGAATTCAGAGGCAATAGGAGAAACATGTAAACTCTACATGTTGATTATCTCCAAATAGTTAACTAGAGATGCAAATAATAATTTTTCATCATCTGGTGATCTGTTAATTAGTTTTTCAATTACTCTGTAGTGAAAGATGCCCATCAGAGGTTCCTAGAGTCCAAGGTGACGTCTTCAAATGTCTTGTTTTGTCTGACCAACAGGCCAAAAACAAATATATTCAGTATGCAGTGATCTAAAACAGAGATATTGCAGCAAAACCTCATATTTGAGAAGCTGTAACAGGTGTATGTTTTCTTGACAAATGACAGATGGATGGAGAGATAGATAGATAGATAGATAGATAGATAGATAGATGGATAGATAACTTTTATTAATTCTAAAGAGAAATTAAAGTGTTACAGCAACCACTCAACAGAAATCAAAATAAAAAAACAATGAGATAGGTAAAATAAATGCAATTAAAGGCTAAATTATATAAAATAACTACAATATACTGTTTTCAATATATATATAGTTATTATATTATTTGCAATATGTAAACGATTACTCTATTATGAAAGTTGTTGATTTATTTTTTTAGATGGAAGCTCATGTGAACAGTTTATTCACACTGCTGATTGATTGAATAGTAATTACCAGTGATCGGCTGAGGATCACTGCTGTTATTAACTTCACTGTTGGGCGACGTGTCCACGTATCAAAACACCTCCACATAATGTAGGTCAAGTTTCTGAGACGAGTTATGCAACATTGATTGTTTTTATATCCGTTGGCTGACGTGATTATCGGCCTCGATTTGGATTCGAGGTTAATAACTAACTTGTATTACAACAGTGCAGGCGAGAGTGCAGATGTTTTCTCAAATCAGCGGTGACACAATTACTGACAGCTGAAGCTTCTCCAGTATTCACTAGAGATGTTTCTCATTAAGTTCATGCGAAGTGCTTTCATGTTGAGAGTCGCAGGACGTGATTTTTTTTTTTTTGCAGTGAATGAGGAAAAACCTGAAGCGCTGTGGAGTTGTAACCAGTGTCTGACTGTCACCTGATCAGTATATCATTCATCTGCCGCCCCGTCATCATGTAGAAGTGTTTTGTCAGCCGTTCGCACTTCCCTCTAATAATCTGAATCATATTGTTGTTCCCAGCAACCCCACCCCTGGAATACTGATCAACAGGCCAAATGGCACAGATGTGTACAAGGGAGTTCCTAAAGACTACACCGGGGAGGTGAGTGCTTCAGCGCAAATATTTGTACAATAGTGCAAATCCATAGAATCTTTTATAACGGAGGAATCAGTGTTTTGCAGTTTGTTCGAAGAGACTTTGATGTTAAAAGCAAACTTTGTTTTTTAACCTGTGATTCATGCGCCGCACATCCTGGTTTTCTCCTGCAGGATGTCACCCCTGAAAACTTCCTGGCAGTGCTGAAGGGCGACTCTTCAAAAGTCAAAGGCGGCTCTGGAAAAGTGTTGAAGAGGCAAGTGATAAAAGGAATCTGAACAGCACATATCTGGTTTATAAAGTTTTTTGTTTTTCTAAACTTGTTCTCTTTGTCTTTGCAGCGGGCCCAAAGATCACGTGTTTGTTTACTTCACCGATCACGGGGCCCCAGGCATTCTGGCCTTCCCTAATGATGATGTGAGCACTTTTTACTTCCTGCTCTCTCACGTTCACTCCTCCTGAACTTACTGAAACAGACACAGACAAGCCAGTTAGTTGTCATTTAAAAAAATAAACCAGGAACTAACTCTTTTATGCTGTGTCAAATAAGCCCTGAGTGACTCAGATGTCTCTTGCCCAAGAATAGTTGTCTTTTTTTATATATATATATATATTTGAATATCTTACCATATATAGACATTTTTCTCAATACTTCAAAGTAAACTGCACTTATATAGCTCTTTTCTAGTCTTCAACCACTCAAAGCGTTTTACAATACATGTCAACATTCACACTCCTACGCTGGTGGCAGAGGCTACCATGCAACGGATCTAATCTAAAGCTCATTCACACACACACATACACACACACCTGCAATTTGGGGTTCAGTATCTTGCCCTAGGACACTTCAACATGTGGACTGGAGGAAGTGGGGATCAAACCGCTGATCTTCCCGCTCTACCTCCTGAGTACCCCCCAAACTAATCCAACAAGATAGCAAAACAATCACTGATAACCAAAATGATACCTTTTTTTTCAGGGCTGCAACTAATTTTTTGTTATCAGTTAATCTGTCGATGATTCTCTCGATTAAACGATTAGTTGTTTGGTCAATGAAATTTCAGAAAATGGTGAAAAATTTCCCAAAAGCCCGAGATACAGCCTAAAATGTCTTGTTTTGTCCCGACCTACAGTCCACAACGCCAAAGACATTCAGTTTACTGTGATAGCGACCTAAGGCCACCAGAAAATATTCACATTTAAGAAGCCGTAACCAGAAAATTCTGAGATTTTCTGTCGATGGAGTAATTGGTTAATCGACTAATCATTGCAACTATAATTTTTTTTTTTAACACCACCAATGTTTCTGACCAGTTGGTATCCTGTGAGGATTCAATCACCTGCCAAGTATTTTTTGAAAGTGCCTGCCACTTTCTAAACAGTTTCCAAGGACAATTTCTCAGATGGTTCTGTGTAACAAACCATCTGGCGCGTCAGGTTATTACCTGCTCTGAAACTGTCAAATTAAAGTATTTTTGTTCTCTCTCTCTCTCTCTCTGCAGCTCCAAGTTGACGACCTCCAAACAACCATTAAATACATGCACACAAATAAGAAATACAAAAGGGTACGCATGCTGTTGTGTAATTTCTCAGGCCTACATGTATATACATGCCCTACAGTATGTGGCTGAGCAGTAAAATCCAATCAGCTGATTATGTTGCTGTGCAGGAAGATCAGATCATAACAGTTGTCTTGTTTTTCTGCCACACAACCTCCTTCCTCACACACACACACACAGATGGTGTTCTACATCGAGGCGTGTGAGTCGGGATCAATGATGAACCACCTGCCTGCTAACATTAACGGTGAGTTGAAATGAATCTCATCAGGATGAGTCAACTTTCCAGTAAAACAGAGATAAGGGAACTTCAACGATCAATAAGAAGCTTCGGTCGATGAACTCTACGAAACCCTTTTTCATTCAGCAACAACATGAACTTGACTTTCCCTCGTGACAGTTTGACTTCACCCACATCTGATGTTGAATTTAAAAACAACTATGAAGCACAACTTGTTTTGTAATAGTAGTGATATCCTGACTATAATACACTGAGGTCAGCACTGTTTGTGGACTTTACTTCAGTTTTTCACTCTTAGTCGTTTGTCACTTCTGCTCAGACTGTGAGGTCAGCGTCATGGCTCGTGGTATTTTGTGAGCCCAGTCACTGTGTCATGTGCTCGGCCTCATGTGATGAACATAACAGTCAGGACCTGTACAGGACGTGGATCAAGGTCCTGGTTTTATCATCTGTAACCAAAGACAGTTTTAACATCACATTTTGACACTTAAAGTTTATAAACTCTTCATTAGTACTTCAGGTGTTGTCTCTCAAGTGTTTTTTTTTACCTGTTAGAGGCAGACATGTGAGTTATATTTAGGTTTTCCTGCTTTAAAATGATCATTTCCTACTATACTTTTACACATTATAACCTGAGGATGTGTCTGTGTTTTTCAGTGTACGCCACCACAGCTGCCAACCCTCATGAGTCCTCTTATGCCTGCTACTATGACGAGAAGAGGGACACGTACCTGGGAGACTGGTACAGCGTTAACTGGATGGAGGACTCTGATGTGGTGAGTGATGTCATATTTTGCCACTAATAAAGGCAGTAAGTTTAAAAGGAGTTTATCCCTGAATACACTGACATATTAATTAAATGATTTTATAGTGACTGAACTTTACTGAGTTTTACTTTACTTACTTACTGAATTATACATGACTTACAATTTAACTTCCCTTCAAGTGCTTTCATCTCATTCTCTTTAAATGTCATCCTTTAAATGTTACCCTTGAACTGTTCGTACTTTCACTGTTTGCATGCAAACTGATAATTCAACTGCCTGCAGGGTTTAAACATGAAACTAGATGTTCAAATGCTTTCAGAAATAACACTTCAACAGACTTCAAATGCTTACGTCTCTTCAGCTTCAACAGACACTTCGAACCCTTTCAGTGCTCCAACTTCAATTGCTTTCGAATACAAAGTTCCACATGCAAATAATTCAGATTTTAAACAATTTTAACTTGTTTACACTGTTTGTGGTTGCAGTTTCCAAAAAAATATGAGCAATTTCAGCGAGCTAGCAACTGCATTTTCTTCATAAAACATTGTCTTTTCTAGTTACCTATATTTTTATACAATTAATGGTAATTATACAACTGCTGACTGATATTATACAGTACAATTACAACTCTGAATATATGTGATACATAGGTTTATTTCCTGTGTACACCTGGAGTAAAATAAGCAGGAACAGGAAGTGGTGACGGTTATCGTTTCCAAAATCAGTAGCAACGGTTTGTTTTTAACCAACAGGTTTAAAGTCTGAGGTTTGCATGAGCAGAGATACAATCTGTGTACTTACAGTATGCAAGAATAACAAAACAGAAACTTGAATTTCATCTACAGAACACTTTAATCATTTGTGATATACCATTCAAAGTGTTAATAGTTGTGACCATAAAGTTCAATTTTGGTCACATCACTCCAAATGACACTGTCCCAGAGGTGTTGAGGCTTGTCTAGGTGCTGTAAGTGGGCTGTTTTGTGGCGCAGTAACAGCTTTTTTCTGGCAACTCGACCACGCAGCCCATTTTTATTCAAGTACCTCTTTTATTGTGCATCTTGAAATAGAAACACCACGTCTTTGCGGAGTAGCCTGTACTTCAGTTGAAGTTGCGCGTGGGTTTTTCATTGCAACGCAAACAAATTTCCTGGCAGTCGTGGCGGAAATTCAACCACCTTTTCTCTCAGGTCCCTTGATCAGGGCCATTTAGGTGATTTCAGTTATCATTATGATTTTAAAAAGGGTGCACACAATTATGTGAAAATAAATGGCTTCACCTGAACATTATCCCTAAATAAAAGAGAAGTTTTCAACATGATTAGTCATATTTTCCAAAAAAAATGGCCAATAATTGGTTGTGATGTTGTTTTTCATTGTGCTCTCAGGAGGACCTGTCAAAAGAAACCTTGCTAAAGCAGTTCAAGATCGTAAAGAGCCACACAAACACCAGCCACGTCCAGCAGTACGGAAACAAGGTGAGAGAAAAGAATGAACGCTGCTGAAAATGTAGAGTTATTTGAAATGAACAACCTGTTATGAACAAATACTTTTTTTTTTGTCTGTTTGCTGAGTTTCCAGCCAAGAAATATTTTGGGAGAGATACTGTTTTATTTCAAAGATGACTGGCAGAAAAGTGATGGTGAAGGGAAAAGGGTTTGGGTTCCTGTCCTTATCTAGAGTGTCTTACTTTCCCCGCAGACTCTGGCCCACATGAAGGTCGTAGCATTTCAGGGAAACCACAAGGCAAACAGCCAGCCAGCTCCAATGACCCTGCAGCCAATTACAAACCTCGACCTGACCCCGAGCCCTGACGTTCCTCTGGCCATCCTCAAGAGGAAGATGATGGCCTCCAATGATATCACACGTGTAAGAGGGCTGCTGATGGAAATCAACGCTCACCTCAAGGTAAAGAATGGCAAAGCCTTCAGTGAGTTTTCCTTCTCAGGTATCTCTGTTTCAAGTCTATCTGGTGTTTTTAGCTGTGTGCAGAAATTTGCATGTTTCCTGTCTGTTCTGTTAATGTCTGTTCAAGCGGGCCATGCAAATCAGATTCATCACAGGGTTGTGAGTGCACAAATGGAGAATTTACCATGACAGTTCCCACGTTGCAGATTTCTAAAAGTGTGCCAACATGTGTGTGTGTATGTTTCTGTGTGTGTGTGTGTGTGTTCAGGTCAGAGAGATGATGGCTGAGACGATGCGCCAAGTTGTCGAGAAGGTGACCGGCGACAAGCTCAAGGCCGAGGAGATTCTCAACGAGAGAGCCGAACTGTCCCAGCATCAGTGTTACAAGGCTGCGGTTAACCACTACAAACACAACTGCTACAACTGGCACAAAACTGAGGTAGAGCTGCACGCAAGAATCTGCATATTTAAAGTGGTGCCACCCTGTCCAAATGTATAAAATTAATGGTTGATCGGTCACAGCTTTGGCAGGATTCATCTGTAGCTTCTAGTTGAAACTTACTCACATGACAAAGTGTCGGGTTTTGCTTCAAAAAGGGGAAATGCCAGATCTGTTTCACATGCTATTCATATGTTGGTGTCAGACATTCACCCTTTTTGCATTCAGCTAACACTAAAGCAGAGAGACGGACAGCAAGCAGCAAGAGCAGAATAAACTCGACCTCTCGACTTCTTGATTTTATCACATGACCTGGATGATCATGAACGACAGAGGTGCAGGAAAAAGAAGTGTGAGAGAAATGTAGAGGATACAGATGCTCTGGTTGATCAGGCAGCAACCAGAATGACAATGACTGTTAACTAAGCCCCGCCCTCCTTAGTTACTGTTGATATGCTTGTGAAACTTTACATTCTAGCGTAGTACATTTGCAGTTTTTTTTTTTTTTTAAAAACAATGGGTTAAAGATTTCACACAGAAGTTAAAAAAAAGAAGGCAACCACAGATGTTTTTGGCGTCTGGAAGATATTAGAGCAGATAAACACACAGTTTCATCCATTTCTCACACTTTAACTCTTGTGTTTTTGATTTTTGTAAAGGCCCAAAAAAAAAAAAACCCACCACCACCCTCTAAAAGCTTTAAATGCCGTGCTCTTTCCACCACTCCATACACGCTACTTTGATATGATATATAACCAAGTTAATCTTTTGTAGTTGTAATTTCATGTAACCTTTATGTGCTTTTGTATTTAAATAAATTAAAGTCAGAAAATATCCAGGATCAGAAAAGGAGATCATAAAATAGATGAGGCAAATATATATCATACAGAAGGTGTTTATTGCCCCACCTCCATCTGAGTTTCCTGTGACATGGCCTCATGTTACCGAGCAACCTTTAATATAGAGACGAGAATTGAGATGTTTGTAAGACTTCAACACAGTATGTTCTTCTTGGGTATTTTCATGCTGCTGTTTGGTTTTTACTCTTTAAAATTTCCCCCTTTTTCTGGAACTGTTTGACATTTTGAATGGGCCACAAATACAGCTGGTAGAAATCATGTGAAACACAGACTGGGAAACATTTCTGACATATCACGTTCTCTTGTGTTTCAGTTTGAATACGCTCTGAGGCATCTGTACGCTCTGGTGAACATGTGTGAGAGAGGATACCCTGCATCAAGGTACAGTCTACTTCCCTTTTTTTTTTTTTTTACCTCCCTATTTGTTGCATTTGTGGTTTTATCGTTCTGATGTGAGAGTAAAGGAGAAGAAGTAATCTGATTGTGGTGTGTTTCAGTCGGTCATAACTCTTTTTATATATTTAGTTTAATCTATATAAAACTAAATTTAATGTTAAAGGATATGACGTGGAGTATGAATGTTAATTTGCTCTGTGCTGAACCATTTTATGGCTCTGCACATGAGATTTATTAACAATAAGAAAAATACAGAAAAAACACCAGCCATGCGCTTTAAATTGACACAGTGGGATATTCAGTTATTTCCACACCTGGAAGGTAAAGTCTGGTGACATTTATATTCTTGTATTTATGGGATTCGTTGATGATAACCAAAAGATAGATATAAAACATAAAACGTAGATTATTGCCAGCCTGATCCTTAAGGAAAAGCCGTTTATCATCATATTTGTTATTGTGTTAAGTACCAGGAGTGCTGCTGGTGTCCCTCAAACCACTGGTGCTCATGGAAGGGAATAATATTTAAGAGGAGCGGAAGAGTTATGACCAAAAAAAGGCATAAAAGTCTCTGTCTCCACACCCTAAACAAGGTGCAAGCAGACACGTGGGTGTGGGTTCTTGGGGGGTTTTTTAATGACTAGTCCACTGAAATAAAGGCCTTTTTATTTTTCAAACCTACCTTGAGTGCCTGGACCTGGATTTTTTTATGCCATTTTTTTTTGGTCATAATTCTTCAGCTCTTCTTCAATATTTGTTGTTTATTTGAAATTGTAAGATAAGATAATACCATTCCAATAGGGGGAAGTTACGTGTCAGATCAGCAAAAAACAGACCAAAGAGCAAAGTTGAAGATGCATTGACGAGAAAAGCCCCTAAAACTACAGTTAGACCATAAATAATATCAAAGTTTTGCATTAAAAACCACAAGTAGATCACTCTGTTTATGATGTATAAACATTATTACATTATATAAACATGGATTAGACAGACTCTTACAAGCTGCTTTTATGTAGCTTTGGTCATGGATCAAAAATGTTTGACCACTCTACACTGAATATCCTGTTTTTGAATTGTGTTCACTAGTCGCAGCCAAGCAGTCCGAATGTTTACCAAAACCCCAGTTAAACTAATACAAAGTTCCAAGGCGCTATCCCCGTGAAGGTTTAAAAAGATAAACTAATATTTTTGTCTTGTGTCTCTGCAGAATCCAGCTGGCCATGGACTCAGAATGTCATTTCAGCAAGTAAACAGGATTTCTATAAATCCATTAAAGCCTAAGATCAATCTGGTTCTTCACGCAGGAAGACCCGAGCAGACGAGGCGTCTCTTTGCACTTCTTACCAATCAATCTGACGTGGAGTCAACGTTATTCTTTTATCAATACACTATAACTTTTTTTTTTTTTTTTTTTTTTTTTAAAGATTTGTGAAGTTTTTTTGATTTTAGTGAGATTTTTTTTTACTTGTTTTTATGGTGAGTTGCACTATCACTGTGAATGGTTTGTGGATGATATTTTACTGCTTCTGATTCAAGATATATTGATGAAAATTTGCCCTCAGCTTTATTAGCAGCTCTCAGCTTTATGAATGTTTGATTGACATGTTAAGGGCAAACCACTAAACACTGAATGTTTGTTGATCCTGAAGAGACTTTGCTGTAATACAAGGATCTTGAAATAAAATCCAACAGACCAAAACTGCTACAAAATGACTCTTATTTTACCTCTGTTGATATTGAGTGTTTGTTTTTATTAACATCTTATGACAATTTTTGTGAGAGATGATATTTAACATAGCTGTTGTTTAGCATACATGTATTCTTTACATATAATAGTAGCCAGTCTTCAGAAGAGGATTAAAAACCTACCTAGAGCCTATTTTCCCACAATCAGAAACCAGTTATAGAGCGTAATAGAGACACAAACATCCTCTTTTACCATAAACTACTGTGAACTTCATGGGGATTATTTGTCACCTGTTACGTTTTACAAGATATTTCTGTCTGAGAATCATTTAGTGCTGGGAAACTGAATTGTGTTTTGGGTCTTGACCACATTAAATTACCCGCTTCCCCCTTTTTTTTTTTATAGCACAAAGCCTTGATTATGTTTTAGCAAATAATATAATACTGAACACTTAAAAAGAACTGGAACAATATACAAAGAGGGACAAGACATTTACACTCATTGTATCAATGTTAAAAAGTTTCTGTTTGAGAATTGTGCCCAGTGTGAACATCAGATACGTAAGAGACATGACTTTTCATCTAGTGATAAGATGTCTATTCACCAATGTTAAATAAAAAAACAAGATTCATATTTTTTCAGCTTTTCATTTAGCTTTTACACTTTATTTTAAAACATAGTAGACTGATTTTCAATAATAGCTTGCAATCATGACTGCTACAAGTGTACAGCCTCGCTAGCAGCTCTGTAAGGCTGAAATACTCATTAAGAGAAAGTCAGTCTGTTTGATATTTGACCAAATATTGACCTGATGATGACACTGGATGAAGAGTCAGTGGATCATCAAACTCAGTAGGATCCATCTTCTGTCAACCGTGACTGCTTGTACAACATTTTGTGCCAATCCAGATGTTTGAGATGTTGAAATATTTCACCAGCAAAGTGACACGACTCCAAAAAAATATTGGATGGAATTTGCTTCAGATATTTGTGGGTTACAGAGAACGAATCCTGGTGACTTTAATGACACCATGACTTTACTGCCTCCATCAGGTTGAAGGTTGACACTTGTAGTCTTGAGTGAAATGTTTCGACAACTATTGGATGGATTTTTATTTTTATTTACTTTAACCTTGTGTTACCAGGAAAACCTCACTGAGATTAAAAATCTCTTTTGCAACAGTGTCCTGGCCAAGACAGGCAGCAGCATGACGTTTCAGACAAACAACATAAAAACAAGCAATACAGACAGACCTCTCGTTAGTCAGTATAACATAATAAAATCATGAATAAATTTACAATAAAAGAGAAAATAAACATACAACCTTAATAGTAGAATTGGATTGAGAAACTGCAGCAATCTGAGGCATTAAAAACCTCCCAACAACCTCACTGACACTGGCAGAAAAGATGATGATGATGCAGCAAAGCTTTAAACCTGCGCAGAGAAACCAGTGACTCATGATGTTAACTCAGTCTGTAGAAGATTCCAAGTATAAGGAGCAGCAGAAATAAAAGCTCTTTTACCAAACTGATACGGTTGATTGATATAATGCATATATTAGTTTCCCCATTTGCATGAGCTGTTGCAACCCTGGTGATCATCCCTGTGTTATCATCAGGTCAGAAATTGAATTGGTCAAACTGGTCAAATGTTTTGGTTTCAGATTAAATACCTGCAGAGATGATGACATCAGCCTGTTTCCTGTTGGAGCCACAGATTCTGCTGACTGTTTGGGGCGTTGGTTGTGTGGTTTTGATAGACAGCTGCATTTTGTAAATCAACTGAATGCTGCATTGAAAAATTCAAGTATACATGAAATAATGAAATTGTGACATCTGGTGGTGAAAGTTTCACTTGCAGCTCAAAATTTAAAACACAAAGATGTGTTAAATTTATTTGTTGGACTTTTCTTATTTGATGAGTGATTTTATAATATTCTACCACTGTATTTATTATTTTATGGCTGACTGTTCATTATTTGACCTGTCCATTTATAATGTTTGACCTTTAATTAATCTCACTGTGTACTATGGTATTTATTAATTGATATTTTTATCATTAGATTTATTTTTATGTTTCACTTTTCTTTATTTGTTGTGAATATTTATTATCTGATGTTTGGCTGTGAATACTTATTATTTTATGTACACATTAAATTACATTAAAATCCCCTCAACTCATAAATGTTGTTTTCTTATTGTTTAAGACGTGTAGGTACAAGATGACACTGTGACATCACAGCTAGTTTTGCAAGCAACCACGGTACAATGTTTGCTTGTTTGTCTGTCTGTTTGTTTGTTTGTTTGTCTGTTTGTTTATTTGTTTGTTTGTTTTATACAAAACTTTATTCAACAAAAAATGGCATAAATAAATAACAAAACAACTACACAACACAATACAGGATTGCTGATAAGACCAACAAAAAATAGTATATAAATATTTATAAATAAGGGAAAAATACAAAATAAATCAATGAGAGACAAAAAATATTCAAAATAAGTGAAAAAAGGAAAGACATAAAAAACTTTAAAAAGTTAACATAGTTTAGAGATTTGTTACTCATCGTTATAAACAGTGAAACGGTGAGCAACATCAGTGGTATTGAAAACGAGAATTTAAATCGGACCACCATCGTGTCATGTGGTAAACTTTTAAAATGTACATTATTTGTATATCCAATTCTGGGTTGTTGTTGTTTTTTAAAAATATTATATTGTATTGTTATTAATGGGGAAGAAGGAGTTGTTTTTTTAACTAATTGAACATATCAGACACAAATTCAAAGTAGAATATTTTACTTTTTACATTTTAAAAATATTTCTGGAGGAGTTCTTTAATTATCAAGGTAATTTATTGCTTTAACAGTTTGACGTTTTTATCATTAGACGTGATGATTAATTATTAGATATTGGCATTAAATCCGCTCTGTGTGTTCGCCTTGAAATTTAGATATTTTTATTAGCTCAAATGCCTCAAATACTGATAAAATCAAATAAAAATAACTAAAAAGTGAAATAAATTACATTGTAATAAAATTATATATAAGTATTATATATTAAATTATATATGTAAAACAAAACAAAAAAAAGATAAAGTGATGAAGTGAAATTTCTATATTTTCAGCTCAAAGGCTGATTGAGTGTTAGGGTTGAGACGGTCACTCTCGCAGGATGGATGAAGATAATGTATACTCCTTGGTTTCCTTTAATAATAAAGCTAATAATTGTAAATATTAGCTTTATTTGTTTAACTGAGACAAAAATATGCTGAAACATAATTATGCAGCTACAACACACAATACAAATTTTACACAATTTTAAGCAGGCAAGAAACGGTGCTACCAAATTCCGCAGAGAACGTCCTGTAACCAATTTTTTTTCCAAGGATGGCGAAGTTATGACCCGCCCTTCTCTGTCTCTGATTGGCTTTCCCTGATATCCTTACCCTAATCCTAGCCAATCTCACTCCACATGCCTAAATCTAACCAACCCAAACAACGAAGATAAAGAGCACTAGCCAATCACAGGCAGAGTAGGGCGGGTCATGACTTCACCATCCTAGGAAAAAAAATATTGCGTATTGTTAGGGAGGTGGCTTCATTTAATGCCTGCCCACTTCATAAAACAGGAAGATAACCTGACCGAAACCCATAACATGAAAACACGACGGACCGTACAAAAGCTTTAATAGTAGAACTGAATAACCGCCGACCTACATCGCTAGGAGGACAGAAAACGGCAGATTGGATTAAACTCTTGCTGTAACGGCTGTTTGTTCACAGCAGGGCGAGCGAGGCAGTTTTTTTTTAGCTCGCTAAGTTAGCCTGCTTGCTAGGGTCCGGGTCGAGATTATTTCACAGCTGGTTTGGTTGCTCAATCCAAAACGTTTCACCATGGGCTCCCGAGCGTCCACGTTACTGCGAGAAGAGGAAATTGAGGAAATTAAGAAGGAGACTGGCTGTAAGTTGTGGCCTTAAGACTAATTCCTGTGTTGAAGATGACGATGAAGACGCAGAAATATTAGCCACTCTGTACTTAAACATTATCGCTGACACTCACTGCAGGTAGACAGTTACAGTTAAAGTAATTAAACAGGGAAGTTGTGCAACCACATAATCCCCAACAGTTGTTATCAATGATTTCTGATAGTGTAGTGATGTTTAGTCATCAGGCGAAAGGCTATTTTGCCTGCCTACTTTTTTCATAGTCATCTGCAGGTCGTTTGTTAGTAACATCTTTGCCGTCTTGTGTATCCTCCCTGCAGTCTCCCACAGTCAGATTACTCGCCTGTACAGCCGCTTCACCAGTCTGGATAAAGGAGAAAACGGCACCCTCAGGTAAGCAGTCATATCATATAAATAAGCACCAATGTGAAACTTTCACATAGCTGGTTTGGTTCCTTAATCATTATATGATATTAAACTTGTTATTAAATGAAGGTGCCTTCAGGTAATGTTTAGCTTTGTCTGTGTTTTTTCCCTTTTTATTAAGAAAGTGTGTTTTTGTCACCATTGTGTACAGAATGTTGTTGTTCTTGTAGCATAATTGGGAAGTAAATACAAGAAATAAGCATAAACAAAACGGCATTTTAAGTTGAATTCATATGAACAAGTATTTTAATAGATTTTACTCATTTGGTGTCAAATTTGCTGAAAAGTGTATAAAAGTTGTTTTTAAAACTGTTTTCAGTCAGTTAGTGACACTGTGTTGTCATTACACAAAGGTGGTCAGTCACAGTTTAGCAAAACCTCAGTCATCTTTAGATATGTGCCACTGTGATTCATAATCAAAACTTATCTGAGCACTGTCAGATTTTGAGTGTCCGGTTGAGACGTCAGTGTGACATTTCTACAGTTTGTGATTAACTTCTAGCTCTATCCTCAGTCTGAACAGAGCGAGCAATAGGTGAAGACATTGGTAATCATTAAGGCTGCTTAGTGTGAAACTTTGTTTTGCAATCCACTCTGATTTGAGTATTCATTTGCAAATTAGACTTTCAAGGGTTTAAAAAAAAAAGCAATCATATAATCTGTCTGCGGTGTCATTGAACTAATTCTTTTGAAAAATGTTGTGTTTACACATAACAAGTCTTGTTTCCTGTTGATCTTGCCCCGAGGCTTTAAGTCACGGCATGCAGTCAGTATCAGCCTCATTTATATTCAAGGTGACTTTCTTGTCATCCATTAGTTGCCACAACAGTGAGATTTTACATGTATCTCAGCAGGCCAACTTCTGGTTCCACTGGTAGACCTTTACAATGAGACAAAAAGCTATTTCACTGACTTCACTTGATCTATTTTAGCAGCCAAAACACTTTTTAGAACTGAAAGATGCTGGTTATGTGGACAGTTCTCCTTTTTTGAGTTTATTATAATTTGATGTAGGGATTTTAATTGAACAATTTGACATTATTTCTTAAAATGTATTATGTTGCAACTTCACTCCATCATATCTTCATCCTGCAGTCGAGAAGATTTCCAGAGGATCCCAGAGTTGGCTATTAATCCTCTGGGAGACAGAATCATCAATGCCTTCTTTCCTGAAGGGTGAGTTGTTCCTGTTATTGGTCTTGTTTTTCGCAGGAGTGCGCATTATACATTTGAGTCACAACCACCACAAAGCCGAACCAGCCTGTCATGCTTCTCAGTTGCGGCTCCTAGACTGCAGACTTGAGAAGCTTCAGTCTTTTCTGCCAGTTCTGTGTAGGAAAAAAAAAAAAAATCAGTTGGGGTTTCAAGCACCGCAGGTTCTCTCTATATATTTGGCAGCTGTTTTTCTTTTTTATCGGTGTGGAAGTTGAAAACCAGATGTTGGCAGATGTATCATTAAAATCCAAAAAAGTCAGATGTGTAGGCGTCTTAATTTTAGCCATGGCTTTTAATGCTTTCAGATGTGCTCTTGTTTCTCTGGTTTTGGCTTTTTTTGCTTTAGAACAACTTGAGAATAGAGGTGAAGAGTGTTTTACTCTGTGGAATGGTGTTAGGTTACGACTAGTTGGGAGGTTTCATTGTGCTGCCCACACAGGTTTATCTCGAGTGTGAGAGTAATCTGAGCTAACACTAAAAAATCAGTGTTTGGTTATTTTCTGCTATCTAGAAACTTTCAGTAAATGATTTTTTCCCCTACTTGAAATCCTTTTATTGTCTCATAATGATTTTTCTCGGTTCCCAGGGAGGACCAGGTTAACTTCAGAGGTTTCATGCGGACCTTGGCTCACTTCAGACCCATAGAGGACAATGAGAAGAACAAGAACGCTGCTGCCAGTGAGCCACTCAACAGCCGGACAAACAAGCTGCTATGTGAGTGTAGAGCTCGGTCACGCAGGCGTGTCTGGGTGGAGCCAGTGACCGGTATCATCAACATTTACAGGATTTCATAATATGAGCTTAGTGTGTTTCTTATGACTTATATATTTTCACTTTTCTTTTTTTTTTTTCCAGTTGCTTTTCGTCTGTATGACCTGGACAGGGATGACAAAATCTCACGGGATGAGCTGCTCCAGGTGAGTGGTTTGGTTTGTGATGTAAACAGGAATGCTGAGTCACAGTACAGTTTGTTGAAACAAAGTAAATTAATCAGATGGTAAGTAAGTATTTTTCAAAGACTTTTCCTTATGGTAATATTTGCTATCTCTTCCGTGTTTAACAAAGGAACAAATGCTATTGTGCAATATCTATTTCAAAGAGCTCTATAGAGAGAGAGAAAGAGAGAGAGAGAGAGAGGGAGATTTCCATGTTGATGAGCAGACTTTGCCCTTGTGCTGATAATGATGTGATATCTCATCTTAACTACAGGTTGATTTTTCCCAGACAGCCTAATATCCTGTATTTTGGCTTCCTCTGTGCTCCCTCCGTGTTATTTGTTGTCCCTCTGTGAAGCCATCTCGGTTTCGGTGACATTGTGTGACCTGTAATTGCTTTAAGCTTGGGGTTCAATGACTCAGACAGATCTCTTGTTTTGCGCAAAACATTTGTGTCGCCTGCTTCATGTGATGCACGAGCCTCTAAGACTCTTAACGTGCAGCTCTACTTAATGTTTGTGTGCCTGTTTTTCAGTAAATGTGTTCACTGTTATGTACAGTATATATATATACGTTGAGTGTGGATGCTAATTACTTGCCATTTAACCAAAATAACTACTAATTATCTTGTGTAGTCCTTAAATGCATGCACCATGACTATTATCTAATCTTTAAACCAGGAACTTTTTTCCACCAGTATTCATTAACTGTAAAATAACATCTTGTTTATTCTTCACAGGTTTTAAGGATGATGGTTGGTGTAAACATTTCAGATGAACAGCTAGGCAGCATTGCTGATAGGACCATCCAGGAGGCCGACACGAACGGAGATAACTCCATTTCCTTCAATGAGTTCATCAAGGCAAGTTTTGTGTTCTGTCCTCACATGCACGACTTTCTTACCTACTTATTTATATTACTATATTCTTTGATTTTTAAGTGTTTCTAAACTAGTAACAACATAACAAATGGTATTTGATTGATGCTTTTTTTTATATAAAAGGCCTGGTCATATACCACTAGCATGAGCACATACATTTTTAGCACCAGAAGCCTCAGTGGGGAAACAAACTTAAGCCCAGGAGTGGCCACAGAACAGGAAAAAAATGTTTTTCAAGGACACATTTTACCCAGTACACGATGGCTTTGCATATGCAAACTTGTATCCTTGTGTAGTTACTATGAAAGCAGTGCAGGATTTATTCACTTTGGCCGCAGAATCATCATATTGAGCACACAGTTTCATTATTTGTGTGAAGACTTGCTAACAAGTTTCAAATGGATTCAAACATACTGTTTTTATAATTACAGTTTGCTTGTGTCAGTTAATACTGGCTAAGCTCTTTAGTAAGCCTCTAAGCCTGGCAGTTAAGTTGTCATGCTATTACACATAACAGAACCACAACATAGACATACAGTTGTTTTTTGGCAACTAAACTTGCTCTGTTTTGATTGTTTTCACAGGTTTTGGAGAAGGTGGATGTGGAACAGAAAATGAGCATCCGTTTCCTGCACTAAGTTATTATTATTTTTTAAGTAAAGCTTCAACGTGTCAGTTGATGTCAGGACACAATCCCATCCAGCTTCTCAGCAGGCTGCTGTGGCCCACTCTAGTACCTCCCTCTAGTACACACTCTCAGACCAAGCACTAGGTAGTTAATATCATAGATCTTGAGTTTCTGCCTTTGCACCGCTCTGTAAACAAAGGGAAAAGTTGCGTGCCTTGGGTTGTTTTATGCAATGTTGCTATGTATTTCTTTTTCCCAGTAATGGAACATTATTTATTAGAAACCTTTTAGAGGGTCACAGTTCGTACCACTGCTGTTCCACTTTCACATGAAAACTGATTTTATAGCACTGTACCATAAAGCATTTTGCTATTGCAGTGAGTAAGTTTATCATAAGTTTACTCATGCTGTTCCATGGAAATTTAGCACATGCTGCGTCCTCGTCCGTATAAATATGCAACGGTTCAAAGTGAAACTTGTAAGATGTGTGACTCCATTTAAAAACAGACAGTGTTTTTAATACTAACAGGATCTAATGACTCCTTCTCTTCGACTTGTGGCAGAGCAAGTCTGACCAGCCAACTCTAAGTTTGTCCCTCGAAGCAAAGCAGGACCTGCTCCACTGATATTTTGTGTTTTACTCACTAAAGTGCCATGGCTTTGGTTCCTACTTGTAAATTAATATCTCAACGGTACACCGGAACCTATGGCCATGTTTGAGTGTTTTGTTTTCTTGTGGCTTAAGCCAGCTACTGCCAATAGATTGTAATGACCTGTTTCGATTGTTGGACGTCAACCAAAGTGAGTTTGACCATCCTTCAAAAGCCAGTAACCACCTGGGGCCTGTTGGAGCCACTGCTGAGTCAGCATGTTTATAATGTGATATTTAAAAAAAAAAAATAATGCTTATTAATTTACAACTAAAAACTGTTGTAACAAAAAATTATGGTAAGAATGGAGATTTCACACAGAATGCTGCCATCACTTTGGATAGTGTGTCTTCCCAAGTGGCTGTTCTGACAACATAGTCCATTTGTAAAATTGTATCACGAGGACCATTGTGGCCTACTTTCAAAAAATGTTTTCCCCATAATAGAGACTTTATAAGGCTCTGGCTAACAGTGTCAGGTCCTGTGGTGGAAATTGGGCTGTGGACCAGTTAGTTTGCAGATTTAGGACAGGTGAAACCAAGATAACGTGCTATGCTTCTCTTTGAATGATCAGTGTCACTGTGGCTGAGAAAAAATGTTTGTTGATATTTGTCTTGCAATTTCTTTCCCCATCGAGCTAGTTCCAGATACTAAAGTTGATTAAATGCATTAGAAATATATTTTCTGTACTGGCTCGTGTACATGAACTGGAGTGTAGATGTATGACCCATTTAATCTTTAATGTGAGTTTGTTAAATCATTATGAGAACACCCTCCAGCATATGAGTGCATGAAGTACAATGTGACCATTTTATTGATCATTATGTGATTATCAATCAGATGATTCACATGTTATGTGATGTTGGTCTATAGGTATTATTACAGTGATTCATGAATTTGATTTGAATAAAGTAAGTGCCATGTTTGCTTTGTGTCATTTATTGGGAAGTAGTAGTGGTTTGGTGAGAGTCTGTGTTTGGTTATTTTGTGATTTTTGTTTGTTGAAAGATCTGTAGCTGGTTTTATTCCAATCCATAGACTCTAAAGCAATTCACTTTTATTGTGTATGAGAGAGGAATTAAATATAGATACATGCCAATACCAACAATTTTATGAACTCTATTGTATTGAAGTAGGTCCACAAATGGAGACAAATGTCTGAGATTTTATACTTTTTGTTACCCCACCTGAGAGATTAAGTGTGTGTGTAACTCGTCTCACAGTCTTAAAGTTCAAGCCACTCTGTAAAGACTCAGTTTTGTTTTCCCCACAACCCCAAAACAGTTCAATTCAATCCAGTTTCACAAACATAAAAGAATTACAACTCAAAATTCAACTCCAGGTTGATCCCCACAAAACAAAACAAACCACAGATGCTAGCAAAGTAACACAGTACATAAAATAAACAGCAGAGACGTCAGATAGGTTGGACCACCGTGTTTAGCTATATATCTTTAAACATTACAGTTACGGCTGAAAATGACAATAAGGTTGCCAATTTCACATACCTCAGGAGTTCAAATCAACCGTCGGTTGTCTACCCGGAAGTGAGTGTTGTTAGATAGATGCCATGGTGATTCGGGGGGAAACAAACCGTGGATGTATCATAAGAGCTGTATAATGTATTTTTTTATTATATATTATAGTTTTTATTTCTTTAAACCAATCACAATCATCGATGTGATCTATCCAGGCATAGAGCATCTTTGTCCAAGCTTGTGAGATGCGTCTCTTCAGCCGCCATCTTGCTCAGGGGTTCTGACCTGTTGGTTCGTACTGACCCATTCCCGGGTTTTCTACCAGTTTTGTAGAAAATGCCAGACTTTTGTGCTGCTTTTGGATGTTCCAAAGAAAGAAATGACAAAACTAAGCACCAAGGAATAACATTTCACAGGTGAGAAGTTACAGTATTTGACTTTTCATGAACATGTTGAATTTGATTTATCAGAATGAGTAACATAATCATTCTTTTAAGATAACATACTGATACTAAATTAAGCTAAAGCTAACATTAGCTTATGTCAGAGAAGTTAAAGGAGAAAAGATGAACATTTTTATTAAAGAAATATATCAGTAAAATGCTAAAAAATGATATTTGTCAGTCAGCTGTGTCAGTGTATGTGTTATTCTGTTAAGTAACATAAGTCCTAAATGATTTACTTCAAAGTGTTGAATCTTTTTCATGGCACTAGTGTGACATACTGACATACAGTAACTTAACAGTCAACTAATGTGCCTGAATTGTAGCTACTAAAGCATGCAGAACTGCATAGTGTTGTTCAGATGGACTTGTTTTGTGTGTAGGTTCCCAAAAGATAAAGTAAAAAGACAGGCATGGGCAGCAGCACTGAGAAGAGGAGACTTTGAGCCAAATGACTGCTCAGTCGCCTGCAGCTATCATTTCAAGCCAGAAGACTTTGACAGGACTGGACAAACAACTTGATTAAAAGAAGGAGTGATCTCGTCAGTTTTTATATTGCCCGACCGTCTTTGCAAAGTTAGTGTAATTGGAAATTGTTTCTATATAAATAATGACAATTTGTCGTATAATCTTAATCTTTCACCAACACACATAATGCATGCTAAACCTAACAATAAAAATATACTGATAGAAATTGTTCCTATTGACTTAAATAATTAACTTTATCTTAAGGAGCCCAGTGCATCCAGGTCAAGCAGGACATCACAAAAACCAAAAAAGAGAGCAGCTGCAGAATGTGTTGTGGTGTTTCAACATTATCTATTGTTTTACCTGAGACAGGTGTTTACAGACTGTGGATGCCAAGCCTGGATTAAAAACATCACTTTTAGATATGCTACCACAACGAAAAAATGAAGATCCGGCAAAATTCGGTCAAGTGTGTCAATTGGTGGATGCCATGGACATCAGGAGGCAGGTTCAGTCTGACTCTCACACACAAACAATGACAGGCTTTATGGATCTTTGAGATGACATTGATGAGACCAGTGTGGCAAGTGAAGCCCTTGTGTGTATGTGTATATACAGACAGCTGACAAATTAAAGGAAAAACTGGTACAGGTCTGAATGCTTGACCCCTACAGTGAGGGGATCTGGGGGCTCTGTTATGCTGTGGGGGAAATTTTGCTAGCATGGTTTGGGTCCACTTGTCCCCTTAGAGGGAAGGGTCACTGCAATCAATACAAAGTTGTTCTGAGTCATCACCTTTATCTTATGATGAAACATTTCTATCCTGATGGGAGTGGTCTCTTCCAGGATGACAATGCCCCATTTCACAGGACATGAGGAATCACTGAATGGTTTGATGAGTATGAAAATGATGTGAATCATATGCTATGACCTTCACAGTCACCAGATCTCAACCCAATTGAACATCTATGGGAGATTTTGGACTGACATGTTAGACAGTGTTCTCCACCACCATCATCAAAACACCAAATGAGGAAATTTTGGAAGAATGGTGTTCCTCAGCCTTGGCATTGACTCTATAAGTCTCTGGAAGTCCTCTGGAGGGATGAATACCATTCTTCAAAAAGATATAGGGGCTGATTCTCTGTTTTTGCACCACTTACACTTGTGAAAATGGCGTTAGACATCGTAGCAAAAGCTTTAACACTGTTTAAACCTACTTTCAGATTTGTGAAAGCTTTATTTTGCTTATGAAAACTGAAATAAGGGCAATTACACTGCTTTCCCTCCCATCCAGACCACATTTGACCAGGTCCAGTTCAAAAACCACTATACTTAGAATTGTCAAATCTGGTCTAGATTAACAAGGAGACCACAGAAACTCTTTAAAACACTGTTTCAAATATCAATTAAATTGCCCTTTTTCTGTTTTCACAAATAGGAAAGAGCAACTGTGTGTAACACGCACAGCCCAAAATAATAAGGACCCTCCTATGGATGTAATTCACCAGGATCATGACTACAGCTCCACCACTGAGCCTGCTGCACCGCCAGACCTCACTGGAGAGCTCCGTGCAGAGATAGCAAGGTTACACAAACAAGTGGAGGAAACAGCTGTCAGCAACAAGTTCGGCTTGGAGAGATTTGCTGCCTCTGACAACAACAACCCCCCCCCAGCTTTATTGAATTTGATGCTGAATGTAGCTTCCTATTCGGGGTTAAGGGAAACATAAATAATGATAGTTCGCAGTTTATTCTCTGTTTTTTCACCACTTACCACTTTCACTGCTTTTTCCTGAGCCAGACCATATCAAACCAGGTCCAGATCAAAAGACACCATACTTAGACTTGTCAAATGTGGACTAGATTAACAATGAGACTTCAGAGACTTGTTAAAACACAGTTTCAGATTTGTGAAACCTTTTTTCTATTTGTGAAAACTGAAAAAAGGGCAATTTCACTACTTTTTCCCCATTCATAATAATGATTTAGTCCAGATTTGACAAGTCTTTGACCTGATACTGGTATAATGTGGTCTGGATGGGGAAAAGTGAAATCACCCTTTTTTTCTATTTTCATAAGAAAAATAAAGCTTTCACAATTCTCAAAATGGGTTTAAACAGCGTTAAGGCTTTTGCTGCGATGTCTAACAATTTAATCAAGAATAAGTAGTGAAAAAATAGACAATCAGCTCCTAAATATCATAATTTATGTCTCCTTTAACTTTTCCCTTAACCCTGAATCAGAAGCTGTGAATCAAAAGCTGACTTCAGGGTTGTTAACACATCAACATTTATACCACAGGTTTGCAACTCATGCTCACCTGATGGCCTTTTGGAGGCAGATCGAGCCAGCTGGCGCACAGATTCAATATTCAGCAGTCAGCGGTGAGCCGCATCATCACAACATGGGCAAACTTTCTTTATACTGTACTTGGAACTGTGGGCATCTGGATGCCTGAGGAAGAGGTGAAGGCTCACCTGCCAGATGTTTTTCAGAACTACTCCGATACACAACTGGTGTTGGACTGCACTGAACTGCGTTGCCAAAAACCAAACTCTCTTCTCCTTCAGAGTGAAGTGTTTTCTACTTGTAAATCCCACTGCACCTTTAAAGGGTTGATTGGTATGGCTCCTCATGGGGCAATAACCTTTGTGTCAGCTCTTTATGCAGGATCCATCAGTGACAAAGAGATCCTGAAGAAGTCTAGCGTTGTGTCTCTCCTCAAACCAACAATGGCCATCATGGTAGACAAGGATTTCCTTGTGGAGGACTGTGTGCCCTTTAAGGTCTACACCCCCACTGTCCTGTCTAAGAGGGCACAACTGTCTGTGTCAGAGACACACTCTGTCACAAGACTGAGAGACCATGTTGAGCAACTCAGTCAAAGGGTGAAAGAACACAGCATGTTCAAAACAGTAATTCCTCTTTCACTCACAGGCAGCATCAATCAACTCTACACAGTTGCATGCCTCCTGGTTAACTACCAAAATGTGCCCTTAATTAAAGCCTAGGCTGTGTGCCTAGGCTAGGTTGTGTTCAACACTTTCTGCTGCCCCCAAGTGGACAAAAAACAGCTATTGCATTTTGCATATTTTGATAAACAAAATGCTAGTTTAGTGTCATGTCTCCATCAACATTTTATATTGATGTATTACCCAGTCATAAGTAGGTTTGATATTTATTGTTGTGACTCACTGTCTTCATGACCTTCAAATGTATTATATGTATTTTTTTGGTAAATATTTCAAATGGTAAGAAAAATATATAAAAGGAAAACAAATCACACATCTGTTTTAGGATGTTAAACACTGTTGTGTCTCTGTAAATGTGCTGCACAAACATGTCACCAAGGACACAAACAACAAAATCACATCATTCCATACCCGTGATCAGCAGCTGCCCCTGCACTTGCCAATAGTAAGCAAGTGCAGGGGCTTTCCTTCAACTTGTGTGTGCCATGGTCAACTCAAAGGTACCTGCAGTCAACCTATTTTACTGCATTTGGGTATTTCATGTCAACTAACCCAAATGATACCTAATTCCACTTGCTGAAGTAACACCTGGTTTGGGCTTGCAGGAATGCATAATCAATATTACCACAAGAAACTGTATGTATATGACTCACATCAGAATTAACTCATAACTGGTTATTGCACTATATAATTATTATTCTGCACAATGTAAAATAATAATAATAATTCTACTCTTATCGTATATACTATGAATATAATCATTGCACAATGGATAACTTTTTTAAATCTATCCCACTACTCTTATTATATACTATATATATACTGCACAATGGATAATAACAACCTTTTCTATTTTATTATTTAAAGGTCCTGTGTGTAAGATTTAGTGGCATCTAGCAGTGAGGTTGCAGATTGCAAACAATTGAATAACCCTCCCCTCCCCTTCTGCAAAACTAATGAAAAACCAAGCAGATAGTTCCAGGTCTGAAAAGTGAAGCCACTGTGGAAGTGCCTTAAACCTGCATGATCTCCAATGGCCAGCAGGGGGCGACTCTACTGGCTCCAAAAAGAAGTCCATTTGTATAGAAATCTATGGAGAAATTACCCTACTTGTCACTTGATTTATTACCTTAGTAAACACTTTCCTAATGAGTTTACGGTCTCAATTGCTAGTTTCAAGTCTTTTTCAATACAGCATGATGTTTATTTTGTAAATTATGGTCCCATTTAATTTAAATTTGACTATAAATTGGTATACTTTAGAGCATAAAGTTGTTCTCATGGCGACAGTTTTGGTTAGGTAACATAAACATGACGTAACCCTAGATTCACAGAGTATAGGCATAGCCGTAGCTGCCACTATTTCAGTGTGTTTTCAGTTTATGAAAGTTAATTGTAACATTTTGGTCATCTAAAAGAGTCTCGTTCAACATTTGATTGTAATAAAAGAGCCTCTAAAGAGTCGGATGTTCAGTTTTTCCGTTACTACACTTTGTTTTAATGGTTTTAAGCCTGTATTTTGCTAGTGAAAATACGCATTATCACAGTTAACCATAGACTGTTAATGCAATGTGCTAACCAAACTAGCAGCTAGCGTTAGGATCAGCTCCACCCTCTCGTCCAAATATGGGCACTTCTTATCACTTCTATCTCCAAAAATCCAAGATGGCGACAGTCAAAATGCCAAACTCAAGGCTTCAAAACGTGAGTCCACAAACCAATGGCTGACGTCACAGTGGCTACATCAATTGTTTTTATACAGTCTATACAAAAAATGCTAAAGGCCCTCTCTAGAGCCAGTGTTTGGTTTGTCCGTTCTGGGCTACTGTAGAAACATGGCAGTGCAACATGGCAGTCTCTGTGAAAGAGGACCCGCTCCCGGTGAAGATATAAAAGGCTCATTCTAAGGTAATGAAAACACGATTCTTATTTTCAGGTGATTATACACTACTTAAAACATACTCATGACTATTATATTCCATTTCTGCCAAGTCTTGTCTGTTGCCACTAAATTCTACATACTGCACCTTTAAATATTTTATTTCATTCTATGTTAGTGTGTGGTGTGTGCTGAACGGTGCTGCTGTGGCACTTAACTTTCCCTCAAGATTATTAATGTAATTCTTATTTCATTGTTCACCATAAAGTAGAGGAATAAAAAGGTACTTCCGGGGCGGGATTTACTTTTGATTGACAGGTCTCCCGCTCAATCGTCGGACTCCTTCCGTTGGCTCGTAGTAGCAGAGCGAAAATGGCGTAGAGCGGAGGGTGTACGGAGAAAGGGACGAGGGGAGCTTCTTCCCTGTCCTCCCCTCTCCGGGGTGCAGGGAGGGAGGAAAAGGGGGCGCTGGAGATTCTTTAAATGTGTCCTCAAAGCTATGGGGTCCCCCTTTCACGAAATAAACCCGGCAACCGAGCAGTTTGGGAGACGTAAATGTGTCACCGTAGAGAGAAAAGAAGAAACCCTCCTGGCTTTTGTTTACCATTGTGTGCAGCTGCAGCTCAAACCACTGAGGAAATATCTCTGCATCATTTCGGACCACCGTCCACCAAGGTCAGTGCTTTTCCTGTCATGTCAGACCAATGCACCAGCTTTAACTTGCACATTTACCTGCACCTTTTCATCGTTTTGGGATATTGGCAATGCACTTTAAAGGTGAAATAATCTCAAAAACTGAATATGCATTGTGATTTTCGACTGTAAAGTCAGTATCTTCAAAATCAGACAACTCTGCTTTAGATGGAAATCAGTCAGAGCACCAAGGCCTGAAATTATTGTGTCATTAATGACCACATTGTGGACTTTAACCCATTAACAATGAACATCCCTGTATGGCAGAGAAATAATGACCTCTTTCATATTGTCTTGGGTGCTCATTACATTAAAGATCCCCTCCACCTATCTATTCAGACACATAAAAATAATCTGCTTGGAACAATAATGTGTGTCTGAGATGGTTTTTCCACCAAAAAAGTATAAAAAGTATAACCTTTTTGAGAATTCATCAATTGTTTAAAGGACAGGTTCACATTTTTTCGAGTCTGTCCTAAAACAACAGTCAGGTGCCCAAATGAATATTGGTTTTGCTTGCTGTAATCATCATCTTGCCAATACTGCTCATTAAAAGTTCCCCTTCCTATTGAGCTTTCAATGTAAATGACGGGGGACAAAGCCTCTTTCTGTGCAAAAATGTTTTTAAAAGTTTATCTGAAGCTAATATAAAGCTTCGGGCATCCAAATTTGTTAAAGCAAGTGGGTATCTTTCAATGTTAGTCTGTTTAGCAGCAAATTCCCTCTTTGTGTTTCTCTGTTGAGCTACGGTGGAAGCATAGTAACAAAAAGAGGGACTTTGGCACTAAAAGGACTGTAACATTGAAAGATATCTACTTGATTTGACTCACTTGGACGTCTGAAGCTTCATATTAGCTTCAGATAAACTTTTAAATACATTTTTGCACAGAAGAAGGACTGTGGATTTTTCAAGCAGACATATAATGTGAAGATTTGCAGTTTTTTTCAGTTTTTTAAATTTTTGTTAACTGAATATCTTTGGGTTTTGGACTGTCAGTCGGACAGACAGAAGACATCGCTTTGAGCTGTAGGCATGATGTAATTGGCATTTACTTAATTAATAAGATAACCGACAGTGAAAATAATCTTACATTGCAGCTGTGATGTAGAAGACCAGATTCATCAATATAGTCTTGTCTACATTCAAATTCACAAATTAAAACTCAACTCTACAATAATATAATAATAATGTGTGTGTGTGTGTTTTGTAGGATGGATTTTCCAGGTTGGAGGGATGTCTACTATAGATATCAGACTCAGCACCAATGACGGATCACTTCCACCTCCACCCAGACCCGTGGTGGTACAGAATGAGGTGTGAAGATGACCTCTTTTGGGACAAGGGGTGCCCTCCTTGCTGCTGTTTGCTGGGACGTTGGCCGTCTCTCCGCCACAGCATCCCCTCCTGTCCTGGCCCGTCTCTGCAGCCTCAGATCATCAGTGAGGACATCTGCCAAGGTTTTGGGCTAGTCTGACTTTCATGACGCACGCTCTGACTACGTCTACATGTAGCTACACAGTGGCTTTGCAGCCTTTAAGTTGGCTGAAAAAGCCATGGAGCATCTGCACTGGCCTTATTTGCCTAAAAGTCTCCATGATGTGGACATTTTCAGTCAGATTTGGGTGAGATTCTTGTCAGGCTTCATGCAAACATAGTTACTGATGCTTCCTGAATCAGTACAAAAAAAAAAATCCCCACACACACTGTAATTAGATCAAAGCAGTTTCTTAACAAATTCTAAACCGCTCCCGTTTTGTTGGAGTAAAGTAAAGACACAAGATACTGTAGCAAAGATCAAGGCCTGTGATTAAATTAGACTCATAGGGTGTTTTTGTTCGTTTTTTTGCACTACCTCATTGCCATAACAAGTCCAACAGGAGTGAAAGGGAGTGTGATCAGTACAAGTAGCCTAATGGTTGTCAAGCGCCACAGCAGTTATATCATTATATCGTAGAGGGAAAGACAGAGCAGCCCACAAAACAAGCACAGTTATAAAAAAAACACCGTCTCGCTCAAACTGTGGTCTCCTACGCATCTGTTCTGGGGAAGATTGTATTTTTTAATCAGTGCTCTCCTTTTTGTTTTTCTCCCTCCATTGTGCTCTCTTTTGTCAAGTCCACAGGTTTATTCACACGACTTAATCTTTGAGATTGCTTCAATTCGGCAATTTGCAGTGATCTAATTTAGTCTTTTCCCCCCTCGAGATGCTCTTGTTTTGTCTTTTATTCCCACAATGAAGTGATTTTTACCGCCTTGGCTTACTCTTCATTGTGTCTTTGTCTTCTCTTTCTCCTTAACACACTTTTTTTTTTTTTGCCTTCCCTCTCTGGATGTGTTCTGATTTTGTCCTTTTTTAGACTTTGACATGCTCTCATTTTGTTCTTTTTTTTTTCCAACTCAATGTGAGCTCTCTTTAGTCTCATTGTTTTCTAACCATAAGAGCGACACAAGAACACTCTTCACAAACTGCAAGTAGTGACAGAACTGACCATTTGGTTCCTTTAGTGCCACGAACCATGAAACAAACGATCCAAAAAAAACAAAAAAAAAAAAGAGAATTTGGTTTGTCAAACATCATGTTTTGTCTCTACCTGCTGTTTCTATCTGTCCAGTTAGTTGAGAGATACAAGTGCTGAAATTACAGCTTTATTTCCAATGATTGAAAACTATTATCACCTTGAATTTGACCTTACTTGAAGGGAAACCCTGGTCTCATTTATTCAGCTTTCTTTTAGTCCATTTTTACATGATTTATATAAAAGAAAAATCACATTTTTCCGGGATTTGTGCAATATTTGATCTTAACTGTCATGTTGTTGACCAAACTGTATATTGTATAAACAAGTGACAAGTTGTTTGAAAGCAACAAAATCACCAATGTCTTCCATTAAGATATATATAGACTCATGTGCATTAGCTTATTTAGCGGGACTGTGGTGCCAACATTATAGTTGCCATGCATGACCAGTAGTGATGCTTGCTTCATGAAGAATAGTGAAATTGATTTCTAGACTAAGCTGGAGCTCAAAACTGTGGAAAACATTTAAGGCGAATGAAAAAAGGGCGATAGATCGATGTACAATTAAAATACACCACATCAAGATAGAAATTTTAGACAATCTCCCTTTTGTTCCATGTCTCAGATGTAGAATAAGTTGCATGATTAAAATCTAATTAACACAATCAGGGTATAAAATTATAAAGTATTGATTTATGCCGTCTCACATAGGCCTATATGCTTCATATAAGTAAGTGCTTTCTCATAGAACTGCTGTTCTTAGGGAAAAAATGCTAGCGATGTTCAAAATTGTATTCATGCACTCTAAAGCATCAAAAGAATTAGATAGTTATTATGTGACAACCAAAAAAGCTCCCCAAAATGGACAATGGTGGAAATATTTGAAAAATGTCACATTAAGAGTAGTACTTAAATTCTAGATTTGGATCTGATTGATGGCGATCCAATGTAGCGTTTTAGTCCTAGAATTAAGATCTCACCATGACCATGTATTGTACATAATACCTCATAGTTTTGGGATTCAGAGCGTTATATTTTAATCCATAAAATTGTATTTGATTAGAGTTTTAGAAGCAATAACCGACAATAATGCATGAGTTTTAGTGCCAGGGTGTAAGTGTTAAACAGATTCTGTAATCTCTTGTGGAAAGGATCCCCCTTCCTCTCTTTTATGCCTACGGTAGCTATCTATTAGTCACTTTTTTTGGGAGTTGTATAATATTTGGCTTTAGAATACAGTATCACTTATTATTATGAAGATTTGGGTTACTTCCTGCAGAACAAGGTATGCGTGAGGACAGCTGTAGCATCATGGTGTTATTACATTGACAAATTAAAAGTAAATACTTATATATTTTTCACAGACTAACTTCCCTGCCTTGTATTCTTTCAGCACCAAAACAATAATCTAAACCAATCGGTACAGGAGAGATGCTTTATAGTACATAAAATAATAAAATTACGATTCTTGTAGCATTTTTAAATCTATAAAACCCTCCCCCTCCTTTAGAAATATAGACTTTCAGTAACTCTGTGGCTGCAAAGGACTTACTGAACGAACTTGTTTGAAAAGCACTTTCTCTCTATGTACTGACTTGCACCGTCATCATCACCATCCTGTCTTGAATACTGTGTTCTAAAAAAAAAAAAAAAACCCTGTAATGCTCTTTGTGGGGATTTACAATCACAATTAATGAGCAAGTAGGCGTTTAGCAACATGATTAAATGGGTTTAAAAAATATGCATGAATTAGCAGAAAAATGAATGATTTGTATTGCATGCAATAATCTAACTTTGTAATGTGAATGAGTGTAATTAGGATGTTGAAATGTTCATATCAGATGTTCTGTGACAAGGTTGGGAACGGTTGTTTGTTTGACACAACAGCAAGCATGTTGAAGTAGCTTTGATTTGAGTTTGGGTTATACGGACTAACTGCTAGTCATGATACAAACCACCCCCAAAAAAATACCCCACAAAAAAATGAAGAGTAGTTTCTGCTCTCACTCTCTTGTGTCAAACATGACCATGGCAGTACAGCCACAGTGATCAACCTTTGTTCCCATTAAAAAAAAAAAAAAGAAACAACACAAGCTTATGTAAGATGATTAATGACATTACTTTGTTGATCAACTTTTTCCACTGAGGAGGTGGACTGTGTAGAAACTATGCACTCCAGAGGGAGGAAATGGGCATGCTTATTACGTGTAAGCCTCTTGTCTGGTTTTGTATTAACTTTAAAAAAAAAAAAAAGAATCTGTATCAGAAATTCAGCAATAAAATGCAGCATGGTGCCAATTGGATGGCTGGGTGTTGATGTTTACTTCCACTTTAAATGCTGTTAGAGAACTACATATTGTACATTATCATATTTGTAGTAAGAAATGCATAAATCTAAGATCTCACTAGCAGCTGTGTGAGGCCGTAATGCTCGTTGCATGTCAGAAAACAAAATTATTAAATGGAAAATGGGGAGACAACATTGTCATTCTTAGATCGTCACCACTAATGATGCACAAAATGTAAAGTGTGCTCAGAAGGTTGCACCAGAGGAACATCTGCAATTAATATTTATTTATTCAGAGTTAGCAAACATGAGAATATCAATATCACTTTCATGTGTGTGCAAGCTAAGTAGAGCTGAAGCCAGGAGGCGATTAGCCTAGCGTAGCAAAAAGACTGGAGAAACAGCTGGCCTGGCTCTTACCTAAGTAAAAAAAAAAAAAAATCCCCAGCAGCACCGCCAATTAATACATCATATCTGGGTTGTTTTAATCTCTACATAAACAGGAATGTAAAAACTAAAAATTGTGGTTTGTAACCCAGGTTGCGAGGCCCTAGCGCTGTAGCTGAAGACGCTTTGCACAGAAGCTGTGGGCAGTTGATTAAACTTATTCATCAATAAATAGTTACAACATGTAACTTCCTCTAAAACCACAAACTGTTGTTTTTACATTTCTATTTGTATATGGGCTAAAAAAGCAAGATTTGTGTTAATTTGTGAGCTTTAGAGGAGCTGATAGGTATATTTTTGAACTTAAGACAGAGTCAGGCTAGCTGTTTCCCCTATTCCCAGTCTTTTTGCTAAGCTAGGCTAACTAACTGCCCCCTACTTTAGTTCCATACTTAAGACACAGACATGAAAGTGGATCGGTCTTCTCATCTCAATCTTCAGCTCATTAGTTTGAGAAATATCTTCTTGTTAACTAAAATGTTTAACAAATGGAGGTTTTGACCACTAGATGAAGTCAATGTTCTACTCTAAGACCAAATTCTAGAGTATTATTAGGCTGCTGTTCTTTAATTTAAACACCTGCCACAATATTTCAAATCCAGTCCACAAACTCAAGAGGAATGAGATTTTTTACTGATCAAAACAAAATAAGTAAGACTGAGACAGCAATGCTTGCATCACCAAAAACCGTTTAATGAAAACACAAAACACAGAAAAAAACAATAGAAAACACAAATAAGCCTATAAGAGGGAGCTGATAGAAGAAAACTGTCCCTAATCCCTGGACGGTATACACTGCGTGTGCACACTACTTGTCCGACTCACTTGCAACACTCCTGTCAGCCAGTCTGCTTTTAATGAGTGTCATCTGATCGAACTGTGCTTCAAACTGTCGTCTCATCTGCAGCGGGAGAGAAAGAAGAGATTTGTGTTTTCAGTAAAAGGCTTTTTTTTTTTTTGCTAATAGTATCTGTCACTCCTGCCCGGATTTTCTTCACGCAGTGCTGGTTTGTCACTGTTGAAATGTTGAACACATCAGGAAACATCTAGAAGTATAAATTAAAAAGCAGCTGGTGCCATCTTCAGACCAATGACCAGAGTTAACATCTACAATTACTTAATTAGTTGTATAAAAATGGCTACATCATCATCAAGTAATCATAAGTCATATTTCACAACAGTACTCATATAATGACTATAAGAATGAAATGAAGCACTGCAGTTGTACATACAGGTCTTAATCATAATAAACACAATATTAGGATTATACACACAAATCAAGTTAATCACATTTTTCTCTCTCACCTCATAAATGTTTTCCCTGAGAGGCTTCAGGTCAAATGTGAGTGTGGATGCTTTCACCATTGTGTAGCTGTCGAGGATGTAACTGCACAGGATAACAGGGAAAGGAAATGCATGTTGTTATTTTTATTTATTTATAATGAAATAACTCTACAACAGCATATTTCTCAGATGCACAACCTCTAAATATTATGTGAACTTTGCTGTGTTTTTTAAAAAAAAAAGGCTATTCAAGCACCGAACTCATTCAGCGCTTGTTTATTTTAGCCTCTCCAGACAGCAGCACACCTGCACACATGAAGTCAACATGTTTGTGTGCTCAGCAGAAGTGGCAGGGCTTACCAACTGATGTTTGCTTTGTGGAGGAGATAGATGGAGCGAATCACGGCCAAACGTGAAGGCGCAGAGTGAATGACTTTCCCCACAGCACAGCGGCAGCCGCGACATTTTAGAGAGCTGTAGATGCTGAAAGTAAACAAGAGCAGTGACAGAAAATACAACGCTGGCACATATCCTGATCATGACTGTAAAACAAAAGGTTGACTAAGAAGAGTATTTTTTTATTAATCCCAGTATATCACCTGTGGGAGTGCTTGCTAGCAGGTGGTGGAGGAAGATTTTACATGTAACATATGCAAACACATCTGGTACCTGCTCCCTAAAGCTGTAATCTGTGTGCCGCCTTGTTCAAGGGCCCATTCAAAAAAATCCAGTTTGTCCTCAACCCATTATTGCCTGGTCAGCCCTGTTGCCCTTTAGATCATCGTTTTGATATTTTAAACCTAACTTTGATGTTGCATTATGTTACATTAGGGCCATTTATATGTGATATGCAGTTTATTGTATGCATCTTATACATGTGGGTGTCACCTGAGGGTTGAAGACCACTGCGCAACCATTTTCCTCTACAAGAACATATTGTATCCAGAATCACTGCATTCACTCACCAATTAGCCATTTCCCCTTTATGTCCTGATTCCATTTCATCACTGAGGACCACATCATCGGTTACTCCTGAAAAAAGATAAGCAGCAATGTCAAAGTGTCTGCATTTCAGGTACTGTACAGCTGGGACAAATCTTACCTGCAATATAAGCAGTATAGTATGGTATGTTCACTTGTACTATGTCATGGATACAAGACCACCAATGGCACCAAATATTTCTGTTTTTTATGAAATCTATGTCAAATTTCTATTTAAAAATATTTAGTATTTTGTAATTTAAGCAGCGTGCTTGCCTCAGAAGCAGTTAATGGGGTGTTATATTGTAAAAGAGTGGTTTGGAAAATCATGAACAAGGTGTTGATTAATATCATATTTTGACTGAGCTTGTGATTATCACCAGTGGAGGGAGGGTTTAGTGGCCCTGCTAAATATAGTTTAATGAACATGCCACAAAACAAATTAGCAAAATGTAACAGGGTTCGGGCTAGATGACATGGATAAAATCAAATATCACAATATTTTTGACCAAATACCAATATCAATATTGCAACAATATTGTAGGGATGACTATTGGTGCTTTTACAAAATAGTTACACAATGAGATTTTTGATAAATAATCATCAGTAATGTGGATATAATGACTAAGTGGGTAAAGGCAAATAATAGAACAGCTAGAACAGTCTGGTGAGTTCAGAAAATTACATCATTTTAGGCTGCATCACTTTACTGTAATGCAGCCTTTAAAACCTGGAAAAGACAACAGTTATGCCATATCACGATATTCACGATATCCAAAATCTATCTCTATCTCGATATAATATTGATATTTTGCCGAGCCCTAGATATAGTTCACATAAAAAAGAAGCAATTATAAAAATATTAACAAAAAATACCACTGTTATCAAAAACAAAATGTATGTTAAATGTGAAACACAGTTCATTTTTGACCCAGGAGACAGTAGCTCGACCAAAAAACATATATATTAACTCAAGTGGAGGAATTTGCTCAGTTGTCATGGAGACATATAGCATGTAGACAACTGGGCCTACTAATTTATCTTCATGATAACTGAGCAAACTCTATCCACTGAGGAAGACTGAAAGCTCTGGTTGACAGCTCTGGTAATCATCTAATAGGTGGACCATGAGTTTCTCTGAAATGTCACTTTTCTCAATTAATAGTATTTTTTAATTAGTTTAATGAAATATTGTGTAGAGCTGCAACGATTAGTCAATCAATCAACTGACAGAAAATTAATCGGCAACCATTTTTATAACTAATCAATCATTTCGAGTCATTTTTTAAAAGTCACTCTGGCTTCTTAAATGTGAGTATTTTCTGGTTTCTTGAGTCTTCCATGAAAGGAAATTGAATATCTAGAAGTTGTGGACTGTTGACAGGGAAAAAACAAGACATTTTAAGTTGCATCTTGGGCTTTGGGAAACAGTGATGGTCATTAATCACCATTTTCTGACATTTTGTAGTGCAAACGAATAATCGATCAATCAATAATGAAAATAATCGTTAGCTGCAGCCCTAATGTTGTGTTTTGCACCTCAGGGCCACCATAAACACAACTCCCCCACTACTACACCACTGTACACTGCAGAAGTACACAACAGGTACATTTACCAACATGAGCTGATTTATGCTCATATTTTCAACACTTGGAACAACTCACGCACTATTTTCTTTACTTATACTGTGTCAACAATTATGAATGAGAGATGAAGTGAACTTACTGATGCACATGATCGAGTCCATACATCTGACCTCCCCACAAACACCGAGAGAGTCTCCCAGAACTGTTTTGCATTGCTCGCAGTGGAGAGTCAGCCATTGTCTGTGTTCAGCCTCTGTAGCCAGCTTTATATCGGTGCTACGTTGTGATAACAGACTATCATTAAATTCCATATTAGTTACAGAGCCTGGCTTGCAGTCCCGCTTGTGAATTTGAACTCAGGCTCACAGAACAGGATCTGTCTTCTTTCTGTTTTACCTCGGCGCGCTGTAAGGTTTGCTTGATTTAACACTGCCACCGTCTGGAAAAACATTAGAAATGCAGATATACTGCAACATTATCTGTGAGGAATTAACATGATGACAATATGTGAATTATAATTAAAATTATGCCCTAAAATTATCGCATTTTGAATATTTATGTCTAAGTTAAATTCACGCGAGACGTTGACAGCGATACGTTTAACCAACGTATGACTCATACTGTTTTATGTTGACTGTAAAAAATGCATCCTCGCTCTGATTGGCTGCGGCGCACTTACGCTCACACTCAGGAGCCAATCATACGGCTCCCGCTGCTGTTTGAATCGGAGCAGTTATAACCGTCAGGAGCCGCCACAGCCCACCGTGTCTGAGGAGTAAAACGTGTATGCTTCTTGTCAACAAACGGAATAAACTATCGCATCAACATGGATTTGGATTCCATGAAATATGCAGAGTTACGAAGCCTCGCGAAGGAGCTCGGACTTAAAGCCAATATGAAGGTAATTAAACTACATTGTTTGAATTTACCCAGCAATTGTTGTTATTTATGGTAGCACGGCGAGGCTTGTTCAACTGTGTATGGTAACGCTAACGGTAAGTGGTAGTTGGCTAACGTTAATGTGTGTAACCAATATTTTACAACACACTTAAGACGGTTTCACAATTTTTCAAATCTGTCTTAAAACAACAGTGGGAATTAACACTGAAATATGTTTTTTCTTGCTGTAACGTCAATCATTCCTCCTGTTCATACTGGTCATCAGAGGATCCCTTCATAATGCACTTTAACTAACGTTAAATGTAACGTTAAGTGACCAAAATCCATAGTCCTCCTTCTGTACAAAAATATAAAAGTTTATCTGAAACTAATATGAAGCTTCAGCCGTCCAAATGAGTGAAATCAAGTAGATATCTTTCAATATTAGTCTCTTTTTTTAGTGCCAAACTCCCTCTTTTTGTTATTATACTTCCACCACAGCTCAACAGGGAAACACAAAGATTGAATTTATTGCTAAAAAGAAGCCTCATACAACCTTTAGGTAAACTTTTAAATGCATTTTTGCACAAAATGACGGTGTGGACACACTTGTCCCCCATCACTTAGCTACATTGAAAGCACATTTGAAGAGAATCCTTTAATAGCAACAGGTGGACGCCCAACGAGGAAAACCTCTTGGGCATCTGACTATTGTTTTAAGAGAGGTTCACAATCTTTCAAGTCTTTTTTTTTTTTTTTTTTTAACAAACTAGCTAACATTATTTGTCTGTAAACAGGCTGATAAACTCCTGAAAGCAATCAAGCAGCATTATGAACAAGAAAAGATGGAGGGGGGAGAGCAGGTAAGCTAATTAATTCCTGGTCAATGATGTCGTTTCACCACACAATCAGTTTTAAACCATGGCTGTTTTTGTCTATATATGATGTGTGCATGTATTGCTGTGTTGTTTCCCAGGGAAATGAGAAGGATGCTGATGTTGTGCAAGAAGATGAAAATGTGGCACAAGACAGTGCTCAGGGAGGTGAAGATGCAACTTGCGAGAAGGATGATTCCAGCACCTCTGTGTTTGTGAACACACGTCGAGGGAAAGGAAATAGGACCAAGAGAAAGATCTCTGATACTGCAACAGTGACTGAGTGTGATGAGTTACCACCTAGTGCAGAAGAGGTATAGCACATTATAACATACTTAAAACCAATACATGACACTAACAGCTGCAACTACACTGAATCGAATAAGCACCTCTATATTAAACAAAATCCAAGTTTGTATGCACATGTTTCTATACAAGTATCCTCTAGTCTTCACTGATTAAAAATAAACAAAGTTGGTATACACTGGCATATTCTGTTGTGGGTACAATTCCTTGTATTCAGCAGGATTCATCCCTTAAACCACTGTTGTTTCTTTTAGGGTGAGGCTGAAGTCACTGCATCTAGTCCAACCTGCGGTGCCAGGGGTGCTAAAAAGAGACGAGTGTCCCCTGCCAGGGACTCTGAAAAAATGGACTCCGAGCTTCCTGCAGAGCCACCAGCCTCCAGCAGTGAGAAGCAGCCTGGTAACAAAGATGAAGCGCCTGTGCATTGTGATACAGGTCAGTTTGACAGCTTGTAATTGTCGATTTCTGATGTCTTTCTTAAGAGATCGCTGATCGTCAAATATTATTCCTTTTTATTTTACATATATATTAAATGTCTGTCCAGGAAATGCACCAAAAGTTGCCAAAGCTGGTAAAATCCCTCGCTACGAACGGCTCCAGAAGAAGAAGAAGAAGGCTTTGTTGAAGCCAGTCACTCCTAGTAAGTTTTTATTTTCCTTTTTCCTGTTCCTCTTTTTCCATCACTTTTGGACCAAAAAATATATTGGAGAACTTTCCACAAACTCTTAAAATAAGTTTTGTAAATTATTTCACTTGCAGACTTCAAAAAACTCCATGAGGCACATTTTAACAAGATGGAGTCCATTGACTCATATGTCCATCGGAAGACCAAGCAGATGGAGACTTACAGAAATTCAGCTAAAGAACTGAAGGTACTCAACAGCTTTTAGACAGTCCTGGTTGGCTGAATGAATTCATAAAATTTCAAATGATTGTATTTATTTATATTTCATTTTATTTTGTAGATGCCGTCAGACAAAATGAAACTGCAGCAAGTTGATGGCAAAACTCAAGCAGTGAGTCTCACATGTTTAACAACCATAATTATACAGTATATTGATTACTTAGGGCAGTGAAGGTGATAACTCGTATGTATATATTCTACAGAAGGCAAATGTGAGTCGTGCTTCCATGTTCAGCCCTGTCACGGTGAATAAGAGACCAGCTGAGGACAAACACAGAGTCACTTTGCACTCAGCAAGTAAAGCTCCCCCAAATAAACCGGCTGGGAAGAAAGATGCTCCATTCAGACCGTCTGTCCTTTCCACTCGCAGGATCAATGTTCGGTGAGTCACTCTTTCTTCCTGCTGGGATAGACATGAATTTCAGCAGCCAAATACTGTCATATTTCAGCTGTTCATTTTACATGGAACTTGGAAAGTTAGCAAGTAATGAGACATTGCTGTAAAGTTTTGGATCTCTCAGCCCCTTTTGTTCATGGACAAATTGCTTCCTGCCTCGACCTTCGCTCATACATGGCTTTCTTGGTGTAATCTCTTCGATGTTAAAAATTAAATACATTATATGAGTGGTCTTTGATACTGTATGATGCTACAGCAACTCATTGTGTTTGGGTGCAGGTTCTCTGAAGCCACTCAAGACAATGAGCATAAGAAGTCCTTGGTGAAAACACCGGCACGCATGTCACTCAGCGTGATCTCGAGTACCCCACAAAAACAGACCGGAGATGGAGGAAAGCCCAACGATGTCAAGACTTTCTCTGCTACAAAGACTCCAAGTACTTTTTTTTTTTTAACTTAACTTGTGACATTTGAACTTGCCTACCGGTATGGATAGACCGAGATGATTGATTGATTTTTTATTTTTATTCCAAAGGGCCTTTCGTTTTCACTGGCAACACAAGCACTATAACAACCCCTGGAACCCAAAAGAAGTCTAACTTTGATCTGAAGGCGAGTCTATCTCGTCCCCTCACCTACAAGCCTCATACAGGTACAAAACATATTTCAGTTTCCATGATTCACTGAGGTATACTGCAGCATCAGTACATTAAATAACCTGATGTTTTTCCTCCCCTCTTTGTTAGGTAAACTGAAGCCGTTTGGAGAGGTCAAAGAAAACGCAGCAGGAAACAAGTCGCTGATCTCAGACTCGCATCAGAAAAATTACAAACAGCACAAAGTCCAGACAAGGTATGTCCGAAATTTAAAAAGATGCATTGATACTGATTCATCTGTCATAAAAAATTAACTGTTACAACATAAGTCTCTTATGTATATTTCTGTATTTTAAGGGAGGAAAGAAGAGCAAATCACACTGAGGACCGGAAGCAGAAGAAAGCGAATATGCTTGGTGCAAGAAGAGGCCTCGTCATGATGTAGAAATATTGCGCTTGTTTGTAGACGTCTGTACAGCTTGTTGTTCCACTGTAAATATTTTATTGTCTGCAGTTGACACATTCATTTCTGCAATTTCTTTTCTCTCTGGTTAGGAAAGTGTACAAGCTCACTTTTATTGCCTCTATCCAGCCTACTGTGCATGTTGTTTTTAGATTTTACTTGTGCATTCGTTAAAACATTTTTTTAGCTCTGAATGATGCATTTGTGTACTTTAATGTGTAGAGAATCGATGTCCTGTTTTGCTGCATTGGGAATTTGTAATTTTGTTCTTAAAAAGTTGATGTGCTGTTTTTACTTTTTGGGGGGAAGACATATAAAAAAACATTGATGCAAAAGACTTCCATGTCTGTATTCTCTGCTTTTTTTTATATAAATTAAAATAGCTGTTGCAGTTTTCTAATGTGTAGTGATTTTAATATGTTTGTATTTGTTAATCATGACTTATAATAATGAAATTTGTTCCACAAAAATGTCAGAATTTACACTGAAAATTGTTTTACAGTTAATGAAGCTTTAGATTATCAATTGAAAGAACACAGACACAGGACTTAAAAATTAGATTTTGCAGTGGGGGGGCAGCAAGACGGTCTCGTCAGTTATTCTGTAATTGAAATGTCACATTTCATCACTGCTACACGTGTTTAGTCTCCTTCAACAAGACCTGAGCTTCTACTGGGGTTTATTTTATTCATTTTGATTGAAGTAAGTACCTTCTTTTCTCAAATACTGTACAGTGTAAAACTTTAATCAGTTACAGTTTAATGTATTGCCTATTTTCATAACCAAAACACTTCTTGAGGGCTTTAAGTTCTGCAAGTATGAGTAACACCCTCCTGTCAGTGAGGTATTGGAACATGTACTAGAATCCAGATAGACAATGTCTTACAGGAAGCATTACCAAGACAAATAGGGTGTAACTGGTTGTCCGCCACAAGAAAGTGGTGCATTTATTTGTTACCAGCAACAGTATAATAATCTTATCCAATTAGCAGTTCCATCTGTAGCATCGCAGCAGCTCTCAAACTTCAGGATTCCTCTTGTACATCTCGTAGGCAAACTCCTCAGTGTGTGCATTGTCTTTGCAGACGCCAATGAAGTCAATCTCCAGCTGGAATGGACCATCTGTTTTGTCTCCCAAGGTAAATCCAATGGTATTAATCTGTAGATATAAACAGATGCAGTATATATACATATATATATATATATATATATTCATCAGAATGCTGCTGGTATGGTTGAGAGGGCAGACAGTTTGTTCATACTCAAGTACATCTAATATGCAGCAAATGTTCCACAAAATGCAATCTTTTTCCTTTTTACAGCCGAGATTATTTCGTTTGTCATGCAGGAAAGCCATGAACTTTAATTTCAATTGTTTTGCCAATTCATTGTGAGTTTTTCTTTGCTGTACCTTATCTAGCCAGAGACAATGCTGATCATCTTGTATCCTTCCGCGATGTGTGATGAAGAACTTTGAAAAAGGGATCTGTAAATAAAGTGACGATGCAGTGTTAGACTCGTGTCTGGCGAAAGAAAAACTAGAATATTAGTTCAGCAGAATAACAACCAAACAATACTTAAATTTATTTTTAAAGACATTATACCTTGACATCTTGCCAGTAGGGTCCTCCTCTGGTATACAGGAAATAACTGTATATGTCATCTTTCTGGTGAGAGAAATATGTTTCTGCTGCAACGTTGATCATCCACGGGCGGCCATCGCCACGCACGCGCATATGCAGGGTGTTGAAACTGGACCAATCATGATGCTTCTTTCTATCAAACGAAGCCTGCAGAGAGGGGGTAAAAAATTTGGAGGTTAACTTTTGCTGCAGCCATCATAATAACCTTGTTACTTCATTTTCCTGCCACAAATATCAACTCAAGAGCAGTAAAGATCCTCCACACTTTGGATGGAAACAGACTTGTTATGAAGAGCTATGAGTTAGCAGGTTTCCATTACAGAACAAAACATCAGGAAAATAGAGGAAGAGGAAATAAGTGTACATTTTAGATGGTGAATACCAGAACCAACTGGCACACAGACACTATTGTCTGTTCCTGATTTTTGGTTTCTTGCCAAAGGGGCTGGAGATAGAGTTGAGCAACATCCTACAGAAGAAAACTGACCTTCCTCGGGTATCAACATGTCTCAATTACCTGTTTAATTGTCTTTACTATTTCATAAATCAATGTAAGATGAATTTAATGTAGTACTTGCTTTATAGTTAACCACAAATTCAATACCATATACAGAAGAGAGACCAGAAAAAAAAGAGACAAGGGTCTAAACAGACAGAAACATTCACAATATTTTCAAAAAATCCTACATCATTAAAATGATTATTTTGTGATAAATAGAGTAGAAAAACTTTACATCTACAGGTAATGGCAGCATCATATAGCTGGTAGATACTATCAACTTCCCAACCTGATAAGAAGTAAACAACTAGGAAAAGAATACCCAACAGGACACTAACCAGCGGTTGCTTTGAGCGCATGGTGCAGTAGCCACTGTAGCGTGTTTCTCCGTCCCTTGGAGGGGTAGAGCTCAGAGTGCCATACAGAAAACATGTATTATTGTTTTTGCCAAGCTTCAAGTAAACTTCACTTTGGCCTCCTATCTCACGATCCGAGGACACCGTCCACTGCTCCAGGCTCTCTGCACCTCTGAACTCCCATATGACTCGGTTCTGCTCCAGCATGTGCTCAAGAATTGGTTTCCCCTCTGGTCCTACCCAGCGGTCAGAAAACTCATTTTTCAGCAGCGTGAAATGCTTCTTTATCCCCTCCAAGCCCTTTGAGAAGTCAAAGTTAATCTTCTGCCATGGAAACTTGTATTCTTTAGGCTGGCCAGGCCGTCTGTATTCCCCCTGAGTCACGGCTCTTCTGGGCACAGTGAGAGGACTGATATGGGGGAATAGCAGCTGCTGGTGGACGGAGCTCAGCAGCCTCACTGGAGGGAGACGCGTGATTTTTGGCAGCGACATTTCAGTGTTGATCTGGATGATTCACAACTGGGATACATCACATAGGAGAGTGGTGTTACTACACTTGAGTTATAGGGTAATAATGGATTTAAGATGAAGTTTCTTGGATTTACAAGGATATGGACATTTAAAAAAAATCTTATTCAACTGATTTGACAGGTTGTGATCATCATATCAGGGCTGCGACTAATGATTCTTTTCATTATCGATTATTATCTTGATTAATCAATTAGTTTTTTGGTCTATAAAATGAAAATGGTGAAAAAGGTCTATCACTTTTTCCCAAAGCTCAATATGCAACCTAAAATATCTATTTTGTCCTAACCAACAGTCCACAACTCAAAGATATTCAGTTTACTGTCATAGTGGACTAAGAACCAGCAAATATTCACATTTAATAAGCTGGAACTGGAAAATATTTACATTTTTTTTCTCAAAAAAACGATTAAAAGCGATTAATCGATTATCAAAATAGTTGGTGATTACATTTCTGTCGATCAACTAATTATTGAAGCTCTACAACATTTAAATCTTTACATTATTATCTGGTATAAGATGCATTTTATAATAGTTCTGCGATTATAAGCCAATCTATGTTTTGCTGTTGATCTTGTTTATCAGTTGAAAAAATAGAAAATAATGTAAATCTTTTCCCATTGTGTCACTTATTTAATGGTTTAATTCACATATTAAGAAAATACCAACCAGTATTCTGGTATGAAGTTGGTCTGAGCTTCACATTGGCTGAGAGTTTCAGTGAAGGTTTGCTTGCTTTTTTCTTCTTTTTCACTATAGTAACTAATTAATTCAATACTAAGTAGAATAACTTTAAGTCCTCCTCTAAACAATATGTTTTTCTTCTTGCACCTTCAGTTGGATGTTTGAGCTTCACTGTGCAGAATGATGTATGTGCAGAGTGATGCCAATGAAAGAAGTTCAAACTTCTCAAATGTGAATATTTTGTGTTTGTTTTTAATCCTCTATGATAGTAAACTGAATATCTTTGCATTTTGGGTTGCATCTTAGGCTGTGGGAAATAGTGATTGACATGATCGTTAGTTGCAGCCCTATATCAAACACAAATTATGATTCAAAGTAGAATATTTTATATACAACTTAAAACATGTCTGGAGGGGATATTTAAGTATTCATTTGACACCAGTTTCAACTCAGATAGCTATTGAAGGAAATGTATTATCAGGGAATTATTAACAAAAATCGGAACTAAACTATTAAAACAGTTGTTTGTTGCTGCACTGTTTACTGCTACATTTCTGAAAACATTTAGTCAAATACATACGTAAGAATAAATTATCCTTGTTTTCTCAGACTTAATGGGATACAGAGAACATATTGTAGGTTCGCATAATCTGTGTCTACTTACTCTGAACATCTTGTCATAAAACGAGCCTGATGGAAACATCACCGGCGACTTCAGATCGTGTTTAAGGTTAAATTTGAGACCTTTAAATTGTCTCTTTTTAACAGGGTTGTGATTACATTACAAATAACTGATAAATTGCTCCTTTACGTTCGTGCACGGATCCAAGGTTGTCCAGATCCACACAGGAAGTACTTGGGCTGCATTCAGCAACACACATTCAAATATGCTGTGAATATAACGTTGAGCAGCGAGTGAAACACACGTGACAGCAGCGTTGTTTGCATCGGCAGATTGTTGCCTTGAATGTAGCTCTTGTGCACCAAACATTCTTGTCCTGACTGACACACTCATTGTCAATATGTAGTTCCTATCTCAGCTACTCTTTTTTTAATTTAAAATGACTCATTTACAAACATCAAGGTATAGAGACCATAAATAACGACAATAGACACATCTTAACATACAAGACACATTAGATAAGAAGGATAACTTAAATTATATAACATAATAATATAATAACGTAAATAATAATAGAAAGTAAAATAAAATATTCTGAACCGTCTTTTTCTTTATTTCAAGTCAATTATTTAAGTCATGCGAGAAACAAAAGCATTAATATGGATTTTATTTAACTGACAGAGACATTAAATACAGTTTTTCTTGTAGGAATATTGGTTATGCATTCCTCAAAAGTAGAAGCAGAGTCAAAACAGCAAGGCTACATTGACAATAAACAAAATAGATACATAAATAAATAAAATAAAAAATAAGTACCTGTACATAATAAAAATAAATATATTTAAGGCAGAGTGGTATCTATGTGAGCGCGCATGCTCAGTAGCGCCTTTGTGTGCCTGACTAGCTAGGTAGCAGCAGCGGCTAACCTCAAACATTTAGACGACACAGGTTAGCCGTGCAGCTAATCATGGTGAATGTAAAGAAGCGGAAAGGTCGAGTCGTGATTGACTCTGACTCCGAAGACAGTGCTAGCGACGACAATTTAGACCAGGTACGCATTTTTCTGGTTTTTGTCACCGCTGAGCACTTATTAAGCTGTCAACAGTCTTTGAGGTGAAGCTAATGTGTGCTAACTGACTGCGCTGTGTTTGGCCTCGCTTTGGAAAACCTGAGCGTGGGGCCTGTTATATTTACTACACCTGCTAAACACGACTTTGTTTGAAGTCACACACATTGTTAGGCTTTTGTCAAGTCTTTCTCTAAAGTAGCTACCACATGTAAAAGCGTTTGTGCTCCAACTGAAAGCAGCACCAGTTAGCTCAGTAATGCTAACGTTAAGGTTACACTCCGAGAGAACCCTGCAGTTACTATGTTCCCACGAAAATGCCGCGCCACGGGCCTTTTGCTGGTTAAAACTGCTTGGATATGGACATTAACTGCTGGAGTTATGTGTTTGTGGTACAGTTATGTTTGTGGCTCTCAGGCTCAGCGGGAATGTGATGTGTGTGCACACTGATGCCGAAGTGGAGTCGCACTTATTTTAGCTAGAAGAACCTTATCTCCTTAATGACATCATGAGCGCAGAGCAGGAGATCTATTTCGGTGTTGTTGTCAAACAAGCTGGCAGACGAGCTTTCCAGTCTTATCTTGCCGGTCTGGAGAGCTGTGCAGGACTGCTGCTTCGATAAATGTGATCACAAGTTTACGCATGCATATTCACAAATAGTGCCAGTTTCAAATTTTCACGCCACGATTATCGTAGGTAAAAATATCGCGGTAAATTGTATTGTCACAACGTCGCAATCAACATTTCGTGAAAAAGTTCTTTTACTGCAAAAATACTCTCACCAGCCACTTCATCAGGAATATCTGTGCAATCTCATGCAATCCAATATAACAGTTCTGCCATAAATTCTATATCTACGAAGCTTATACAGTTTTCAGTTTTTGTTGACGTTGTCAGAAAGATGATAATTTTACTTTATGTTTATTATTGAGGTTGTACTGTGTAGTGGTGGTGTACTGGAGTGCATTATACTGAATGGTGTTCCTAATACTTTGTCCACACCATTAACATAGATCAGGGAAGCAAAATATTAGGAACACATTTCCACTCACTACGACCTCAATAGTAAACATTAAAGTAGTATTATCACCTTTCTGACAGTGTCAACAAAAACTGAAAATGTATAAGCTTCGTAAAAGCAGAATTTATGTCAGAGGTGTTGTATTGGATTGCAGTAGATTACACAGGTGTACCTGATGAAGTGGCCAGTGAGTGTGTAGTTTGATGTTAAATATAGTTTAATGCAGCTTTGCATAAGAGATCACCAAAAATAGTTTAAACTCTTTAAACAAAAGCAGATTGGTCAAAGTTTGAGACTGGAAATTACTTGAAATGCAGGTCTGTTTCTTAGATTCCACACACATATTTATTTATATATACATATATAAAATGTATTAATTTTTCCTGATAAAATTGATCGATTGATTTATGGATTGGATTATTTAGTAGTAAGTGTTATCTGCTGGGTGTTAACAGTTGAATTCATTTTTAAAAATACTAGTCAGGTAAAATGCAGCTCTCTCTCTCACTGAATGTGATGGCTAATGTTAAAGTATATAAAAAATAGTTATTCTGTGTGTGTTTGACAAATAGAAAGCTCCCTCCTTGAGGCTAAACAAAATCAAACTGCTAATGAAGGTAGGTACTGCTCTGTCTTCACCGTGTCCTCTGAAAATGACGATAATCAGAGAAATGGTTGGTGGTGTATATAGTAGAAATGGTATATTGGCACGTCTCTAGTAGGAACTCTGAGAAACAGGAGGGGCAGCTCAAACACAACTAGCAAATAACAGCTGACACGGGAAGTCGTGAGAAGTTCATTATGCTCTGCTTCCTCAGTTGCTCAAACCAACAATTAGTGCAGTATTGAATACATGTTTGAATTGGAGTTATGAGTTTTAGGTCACGTCTCATGTACGGACTGCATCTATCCCACTGTAGGAGGGGAAAGCAGCTATGTGCACATATACACTCACCGAGCACTTTATTAGAAACATCTGTGTAATCTAATGCAATCCAATACAACAGCTCCGCCGTAAATTCTACTCTTACGAAGCTCATACATTTTCAGTTTTTGTTGACACGGTCAGAAAGGTGTTAATTCTACTTCATGTTTCAGTGTTGTCAAACAAGCGCAAGAAGCTGACTGATGAGCTTTCCAGTCTGGAGAGCTGGACAAGACTGCTGCTTTGATAACTGTGATCACCAGTGAACTCGTATACGTATATTCAGAAATAGTAGGAGCTTGGAGATACAGTCGGGGCAGCTTAAACTCAGGTAGCAAATAACAGCTGACATGAAGAGTTGAGAGAAGTTCATCATTCCTCAGTAAGTTTTCATCTCTGCGGTGTCTTAGAGCTGACATCTCCTTGATGAAGGCAGCCATGCAGATCAATTGTTTGCAGTATTGAATACATTTCTGCATTGGAATTAAGAGTTTGCTACTTCTTTGCGATGGACTACAGCTGCCCCATATTCTTACAGTAGAGGAGGAAAGCTTTTTCATGGTTTTGTTATTTTGATAGCTTCATTCATTCTTGCTGTTATGTTTTACAGGCTCTTTTGAAAACCTGTTATGAATTAATCTGCCGTTTATTTTATTATTTAAATAATTTAAAAATTGTTTTTTTAAAAATCACAATTTCCTAAAGCCCAAGCTGATGAGAACAAAGTGCTTGTTTTGTCCGACCCACACTCCAAAGCCTAAAGATATTCAGTTTTTGATCACAGAAGACAAAGAAAAGTTTGAAATCATCAGATCTGAGAAGCTAGAACTAGGAAATGTTTTGTTGGATACAACTTCTGACGATTGACTAATCAGTTAATAACTTACACCTGGCATCGGAATGTGTTTTGATGACCACTTGTGATTGGGTTTTGCTTCCTTGCTCACATATAGTTTTATTTCTCGGAAACTCACCACAGCTAAACAAAAAGTACACATTTGCTCCAGGCCACACAGTTCGTCAGAGGAGTGTAGAAGTCGTGCCCGAGGAGTGGCCACCAAAATCTTGTCTTGTTAAATCACCTGTGTTTCTGAGGTTTGTCGTTATATATGCATAGTACAAAGTTGACAAGTCAATCCTTAGATATGTCATCCCAGTGCATCCTTAACAGTGTTTGGGTTTATTCACTGAATCTGTACATGTGGACTTCTGACTGGAAAATCAAAGATTTTCCATTTAACAGTAATTGTTCTACAGTTACAGGTATAGTGTGTGTGTGATTGTGATTTCTCCGGTTGTTGTCTGTGAATCACGTCAAGTGTCCTCTCATTTTCAGGAGCTGCTGTCTTTGGCAAAAAGGAAGAGGGTTGACTCTGGTGAGCAAGAAGAGCCGGTTAGCAAGCCTGCAGCTTCTACAGACTCCGAGACATCTGACAGCGATGATGAGGTGTGACAGTCTTGTTGTCTGCTCTAAAAGACTTCATTTTTTCAGTTTAGGACATAACAAAACTTTAAAAATGTTCTTAAAACATGCCAGTGTGCTTTGTCCATTTTGATAATGGGCACTTTCATGTTAACCAGAAATGCTATAAAAAATGTATTCTCTGTCTTTTATGATTATAATATAACCAAAATTTTCCACTGCTTTGTCTAGTGGACTGTGGGTGGCACTAAAGGCAAAAAGAAGGTTAAACAAGGGAAGGGGTCTGAGAAGAAGAGCGCTACGAAGAAGAAAGTTAATAAAGCTACGGCGTCTGGCAGCTCAGATGGAGACAGCTCAGCTGAGAGCTCTGCACCAGAGGAGGGTATGTGTTTTCTGCATGAACACTGGGGAAAAGATGCCATATACAAGCACTTCATCTCTTATTTCACCTTCAAAAGCTTCTCTAAAGACCCAGAATGTGTATCTTTATAAAAGCCACAACCTTTTTGGTCACCATGTATGATAAATGTTCAAGAATTTGTCATGGTGGCACTAAGGATTCAATTTCACAGAGCAAACTATCACACACGGCCCCGGATAATGGTATCCTACATGGCAAGACATATCATGAACTGTAGATTACACACATCACCAGCGTGCAATCACCACGAGTATTTCAGGTGGCAGGGATTAGGTGACTCACACACTCATCCCTTCTATCCCAGCTGGCTCACGCATCTAAGCTGTTGTTTGTTTATTTGTGTGACATTGTCCCACTTTACGCTGCTTGCCCACAGTTATGGAAAACCTGGAAACATGTTCAATGTGTTCTGTTAAAATCCAGTGAAAGTGTCCAATCAAAATGAGTTAATTTAAGATATGCTCGGCACTTGAAACGCTTTGCAGTAATGAAAAAATAGCCTACATCACAGCTTCCCTTTAATAGCTTTTATTATTTTTAACAAAACAACAAACTAAAAATATAAGTAGCTCTTATAAATATTAAACACTCCAGAGAATAACATTTACAGGTGCAGTGTGTAGAATTTAGTGGCATCTAGCAGAACAGACTTGACAGAAATTGAATACATATTCATAAGTTTGTTTTAATTAGTGTATAATCAACTGAAAATAAGAATCATTGTGTGTTCATTGCCTAGAATGAGCCCTTTATATCTACATAGGGAGCGGGTCCTCTTCCACGGAGTCGTCCATATTGCTCCGCCATGTTTCTACAGTAGCCCAGAATGGACAAACCAAACACTGGCTCTAGAGAGGGCCAGTTTCGGGGCCACCGTAGGTTCTCCTACATGCTTGGAAGGGGAGGGGTATTCTTCTGGTTGCAATCTGCATCCTCACCACTAGATGCCACTAAATCCTACACACTGCGCCTTTAAATCATTAATCAAATTTCCACGTCATATTGGCATTCATCATTTTCATCATGTTGAAAGAAGCTTTTACTGACACCTGCTGAAATACAGGCACTGTAACCGAATTGTAGCTATTAGACTACCTTTGTTTTCCATTTTAAAATAGTTCTAAGCCAGCAACATTTCAGCCACTTGTCAACTTTTGAAAATGAATGTCTCACTGCCAAAAATTGTACATAACATCGTTTAAACATCTGTTTAGGAGTCGTGTGATAACTGGTTGGAGGATTGATTTCACTCTTTACTCTCACTTTTTCTAGGTGAGGTGTCTGATTCAGAGAGCAACAGTTCATCCTCCAGCTCAGACTCGGACTCTTCTGAGGACGACGTTTTCAGGGACGGCTATGACGATGACCTGATGGGAGACGCGGAAGACAGAGCTCGACTGGAGCAGATGACAGAGAAAGAAAGAGAACAAGAGCTGTTCAACCGAATTGAGAAGCGAGAAGTGCTAAAGAGACGGTGAGTGGTGATGTGAGAAAAGAGAAGCAAGAGTCTTTAAAAAATGGTACTCAGCATAAATTTTACAATTCTTTTTTAAATTTGAAAAGAGCACTTCCTTTGTATTTTCTTATTATCCTTGCATTTCATTGTATTGCATTTGCACTTCATGTTTATTCATTCAAGATTACATTTGTTTTGACAGGTTTGAAATCAAGAAGAAGCTGAAGACGGCAAAGAAGAAGGAGAAAGAGGAGAAGAAAAAGAAGCAGGAGGAAGAACAAGAAAAAAGGAAGCTATCTCAGGTTCAAGACACACAAGTGGTGAGTCCTGTTTGATTGGAAATTCACACAACATAGGTTTATGATTAAAATTGTGGAAAGTTTCAGCTTTTTTGATCATTCTGGTACACAATCGCGTCTTTACAACTGTTATCAAAATTTTGGGTCGACCCCTTTAAAGATTAAAGTAATGCGTTGCATTTACTCTATCAGTGTTCTCTCTAAAATCAACATTTTTAATTACAAACTAATGGTAAATTCTGCAGCTTTACAGTGGTATGTTTGTCTCTGTTTGTGATTGTAACATCCATCCCTCTCCAGGTCATGTCACATAACAAGGAGAGACGATCCAAACGTGACGAAAAACTCGACAAAAAGTCGCAGGCCATGGAAGAACTAAAAGCCGAACGTGAAAAGAAGAAAAACAAAACAGGTCTGCACAGTTTATGTCTTTGTGTTTTTACTTCTTTGCCACCTTTGTTCAATTCAATCCGTTCTAAACGCTGATGTTTCATCTTTCTGCTGAGCAGCGGAACTGCTGGCCAAACGTCAGCCCCTCAAGACGAGCGAAGTTTACTCTGACGATGAAGAGGAAGAGGAGGAAGACGACGACAAGTCATCAGTCAAAAGCGACCGGAGTTCACGTTCATCGTCTTATGATGATGACGAGTAAGTGTCATTCTGTTTCTAGTATTTCAAGCGTTAGAAAAATTGATGACGCTTCTCTCTGCTTGTAAGTGACCTTGACTTTGTTGCTTTAACAGAAAAGAGGAAACTCCACCGAAGTCGCAGCCTGTTTCGCTACCAGACGAGCTCAACAGGATCCGTCTCTCCAGACACAAGCTGGAGCGCTGGTGCCACATGCCCTTCTTCGCTAAGACTGTGACTGGCTGCTTTGTGAGGATAGGGATCGGGAACAGCAGCAGTAAACCAGTTTATAGGGTAAGCTTGGCGTCAAGGTATCGATTCTTAGACAGTGTTCAATATTGAACAGCATTGTGTCTTTGTATAATGGTGACGGGGAACAGATTTTGAATATTTGAAGGGATGCCTAGTTAAACAACAGGCTTAATGATGAAGTTTTACTTGATTTTAATCCTCTTTGTTGTTCTTCAAAGGTTGCTGAAATTGTAGACGTGGTGGAGACGGCGAAGGTTTACCAACTCGGATCAACACGAACAAACAAAGGATTACAATTAAGGTAGGTATACAGTTACAGATACAATATACCTATTAAGGGTTCAGTCAGTGGACCTATTGTTCCGTTATCTCTGCTCTTTTTAATGATGTATGTCTTCCTCAGGCATGGTGGTGACACACGGGTTTTCAGGCTTGAGTTTGTATCAAATCAGGAGTTTACAGAAAGCGAGTTCATGAAGTGGAAAGAGGCGGTAAGTGGACCTGAGAGCAAAAAGACGGTCGCCTTCAATATCCAATTAATGAGAAATTTTCTTTACATTTACATACAATTTTCTTTTAAAATGGGGAACAGTCTATTCAGACTTTGATGTCAAGTTTTGTGTGTTGATCTCTCTCCTCTGCAGATGATGGTTGCTGGGATGCAAGTCCCAACTCTTGATGAAATCACCAAAAAGGAGCAGTCCATCAAAGAAGCTCTGAACTACAAGTTCAATGACAAAGACATAGAGGATGTGAGTCTGTTTCTCAAGATGTTCATTGATTTCTCTGGCTTCATGCATTATCCACTGCAACATAAACTCTTTTTTTTTTTTTTTTTTTGTCCTTGCTCTCTTCAGATTGTTAAAGAGAAGGACAGATTCCGAAAAGCACCACCAAATTATGCCATGAAGAAAACACAGCTACTCAAAGATAAGGTAAAGGAAATCATGGAAGAGTTGTTAGATTTTTAAGCCCTGAAAAGGTTATATATAAAAGATGTGGTTTGTTCATAATTATCTTTGCAACCTTTTTAAGTGTTAAGAGTGTATTCTTTTAATTTATTTTGATGGTAGGCCATGGCAGAAGAGAGTGGTGATGGTGAAAAAGTGAAAGTGATCCAGGATGAGCTGAATGAGCTTGAGGAGAGGGCAGAAGCCCTCGACAGGCAGAGGACCAAGAACATCTCTGCCATCAGGTTTGTAAGCTTTTCTTTCTACAGTTCTTCTTTATTAAACAGGGGATAATGTTCCTGCTTCAATTACATGCTTTAAGGGTCCATTGTGAACGATTGTTTTTAATTTGTGTTTCTATCTTCTACTGGTTGATAACATTACTTACCAAGTTGCTGGGAAGAAATGAAGAAAATGCCAGCTTTTGTTAAAAACAAGACTCAAAACCTAACCCATGAAATAACAGCGTAATGCATGAAACATGGTGTAGCAATATATCAGAGGGCTTATCTCTTGCTTTTAAAAACTGTGCACAGTTCTTAATATCATAACTCTATGTTTTGGAGAAATATGACAGAATTTCATTTGACTCTGGACTGTTTTTTTTTAATCATCCAGCTACATTAATCAGAGGAACAGAAGCTGGAACATTGTTGAATCTGAGAAAGCTCTTGTGGTAAGTTTTCTCTTTTGTACAACTGCTGTGGTTGACTGTGCTGACATTTAACATTAGTTGATTACATGTTGGTGTTTTTATAATTTAGAGGAAACTGCTTTCAAATACAGGATGTGAACATCGAAGTTGGCTACTTTTACAGTCTTCACATCCTGTAGTGTCTGTTTGCACCAAAGAGGTGTGACAGAAGTACAATAAAATGTTCTTGAAGGACAGGAAGGAAAGATATAATCTTTTCATGTGGTCCTGCAAATTGATAGTAGTTTCCTTTTACACTGGTTGCAAATTGTGCATTTGCCACCCTCAAACTTCTTAAAAGGCTGCTACACTTCAAATATTTTCTTAATGTGGCAGCAACTCAGTGTGGCAGCGTTCAGTCACGCTGTGGTTCACTTCAGACCAGTCAAAGCAGTGTATGTGAGGAGAAAAGATTTCTGTCTCACAGTAACATTAACCTCCGTAGGAATGTTCCTATAACACAGCAGTTCTCACATTGCACTGAATTAAATGTAGTTACAAACCTATCACCTGTTGGAAAAGTGATGTGTTTAGGCAGTGGATAATTATGATAGTAAATCAATCAATAGCTTCATCTATACCAGTGTTTAATTTGCTTTGTTGTTACTTGCTTATTTATTCTCACAGGCTGAAGGACAAAATGCCAAAAACCAGCAAATGGACCCTTTCACACGAAGACAGTGCAAACCCACCATGGTGTCTAATGTAAGACTTCTATAAATATGTCACGTAACATTTTCTATATGTGCAGTAAAGTTACACACCGCTAAATCTACTTTTTGTCAATCTAACCTGCCAATGTGCTCGTCTCGGTTCTGTAGGCCAGAGACCCGTCAGTCCACGCAGCTATTCTTGCTCATTTGAACCAGAAGTACGGCTCTGGGTCAACGCCAGACCCTTCTAGTGCTGAGAAGAACAAACTGGTAAGCAGAAAGAACACAATCAGACACTCCCTTTACTGCCAACACTGAGGATGTCGAGGGAAAACTTTTAGGTGTTTACTTCTTTCAGCTATGTGTTTGACGAGGTGGAAACGATGCCAAAATCCTGGTTGTAGTCCTGTTCTAAGTGAAATATGCAAACAGGAGACCATGTGCTTGCTGCAATTATTTCTACTTTTCAGTCACCAGAAGGTGGACTCTGCTAGAACCTGTCTGCCAAATTCTGTCATTTTTTTTAAAGAGTAAGCCTCTGTCATACTTGTAAGAAATAAATGCAGGATCATAGTTTTTTGTTGGCCAGATGGACGACAAGATGACAATTTTAAAGGACAAGTTCACAGTTTTTCATGTCTGTCCTAAAACAATTGTCAGGGGCCCGAATGAACATTGAACAGGTTTTGCATGCTGGAATCACTCCTCCTGTTTAGGGCTGCAACTAATGATTATTTTCATTATCAATCGATCTGTTATTTTCTCGATTAATTGATTAGATGTTTGGTTTATAAAATATCAGGAAATGGTTAAAAAAAAAAAATTGATCACTTTTTCCCGAAGCTCAAGATGCAACCTAAAATATCTGTTTTGTCCCAACCAACAGTCCACAACCCAAATATATTTAGTTTACTATCACAGAGGACTAAAAATTAATGTTTAATTAATGTGAAATGCTCTTTTATATGAGATATCTGAACAAATAATAGTACAACACCGAAGAACATTGACTGGATTTGAATCATGAGTCTTTACCCTAAAACGTTCTCATTTTTCTTTTATGTATTACAGGGTCAAGCAGACCTGAAAGACAAAGATGTCCCCAAGCCAACCACTGACCTCTCAGAGGACTTGTTTAAAGTTCATGATTTTGACGTTAAGATTGACCTTCAGGTTCCCAATGCAGGTGAGATGATGTTTTTTTGCTCTGAACAGGATACGCGATTCAGAAAATGCATAAATGGACGAATGTTTTACTTGGTTGTAGTACAAAGGTGTTTTTGTTACGTCAACATGATTAATTTCACTCTTGTGCTCCACAGAGGCAAAGTCTCTGTCCGTGAGCTCCAACGCGCTGCCGGTGAAGGACGGCGCTCCCCGCAGGTCCCTCAACTTGGAGGACTACAAGAAGAGGAGGGGGCTGATCTGATGCAGCCACTCCCTCATTTAGAAACCACATTGCATGAGTAATTGGCTGTGAAAGAGGGAGCGAGAGAGTGAGTGTGTATGTGTGTGTGTGTGTGTGTGTGTGTGTGTGTTTGAGAGAGAGAAAGAGATTGTGTGTATGTGTGTGTGTGTGTGTGTGTGTGTGTGTGTTTGAGAGAGAGAAAGAGATTGTGTGTATGTGTGTGTGTGTGTGTGTGAGAATGACTCCTGGAGGATGTGAGTTTGAATGTTAATACAACAGACTTTTTATCCGAAAACAGAGGAAATACTGATTGAGCTACATTTTTTTTTTTTTTTTTTTCTCAAAGGATCTCTCTCAGAAGAAACTTTTCCAGATAATGTTGTTTTGTTATTTTTGCATTATCACACACAAACTTGTATATTGAGTTGTGTTTTTTATGTATTTAACTTCTCTCCCCTCTTTTGGATCCTCTGGACTTTTTTTTTTTTTTTCTGGAAAGGACTCAGCGCTTGTGGATTATTACCTTGAACAAGGACACTATCTTAGAAAACATTGATGAGGTATTTTGAAATTGCCGGACTGGACACCTAACGGAGTTGACCAGCTTGTCGGCACCAACGATGAATTACTGTTGTAAATCTTTTTCTCCCCCAAGTGTGTGATCATCTACCCACCTACTCTAGCCTCATGGTCTTTTGCAGAGTGTAGATGATCGCCATCTCTGACTTGTGACGCCAGCTCTCCATGTCATATGTAAAAATAAATAGAGAAACTTGGGAATAAGATGTTTGGTACATGTCAACTGGACATTTATCACTTTTTAAGTCTTTGAAACAACCTGATTTAAGAGGAAACATTTTCTATGGATGGTTATAAGTGTTGCTTCATTTCTGTTATATCTCTTGTTTGGTTGTTTAGGGGATGTAACTCCCTTGCCCTTAACTCCCAGAGCAGATTCTACGTGTTATCAATTGTCCATAGTCAGTTCCAGTATTGATGTGGCATGCCATGTAAATATGCATTTTGGAGTGAGTGCAGGAAAAAATAAAGAGGCACTGTTTGATAAAGTTTGTCTGTTTTTGTCTTGTCTTATGTAACAGTGAGTTTGTACTGCAGCAACACCTCCTGAGGTTGTTATTTTATCTGTTAAAGCTGGAACAGTACTGTGGTAAAGTACATTTTGTATACTTTTTGGGGTATGTTAGTTAAATTTAACTTAATTACTAGTCATATCTAATGCATATACATCACAAATATTCATTTTTTTTAGCATCAGAAAATGGATGTGGAGGTATTTACAGTGAGCGGTTCATCAGTGAAGAGAAAGTTATCTGGCTTTGTGTGCTTTATTTTGCAACTGCCAATTGCAATTCTCTTTTAAAGAAGCTACTTTACTTTTATTCAAAATTAAATCAGGTAAACAGTACTCTTACTTGAGAACGGGTCAAATTTTTGTTGTGTTTTTAATCATATTTTCTAAAAAGCATACAAAATGCAGCATTACAGGACTGGTCCAGAAAAGGAAAAAAACATGCACAGCTCTTAAAATGAAATAAAATGATAATTATTGATATATGGTTCAATTTATGGCCAATGTTCCCAATTCATTTATCTACAGCTGTCCTCTTCAGTCCAAATTATATTTGACTCCAAAAGATTTAAGTGGTTTCTTCCATTTCTGCAGAAAAAGTTGGGTTCACTGATTTTCAAGTGTCTTGGAAACATCTGCACAGTTTTGAGAAAAAAATGCACAACTGCAGATTTAGTGTCTGCTCTGTTTACCAGTGTTTATGTTTATATTGATAGGAGTCAGCGGTGGAAGAAGTACTCATGTCCTTTACTTAATTAAAAGTACCAATACAGCATTGTAAAAATACTCCATTACTAGTAAAAGTCCTGCATGAAAAATAGAATCCTACCTAAGTAAAAGTACATAAGTATTGGCAGCAAAATGTAGTTAAAGTATTGCAGTAAAAGTAGTGGTTTGATGCCTCTGACTGATATATTATTATATATGACATCATTAGATTATTAATAGTGAAGCATCAGTGTTAGAGCAGCATGTTACTGTTGTAGCTGCTGGAGGTGGAGCTAGTTTCAACTACTTTATATACAGTTAGCTTGTTTAGTCCAGTGGTTCCCAACCTAGGGGTCGCGCCCCTCCGAAGGGCCACCAGATAAATCTGAGGGGTCGTGAGATGATTAATGGGAAAGAAAAGACGAAAAAACAAAGTTCTGATACACAAATGTGTTTTCAGTTTTTGGACTTTTTCTCTAATCTTTGATTTTTGGTGAAATATTTGATCATTTGAACATTTATTGAAATGAAAGCATGTGAGAAGTTTAGAGGGAAAAATCACTATTTGGTGGAGCTGTTAACAAGTCATAGACATCTGAAATGTGACCCGACTACACACTGCTGTTTATAAAGATGTCAAAAGCCAAAAAGGTTGGAAACCACTAGTTTCATCTTAACAATGTGTTGTATTTTAAAAGCTTGTTATATTATCCATTGTGTCAAAACTTCATCTGAAAAGTAACTAAAGCTGTCAAATAAATCTAGTGGAGTAGAAAGTACAATATTTCCCCCTGAACTTTAGTGGAGAGGAAGTATAAAGTAGCATCAAATGGAAATACTCAAGTAAAGTACAAGTACCTCAAATCTTTACTTAAGTACAGTTCTTTACTTTCCACCACTGATAAAAGTATACAAACAAGCAGAGTGCTGAGCCATCGGTTTATTTTCCATCAGGCTCCGCTGAAGCCAGTCTGTTGTGGGGTCCTTGCTCGCAGAACTTCCTGGTCCACGTATTGAAAAGAATCACCAATATCCTTATTTGACAGATAATGACATTGGACAGTGAATATCCAAACGGTATTCCTCTTTCATGTCCAGCAGTTACACCTCGGCGGTAGCCAGCTGACCTGAGGCGTTTTTGCATTTGGACGTCATTTCAAACGGTGAGTTGGAATTAACGTAGCTTTCCTGAGCTAGCCTGTTAGCTTTAGCAGAGATGAGGATTATGATAAACCAACTGTGTTTACACCAATTATATGATAGCGGTGGCTACTGATGAGTCATGTTATACTGTTATGTGTCCATGTATTTATGCCAGAAACGTCGTTGCAGTAAAGTCAGCCCCGACTCTGTTGAGTTATTGACTTAGCATGCTATCGTCTCCCTCCGCTAAGATATGCATTTATTTATCAATCTTAACCTTAACTGCATGTCATCTAAAACTAAACGTGATGCAGCTTGTCTGTGATGTTCAGTTCATCCTGAAATGTGTGCTGTAATGTTTCTGCCAATGGTGGAAAGTAACTAAATACATTTACTCAAGTATTATACGTAAAAACAATTTTGAGGTGCTTGTACTTTATTTGAGTATTAACATTTTTTCCTACTTTATACTTCTACTCCACCACATTTCAGAGGGAAATATTGTACTTTTTACTACATTTATTTGACAGCTTTAGTTACTTTTCAGATGACGATTTGTCACAATAGATAGTATAAAAAGCTTTTAAAATACAACACATTATTAAGATTAAACCAGTGATTTACATCCTGGCTTTTGACATCTTACACTCCCATTAATCATCTCATGACCCCTCAGATTTATCTTGTGACCCTTTGGAGGGCCCTGACCCCTAGGTTGGGAACCACTGGACTAATTTAGTTAACTGTATGTAAAGTTTAAACTAGCACCACCTCCAGCAGCTACAACAGCAACATGCTGCTTACACACTGATGCTTCAGTATTAATAATCTAATGATGTCATACATAATAATGTATCAGTCAGAGGGACCAAACCAGTAATTTTACCTTAATACTTTAACTACATCAAGCTGCTAATACTTATGTACTTTTACTTAGGTAGGATTTTTCATGCAGGACTTTTACTTGTAATGGAGTATTTTTACATTGCTGTATTGGTACTTAAGTAAAGAGTCTAAATACTTCTTCCACCACTGGTTTCTGCCATCAGAATGCAAAATGTCTTGGTTTGCTGAGTTCGCTGGGAAAGCTGAAGACTTCCTGAATAAAGTGGACCAGGGAGCTGCCACCGCTCTGAGCAAAAACCAGGAGAAAACATCCTCCTTCAAGTCAATTTATGAAGGCGATGCAACTGTCCAACCTGAATACAACCCTGCAGGGTACAAGACCGACGCAGCTGTGACACATCATGCCTATGCATCCTCTCATGATACACCAAGCTACATCTCTGCAGCAGCGGGCAACATCAAGAGAACCAATGCAACCCTGGTGGCAGGCACAGCCAACGTGTCCAGTACCAACTCTGGCTCAGCAGGCAGTCCTCCCAGCTCTGCCAAGACCTCCTCTGGCTTCGTGAGGCCCAAAAAGAGCGAGCAGGATGTGGACGATGACATGCTTTTTGACTTTCTGAACAGCTCGGACCCTCCAGTCAGCAACAGGAGGGATTCAAGAAGAGAACTTGCAAAAGTGGCAGTTCCAGTCACCGAGGCCCAAAACCCAACACCTCCCCCCTCCACTACTCCTCACACCATCCCCTCAGCCCCGTCCACGCCCCCCTCAACCCGCGGTGTGTCCCGGGCCTCAAGCCTCAGCTCGCTGTCTGCTCACAGCATCAAAACATCAGAGGAGAGCTCTGCTAAAGAGCCAAGCCAAGGTATGAACTCCTCAGGCCAAACTCAAGTCTTTTTTCACCACTGTTTTCAGTGTTTTTACTACATGTTGTATTTCATGTTTTGTATAACAACACTATCTCCAGATGTGGCTGATTTGTAACATAAACTAGATCCAAGGTGGTCATTTTGCAGGATTTTCTTTATTCAACAAATGAGACACTTGGCCAGTAATATTGTGACTCAGATACTCTGTTATGATTTCAAAAGATATATTAAAGTTATCTTGATTAGAGCTGCAATGATTTGTCAATCAACAGAAAATTAATCTGCAGCTATTTTGATTATCGATGAATCACTTTAAGCCATTTTTAAGAAAAAATGCTAAACTTCTCTTGTTCCAACTTCTTAAATGTGAATATTTTCTGGTTCCTCTATGATAATAAAATAAAATTTGGACTATTAGTCAGCACAAAACAAGACATTTTAGGTTGCATCATGGACTTTAGGAAACAGTGATCAACTCTTTTCATCATTTTCTGGCGTTTTATAGACCTAACGACTAATAGATTAATCGAGAAAAGAACAATCAGATTAATCTATAATGGAAATAATTGTTAGTTGCAGCCCTAATCTTGATATTAATGTTTTATTACACGGTCCAGCTGTAGTTGGAAAACTGTAAGACACACAAAGCCACAACTACAGCCAGATTTCTTTCATAATAAAGTTACTGTATATTAATTTCAGGCATTTATGTCTCTGTGTGGTAACATCATGTCCAACACAGACACACCTGAGAGTTCAGACTCAGGCATGGCTGTCCCTCAGGAGTCCAGCAGATTGGAGCCTCTTCCTGTAGAGGAGCCGCAGAGCCAAGTCCTGTCCAGCCTGCGTTTGGAGAACCAACTGCTGCGCAGTGAGGTGGCTTCCCTCAACCAGGAGATGGCTTCAGTCATCCAGAGAGCAAAAGACTTGCAAGATGGTAAGAGAAAAGACAAAACCTGAACAATGATGGCCTACATTCATGCACCTTTCTCTGTATTGATTATGTTTTTTTTCTACTCCTATAGATTTGAATCACGCCCGACTACGATCAGACAAATTTAACTCAGAGCAGTCACAGACTGACCGGACGTTACGACAACTTCGGTCACAGGTTGATGACCTGACAGAGGCCCTCTCTGCCAAAGATGGTCAACTTGCAGTCCTGAAAATCAGACTAGATGAAGCTGATCAGCTGCTTAAGTCCCGCAGTACTGCACTAGAGGAGGCACAGAAGGAAACATCCAGGTACGCTCTTCATGACACGTCATTTTGAAGTAGAGATCAGCATTTTTAGGAATTGTTTTGGACACTATTTTACTGTTTTTGTTTTTTTAGAATTATGCAAAACCACACAGAAGGGAGCAGCATACAGTCCCAAGCTCTCGAGACGATGCAGGAGAGGCTGCGAGAGGCCGAGCAGGCTGTTAGGAGGGAACAGGACAGCTATCGGCAGATGCAGGTGCTCCACTACGTATATGATGGTTAAGAAAATCTTCTATCCGCCTTTACATTTAGTTATTTGTGCCTGAGTAGAAATAGAAATCAATTTTACGTGCACACTGAAAAACTCAAGTCGAGACTGAACACATGGAAATTCTAATCCTGTCTTCTTGTTTAGAGTGAGTATGCTGGTCGCCTGTCCAGACTGGAGGCTGAGAGACAGACCCTCGCTGAGACGGTGACAGCAACAGAGCGGCGAGCAGCAGAGGAGAAGCTCAGGATGGATGACTTCCAACAGCAACTGAAAAGTGCCAAAGCTGCAGCTGAGACTGCCAAACAGGAGTTACAAGACTATAAGCATAAAGCCTCACGAATCCTACAAGTAAGGCTCACTGCCGCAGGCCCTCAATAAAACCACAGTTTTCACGGATAGCATCTGAATTTATTTGAATTACGCCAGGCTAAAACTAACTCTGTGTCCAAGGATTATGCACGTTTCAGAGGACAATTTTTTTTTTTTTTACATAAAGATTTATACTTTTTAAATTGTGTTTTTCTGTTTTTGTGTCCCATTGGGATCCTGGTATTCTTCTTTATCATTAGCTTTATTTTTTGCATCACTAAACTGTTAACTGCAAAGTTTTTAATAATGTTTCTTTAGTCCAAAGAGAAGCTCATCAGCAGTCTGAAGGAGGGATCTGGTCTGGACACACTGGACGGCAGCGGGGCCATGGCTCTGGAAATGGAGGAACTGCGTCACGAGAAGGATCTGCAGAGGGAAGAGATCCAAAAACTACAGGGGCAAGTGCGCGTGCTCCGAACAGAAATACAGGTGAGATGCTGTACATGTCAAGAAAAGATAAAATGGCAAAGTGGAAATAAAAAAGTAATAAGATTCTATATTAAACCCTGTGTGGACAGTCTTGGGTGATGGCTTCATTAGGAGGTTTCCAAGTATAAATGCAGGCCGGATTAGATGAATCTCTCATACAATAGGCCCCAATGTGAAAACATCTGTGATTGGTCTAAAATACGTGACATGACTGGTGTCACTTCCTCTTTTGTGAGCCGTTTGTTTACAAATCACTTTCAGCATGTAGTATATTTAAAGGTACCCTGTGGAGTTTTTGACCTCTAGTGGTGCTATGGAGCAAGTTGCAGTAATGTGCCATTGAATGCAGCAATGAAAGAAGAAAACTACAAGCCAGCAAACAATGCTGGACTTAAAATACTTTTAAAAAATTGATTTTGCAAATTTTTGTATGAGGGGAAAAGGATTTCACATTTCATGTTTGTTGGACCTCAAAGACATACACGAGTACTGGTAAATAATACAATGTAAACATAACTTCTTGTTTGTTCAGAAGAAAACTCCACAAGGCACCTTTTAAACAAACAAAGCCACAGTGACCGCACACAAATTGTACACAGCTCTGTAATCAAGTGTGTTTTTAGGGTTTCTGTCTAACTTTGGTTTGACTCTGTTGACTTTGTTCCTTGTACAAAAAGATCACAAGATATTGGTGATTGAGCTGTACACATCGGACATGTTTTCTCTCTCAGGATTTGGAGAATCAGGCCCTGACGGAGACAGAAGCGTGGCGGGAGCAGCAGGTGCAGTTACAGGAGCAACAGGCTTTACAGAACAGAGCTAAGCAGGAGGTGGAGGCTGAAGTCGAGCGTTACAAACAGGTAAACTACAACTGCGTCATGGATAAATCTTGATATTACATGTATAATTGTTGCATGTCTTATCAAACTCTTAAATTGTGTGAAATATTTTTATGTTTGTTTGTTTTTTTTTAAATCATAGGAGCTGCAGTACTTGGAGGAAGAACAGCATCGGGCTAAAACAACACTGCAGAGCCGAATCAAGGACCGAGAAGATGAAATCCAAAAACTCAGGAATCAGGTGAATTTCTCCTCCAGTGCTTGGGAATTTAACAGAAATCTTCATGTAGATGTTTTAAAACGCTACACATATCACCACTAACAAAGCGTATTCTGGTATTTCTTTACTCCTCCAGTTGACCAACAAGACTCTCAGCAGCAGCCAGACAGAGCTGGAGAATCGGCTCCACCAGCTTACAGAGACGCTGATCCAGAAGCAGACGATGTTGGAGGCTCTGGGCACGGAAAAAAGTTCCCTGGTCTTCCAGTTGGAGCGACTGGAACAGCAGCTGAAGAACGCCCAGGGAGGACAAAGTGGAGGGCCAGCCATCAACATGAGCAGTATTGATGGACCAGGTAGGCCAGGTTGAAGCAGGTGATTGTTTAGGGGGTCGATATGTAGTCGTAGGGTAGTTTTATCTCAATCTCAGATATCAATGCAGAAATCTTGAAGTTTAGTTCAGTCATGACAGCACAATTTCAGCTTTCAAAAGTAACCAGTATTTAAATATTCAATGCTTCTGTGAGGCCAAAGCACGCAGAACATTTTGTATCATGAGAATCCAGCGCTGAAATTAGACTTTTGTAGAAACTTTCATTGCCAGAACAGCAGCAGCTGATTTACCTTTACAGTTGATCCATTTCCCTTGTTTGTTTTTTTTTTGTTTTTTTTAAATTTTATTCTAATAAATTTTTGCATTTCTCTCCCTGATTTCAAGAGAATTCAAGAGGTTTTTTTTTTGTTTTTTTTAACAAACATTTGGTCATTTTCTGTTTCTTTAGTTTCAATAATTGATCAAATTTAATCTTGACTTCACTGTTAATGTCTTTTCTGCTTGTTAAATTTTCAGGAGCACGACAAAGAAACACACCAGTCCTTTTCAGTGATCAGGAGAGTCCAGGGGTGTACGGCAAAGTACGCAAGGCAGCCAGCACCATCGACCGTTTCAGGTAAGCTCTTACAAGTATTTTTGTCCTCGATGTTATTTTAGAATAATTACACAGTTTTTCTAAGTTATATGTGATCTGCAATGATAAATAGAAAATCTTGTAATTTCAGCATAAGACTGGGGATCTTCTTGAGGCGCTACCCTATGGCCAGAGTTTTCATTATATTGTACATGGTGAGTATTTGTTTGAGATGCAAGTTTTTTTGCATTTGTAATTTGATCAAACGGTGAACAACAGTTAATAAAATAAATAAACAACTTGTCAACTTCTTTTCACAGGCTGTACTGCATCTGTGGGTCATGATTGTTCTTCTTACTTACACGCCAGAAATGCACCACGGCCATCCTGATGGAAGATAGAAGACTCTAATGTTACAGGCTGTTGTTTAAAGATGTTTGCTCTATGTAAGGATGGTACAAGCTGCTGGAATATGGGCTCTGGGACCTGACTCTCCCTGTTTTGCACAGATATGCTATGAATTAAAGACATTTCCTCTGATTTATTCTTTACCGTTTCCCATTGAAGAAATATAAATGACAACTACATTAAGTTTTAAAATAATTATGGAGTGATATACTGTATTGGTGGTCTCATGAAAGGACATTAAATCAAATGATCTTGCATCTGTTGTTCTTATCACCTTCTTTCAGACCTCTGTTCTCCTGAGAGATTGTATTTAACACTGTAAAAAAGAATCTTTTAATAAAGAAATTAGAAGAAACAACACCGCCTGGCACTAATTTTATTGCCACTCTTTAAGGCATCATGTGGGTCACTCTGACACTACGTTTACACATTAACTAGTCCTCTGTGGCACTTGGAGCTATGTCAAGTCTGAGAAAATAACTCTGCTTCAGTTTGGAGACCAAGAAACTGGTGGTGTGCAGGATTCAGTGTTTTTGGATCTTGACACATACTGGGAACTAAAAGTCAAGATTTCTTGTCTTCAGCTGCTTTGATTTTTACCATTTTCTTTTTAATCTGTCTTTCACAAGTCTCCCCAACTTTATAGAAGTGTGATACTTAATTGCTGGAGTGTCACTTTAATGAATATAAAGTTTTAGCTTGTTCAAGTTCTAACATCTATAACAGAATTTGGGGGAAAAAAACCACATTTTTGAAACAATAAATGGTTTAATGTGGTGTGTCAAAACAGTAGAGGTGTGGACAGATTTGTACAGATTTGTAAGAATCATGAAGTAAATTCAGCCTTGAACATTCCTCTGTTAACTATTAGTGGTTTTATTGAGAGTATTTCTTTCCTTTAGTTTATTCAAGACCTTTTTCATCAATATTTATGATACACACACACACACACACACACACACACACACACACACACACACATATATATATATATATATATATATATATATATATATATATAGTGTGTATTATATTTTATATTGTAAAATACCATTTACCATTCTAACAACAGTAACAAGGCAATGTATGCTTGAGGTAGTGCACAGATCATAATACATCAATAAAGAAATAAGCAAACATAAACAAAATTAAATAAAATAAATCACAAATCAATTCATTACATAAGGCTCTAGTTTTCACGTCTTTAGAATTTGTGCAGTATTTTAGTGTGTCCAGGAAGGATTTTAAGTAGGGCAAGAAGACAGTGATGTAGGGTTTCTGTTTTGCAAATTTGCTGGTGCGTATGTGGAATTTTGCTAATAAAGAAATAAGATTATTAACATCCATTTTCTTGACGGGCATTACATCAGCAAAAAATTAACAAATAAAATACATTCAGTTTTGAGTTTGAGTATCTACTTTTCCGTTAAAAAAAAGATTAAGGTCATACCAAAATGTCTGACTAAAGGTACAGTCCCAAAAGATGAGTTGTATAGAAGTTGTGTTTGTCCGACTCTCGGTTGAAGCCCTTGAACGCACCTTGAAGTTGTTGGTCCTCCAGCATCCCACAATGCACCGCTTCTGCGCTCTGTGTCCACGTCAAACCTGACAGCCATCGCCGCCGCAACAGCCGAGCTGATAATGGCTGCAGTTGAGGTGGCACTTTCTGGGAGCTGTGTTGGTCAGACTGGCTAAAAAAACTGCAAGGAAACACCGCTCACGGCTACCGCAGGTGACACAGTCTTCAACGTAAAGGCGTCATTCAAACTATCCGCTGTCTGGCTGTGATATAATGTCGCTTAGCTTGCTAGCTTTGACAAATTCCTCCAGGCGACTGATCAGCTGTTATTATCCGGAGTCTGAGCTAAATGAGCGTCTGTCAGCTTGAAAACCGACTTTGTGACGTGAGAACAAAGTGGATTTTAAAAGCGAAATCCGTCTCTGTGTTTCAGAGTTTCCGGTTGAGCTTAATGACCGAGCTGACTTTATCAACTCTCGAGTCAAAGCTAAGCTAGCCCCCTCCCTCCTCCTCTTTCCTCTCTTCTTCGTCCTCCTGGGCCTTGCTTTGTTTTTGTTTTTTTACCCGTGTTGAACATGTCATCGTGGCTGGGTGGAATCGGCTCCGGCCTCGGCCAGTCCCTGGGTCAGGTCGGCGGGAGCCTGTCGTCCTTCACCGGGCAGATATCAAACTTCACCAAAGACATGTTACTGGAAGGGGTGGAAGAAGTAGGAGGTAAGTTTGTGTCTCTTTCTCTCTTGTTTTCTGTTTGGTGGCCACATCATCATAAAGCACACCACGTTTTTGATGTACACACTTGTAGCAATAGACACATTCATCTGCTGAAAGTGGGAAGTTTCACTGAGCTAATTGAAAATCCAATTATAAGGGAGGTGGGCCTACAAGCGTGAGTTGTGGCATCAAATAAGTATGGAAATCAATCTGGTCCAAAATTCAACTTACACAAGTGTGATGTGGAAACTTGAAGCCTCCAGTGTACAAACACTGAGAAATGGACTTAATAGTGAAGTAGGAAACATCTTGTATCCAGCAGTTAAACTTTTGATGTCAAATATATTTACATATTTATAGATCCTGGAATTTTTAATGAGGGAGAAGGAATATATGCAATATTAAGGATTTTAACAAGAAAATTTAACTTTTTTTGTGAAAAACCCTACATTAGACACAAATTATTATTCAAAGCAGAGTATTTTATATACACCTTCTAAAAATCTTTTTTTTAAAAACAAAAAAAATAAACAGGATTTGATATCCAAAAATAAAAATTGCGCAGACATCACAGGTTTGACACTACATGGCACTGTTCAACAAAATCAGGATAAGTGAGAAATAAAGAGGCACATTGACACGTTTAAAGCAAAAGAGAGGTCATACTTCTCCTTTCATTTAAATCTAGTAACTACAGAAATATGTTCCAGTAACTACTGAACCTCAAATATCCCTCATGTACACACCAATGCTGGCAGATCTGGTTTCAAATGGACTGAACTGCATACTGTTCTCAAACTAGAGTCTTTCATTCCTCTCGGAGATGTTAAAGCTTTATTATCTGATGTTTTTTATGACTCTTGTAACAGTTTTTTATTAATTCTGTGTTGATTGTGTAGTTGTGTTGTTTTTGTTTGCTGATTGTGTTCTCTCTCGAAAAAGAGATCTTAGTCCCAATGAGACTTCCTGATTGAATTTTAAAAAAGTCAATATTTTGTTTACATATAAGTATATTGGCTGGTTGATTGTTCCAGTGTATCTGCCTTAAATAAAACACCTACTAACAGTCCTAGGATACCAAGATATTGGTGTGAATGAATACTTAAAGATACTCAGCTGTCATCATGGGATCAATCACAACAGAGAAAAAGCAGCCACTACACTGAATGAAGTAAACTTGTGTTGCAGAGAAACTGTGACTATTTCAAAAATAACTCAAAGCTCTGTCGCTTATAGTATTTAAAGGCATCTAGAAACTCAGAAACTTCCAAACAAGGTCTGGCTGACTGATCCCAAATGTGAAGAACAGGTAGAGACAATGCTTGAAACAATCATTAGACATACACAGCCAGCTTTATGGTTATGCTGAGAGGTGTTTCTAGTATTCTGTCCACCCCATTTATATCAATGAGGGGAGAGTAAATATCATTTCTCAGTATAACACAATACACCCCAATAGTTAAAGTTGGTAATGTAATATTTTGGTGTATGTACAGTTTGTTTATGCTACATGTGTGTAATTAAAATGATCAGTATCCATTTCTAATTTGTTCTAAGTTATTTCCAATAAAAACAGTCTAAACATTTCTCAATATTAGAGTATTTACCAAGAAGTTATTAATACATTGCTATAATATTGGTAGTTAAAATGTTTTTAACATGTGTGTCCCTGTATCAGAAAAATGTGACTACAGTCAGGAACCGACTCTGTCAAGAAGAAAAACTAACTTCACGTAAACAATTAGTGACGCACTGAGTTAGTTAATGTGTACACTGCTGCTTTGTCTGTCTGAGGTTTTAACGATATCCCTGTTCTTATATGGATTAGTGACTATGTGTAAACATCAGGCTGTTGAGGAGCGTCTGACCGCTTGCATGACAAGAATGTTTATCTGAGCTTTGCATCCAGACAGTTTGATCAGCAGTGAACTAGAAAATGTGCCCACAGATTTGAATGTCTGTGTCTCTTTAAGTGACTCTTAGCTGCCTCAGTATCTGTAAAATACCTCAGACCGCTGCAGAGATCACTTACACTTCACCGTTCAAATTACAGTAGATAATCCCTTTAAATACTCCTCACTTTTTATACCACCACTGCCTCAACCGCACTGTATTTCACTATTAACTTTAAATGGAGCCAGTACAGATGTTCAGAGAGGAAAGGCCACATATTTGCAGTTAGTTCTGTTTTTGTAATTCATGCTAACTGAACACATACAGCAGGATTATGTATAATTATCTGTTAATTATAGGGGAGATGGACTACCACTATAATCCAACATTACTTTTTGCCGAGTTAGATTTTTTTTTTTCTGCCATGATCACTTTGTAGCGCCAGAGAATGAACTGAAGATGCTCTTAAAAGTTTACACAGAAGCTCTGTGTGGTTTTGTTTTAAACATACTTCATATGTTAAAAGTTATTTCCTCAATTGTCTGGTGGAGTTTCTTTCATGTACAAGTTAAAAGAAAATCAAGTGTCGTCATCTATAGCAAAGTATATGTTTGTATAAAAGTTCATTTGGTTGTAAAATCTCAAGCAAACATTCTCAGTCCATGCAGTCACTCCCTCATTCATAGTCAGCGGGGCTTTAGGTAACAGCCTGATGGCAACACAGATTACAGCCTTCATTGTTTGGTTTCCAGTTTGTGGACAGAAAGTTTCTCATGTTCAAACTCTAAACTGATATTCCCTTTGAAATATCCATGCCCGACTTAGTTACTGATTTGTAAGGATTGTTTTTATCACCGAGTCGTCGCCTTCTTCATGAAGTCCAAATGAAATGATTATAAAGCTTATATTAAAAGTGCTCCATCACATTTGCCCAATTAAACCCAACAGCACCATCAGCAAAAAATCAAACGCACTCAATGAGTGATGAAGCAATGACGAAAGAAAGAACTTTGGCCGCAGATCTCCAACTCACTGCTCCCGTCAAAAACCAGAAGTGTGACTTCTTATCACTGTGTAGGGAGGACTTGGCCGGCTGTAATACTGCATACCAGGCCTGAAATCCCTCTTTAAGTAAACTTTATAGTGAGGAACAATAGTAATAATAATAATAATAAATTACTGGAACTGGATTTGTCTGTATCTTTGGTTTGTGTAGTAATGAGTGTTCTGTGTTGGCCAAGCTGTGTCCAGCTGTTAAGATCTCACAGCTCTGACAAGATCTGCAGAAATGTCGGCCTGCTCAGCCGTGCGTCTGTGTGTTTGTCATGTGAGCCTGGTTAAGCAGATCTGTGTGTGACAATGTGACTAAGATAAAGAAGGTAAAAGAAGAAGTTAGTATCTCTTGAATGTGCCATGTGCCGTGGTAGATAGTGAATAAAAATAATAAAGGTATTTGTGTTTCTTTTACTGTTTTCACAGGGGAAAAACATTAAATTCTGCTTGTTGAATATCATTAAACCTAATTAATGCTGCTTGGTCTTTGCATTGACAGTCTCACGTAAAAAGATTTACACATGTGAATAATATTCTTACTGTCTTTATGTCTGTATTTGTGATATGTTCAATGTTATTTTCTCCTTGTAACTGCAGATGCTGCTACAGAACTGCAAGTGTCCAATTCCAAGTTGGCTGATCTCAACGCTTCATTTACCACTCAGAAGTCTGAGGTTAGATTTTTTTTATTAACTTACTCCACGACAGGCTTTTTGACTTGTCATAGCAAGAAAATAATATCATTAATGACGGATTGCTTTCATGAAAGTGTCCCAGAAATGCAAAATACCACGGCCCCTGAAAGTGACATCCCGATCAGAGCTCATTCATCTTAAAAATGCTGACTGGAAAAGTACAGTTTAAAACCAAATAATAGCATTTTTGAATCAATCCCACGTATGAGAGGGGACCCAAAAATTCCCGGAATTGTTAAAAAAAAAAAAAACTCGTTAGAAATCGTTCAGGAAAACCTTTCTAATCCCTTTCAAAGTACTCTCCCATTCCTGGAAACATTAATCTTTGCATGTCATCTTTTGTCACCGTGTCCAGAGCTTCCTGTCTTTCTTTCCTGGATTTCTTCCACGGTTGTGAATCTTCTCCCCTTCAGTCCTAATTTTAGTTTCAGCAAGCTGTAGGTAGACGCGATTTAGCAGTAAATCAGAAAGCTACACCCCACTCCTGTGCTATTGATGGCTTCCGGGAATTTTTGGGTCCCCAGTTGTACTCCTCTCTGCTGCTGTAAATACTCAGTAGAGCACCAAATGTATATTAATCCTGTGTTATAAATAGTCCCCAACAAATATACCATATTCATCTGTTTGAGTGTGGAAATTGCTGAGCCTTTTTGAAAAATGGAACTATACACATGCACTTACAACCTGCGTTTAAAGATTTACATGTTCAGTATGAATTAATGGACTTGTGGCTGAGCGCTGCAGACATCGTCAGGAAGCCAGAAAACTTTGACACATTTTTGTTTTTGTCTTTTGATTTGATTTGTTGTTAATGAATAAATAAAGAAAACATTATGACATTGCCCTTTAAACATTGTGCAGATCCCTGTGTTGATAAGCATCCTTTCTGCTGAGGAGCCCTTGAACAACTCTTGAGCAACTCTGTACTCAAGTACAGAACAGCATCCAGCTCCAGGACGCTGCTCTGTACTCGACCATGACCCCTGACCTTCCTGTAAGAAAAATGTTGAGTATTCTTGACTAACTCTTCCCTTTTTGTTGCAGTACGACAGATTGAAAAAGCTCCACGCAGAGCTCGAGGAGAAGCTGGAGGCATCAGAGATCCAGATTAAGCAACAGTCTGCAGAGTACCGAACCCTTCTGCAACAGAAAGATGTACGTACATTTGTATTTACAGTTAAAGCATTTAAATGATTGTGATGCTGTTAAAAATATCTACCCACTAGTGTTTAAGACATCATTTAGCTGTCACCTATGATTAGGTAAGTAAATGGCACATGCTATTTGGAATAAACACATCTATGCATGATGTGAAATTAAAGACAAATAATCCACTGTAACTTTAAATTGTGTTATTGAAAGAAAGCATGCTCATATATATATATATAAACCTCGCCTAGATGATAGCAGGAAGTAAACATGTTACCATTTAGTTATAGCATAGTTGGCTCGATTAATCTTTGCATTTTAGTGCATGAGAGTTGATATGTGTAGAGGAAAAAGCGAATAAATTTCAGATACAAAAACACCCGCTGCTCTCTGAATATCCAGTCGTCTAAAGCACCTTAAGAGATGTTTAGAAGCACAGATTGCAACATTAAAAATAATGCAATGTCAAACCTACATGACTCCAGATTCATTTAAGCTTTAACATTCAAGTAGGAAGCACACAGTGATCAGTCAAAGACAAATCAAACAGATGGCAAAAGCATCTGTAAAGCATACCGGCCGTACTGCAGAGGTTGTGTTTTGTGAGACGAGTAATACTTTAAGATGATCAGCTAAGTCTTGTCAAAACAGAATATTGATATCAGATTTATATTAGTGCCAAGCATAAAAGTTTCCTAATGTTCATTTTGTGTCTTCCAAGGTGGAGATCAGTCACCTAAAAGCTCGGCAGAGTGTCCTCCAAGAAGAAGTCCAGAACTTGCAGCACTCAGCCCAGTCTGCCTCCGTTGGCCTGGCAGTGCTGCCCGTCACCACTACTTCCTCCACCACTACCTCCTCTTCTGTTTCCTCTTTCTCGTCGCGCCCCTCGGGGTCCAACCAGGGTTTCCACAGTGATGAAATGGACCTCAGCGACGCCATCTGGTCGCAGCAGGAGATCAACCGGCTGTCGACAGAAGTCATGCGTTTGGAGGCAGAGGTGGCGCACTGGAGGCGAATGTCTCAGGTAATAATAATGAGAATTTTGTTGATGTAGCAAGACAGATGGGTTCTGAGTCATCCAGGTAAAGGATAGTCTCTTTAATCGTGACGCTGCCTTGATGCCCTGAAAGCATAGCATCAACTCAGGTTGTTTATTACCTGAGACCTGCAAATAAATGTTTTGGTTCTATTTTATCAGTTTTTGATGGCAGATGCATGTGAGTTGCAATAAAGGACAATGTATATTATACTTTACAGACACTCTTAATCTAAATTGTTTCAATTTGTTAAACTCCATCTTTCTGGCACACCTAGCAAGATAAAAACAAAATGCTGAGAAACATTCACTGAACAAGAGCTGTACAGTCTTTATATCAACATAAATTGAATTAAACGTTGTATTTGCGTCACTATTTCCTTTCAGGCATCCACAGCAGCAGGAGCCGGTAACGGTGACCAGGGTGAAATTCTCAAACTTCAAAGGACTATTAAGGTGAATTTGTCATAGTTGCCAGAATCCATTAAATTTACAGTAGAATCTAAATCTTAAATACTCTGTGAGCACGACTTGCCCAGACAGCAATGACACCGAGAACGCTAACCTTGACATCGTTTCTGCTTTGGAGCAGGATCTGCGAGAGGAAATGAGTCGTGAGGTGGATGAACACCAGCATGAACTGACTGCTCTGCAGGACGCCCAGCGGCAGAAGATGGCCGATGTTAGCCGGCGGCACAGAGAGGAGCTAGCAGAGTACGAGGAGAGGATAGAGGAGCTGGAGGAACAGATTCAGAGTGGTTAGCTTAAGCATTTTTTATTCTAAATTTGGAAACGAAAGCTTGTGGCAGGGAAAGGAACTCAGAGAATTTGCTGAGAAATTTAACTCCCTCCTCCAAATCCTTCTCTCCAGGTGGCGGTCAAGCCTCTTCCCCGTCAGACGCCTCCAAGCTGCTTGAACTCCAGAAAACCATGAAGTCCCTGCAGGAAGCAACCGAACAGCGGGAGAAGCAGCTGTCCGAGCTGTCTGCTAGCCTGGAGGAGGCACAGACGAAACAAGCCTCGCTACAGCTGGAGAGAGATGAGGCCCAGGAAGAGAACGCCGGGCTGCTGCAGAATTACACTCGGCTGCAAACCTCCGTCGCCGAGCTTCAGACTCGAGTACAAGAGCAGGAGGGGAAGGCTCTGCAAAAAGCCCAGCTAGACCATGAGATCCAAGTTTTGAGACAAAATCTTGCAGGTATTCTGTCTTTATTTGGGTTCATGTTGAATACAGCTATTGAATATTGCTGTTTCTCATCTGTTTAATTAGAACATTTCTATGTAGTTTCTTTGTGCTTCTTTTGTGTTCTAAGCTCTGACTTTGCTATGAAAAATACAATAAAAAATGTTGTTTAATGTCATACTTTTGTTTGTAGTAACTTCATATCAGTCTCTATAGTAACAGAATATTCTTATGAAGTCCTGTCTATAAGTCGTAGGTTGTTTTCTTTCATAATTATTCTGCATATTAACTAAACTTTCTTATTTCCAGCTGCAGAAAAAGAAATAGAGAGACTGAAAAACCTGGATGAAGTAAGTGTGAATATAAACAATTAACCATACATTGTGTTAAATATTTTTTATAGGTTTTTATGTTTTCCTCCTTGTTTAATGACTTTTCTAAAAAAAAATTTTATATAAATCAGTCTGAACCAAAGGAAGAAGTTGAGCATGCAGACATCTTAGAGCTGAACACCATCATTGGGACATTGAGACAAGAAAAGGACGTCTTAGAACAAGAAAAGGTTTGTTTATCTGATACAGAAAATGACTTTAACCACAGGCCGCCCCAAATATCTGTAATATCTTTATTAATACGATTACTTAAAAGTAAATATGTCACTTGTTACATATACAGCAGCAGTATAGAACATGGTAATACATTTTTATTTGTCTGTATATGTTTTCAAAGTATATTTACATGTGTTAAATTATTGGTAAAACAGAAAAAGATGGAGAAGATAGATCTCCAGAGTAGCCAATGTTGGAGATGGACCATAATGTTTGCCGAAGTAAAATATTGATTTAACATATCAAAGATAAAGATGAGATCCTTTTCATTTTCATTCTTCAAAGAGTGTGTAAAGTACACAATGTAAATAACAGAGCTCTAATTTGAAGTGTAATTCTTGATTTGTGTGATTTTCTCCTCGCAGCTTAATCTGCAAGAGAGACTGAAAGCGGCAGAGGAGCAAACAGTTAGCAATAATGGAGCTGAATCGGAGTCACTAGAAGATCTACAGGCAGAGCTGGAAAGGAGAGAAAAGGTCCTGAGAGCCACTCAGGAGGAACGTGACACCTTGATGTCTGAGCTGGAGGAGCTAGACCAGCAAAACCAGGAAGCAACACAGGTCTGAATGACCAGGGTGGCTTATGTTTTTTTTTGTTGCTACACTGTTGTTATCATGTAATTTTGTAGGTTTTGTGTGCATGTCTGAAGAGTCAGCCAAAATATGCCCAGAAATATCTTCCCATGTACATATAACTTCATATTTTTAGGGTTTTTTAACTCATTGTGGTTATGTTAAACTGTTAAATTATATGTAACCCATCTAGCCTACCAAGTTTTTATAGTCTTCCAGTATTGTTAATGCAGAGCAAAAATAAGCAAGATTCTCAAGTCAAGCAAAAACACGAAGGTTTTGGAAAAACTATGAAATGTGTAGAAACCCACAATACAGCACAAAAATTGGATAATGTGAACATTTTTTTAAAAAATCTTTCACTGTGGTTTCTTGTTTTTTGTTTTTTTTTGTCTCTAGCATATGATCTCTGTGAAGGAGCAGCTCTCTGGACAGCTGAAGGAGGCAGAGGCCGAGCTATCAAGACTGACTACAGAGCTGAACACAACCAAAGACCAGAAAAGGGCAGTGGAGCAAGAGCTGGAGACCCAGAAAGAGAAAATAAGTCAGAGCGCTTTCACCCTTAACGACCTGCATATGGGCAAACAGCAGTTGGAACGGACAGTGAAGGAGCTGAAAGACAAACTGGGACATGCACAGGAGCAGGGCAGGGAGGCTCGCAAAGAAATCTCAGAGCTGAAGAAGACTTTGCAGGAGAAAGAGGAGCAGCTGTCTGTCACCCGAGAAGAGCTGGTTCAGACAGGAGAGAGGGGAACTGGGGCACAGGCGGCCGACGAGGAGCTAGCAGGGAAGAAGAAGGAGCTGTCGGACCTCAGGAGAGAACTGGATGAGATCAGGAGCTCTCAGGAGAAGGTGATGTCGGAGGACTATGAGTTGAAGATGGAGAACAGGAGATTGAAGGAGGAGAGCGAGCAGGCTCTGGGTAAAGTGGAAGAACTGAACAGGCAGATGATGGAAAACCAGACAGCTGTGAACAGGACAGTGCGGGAAAAGGAAACTCGAATCGAAGCTCTAAAACTGGAGAAAAACCAGCTTGAAGATGAACTGAGGCAGACTGAGAGGACACTAACAGAGCAGTCAAAGCAATACCAGCAGACCATCGAGGAATTGACCCGAGCCCGCTCCATGGATGCCTCTGCTTTACAGACGGAGCATGAGCGTGCCATTAAACTCAACCAGGAGAAGGACATGGAGATAGCTCAGCTGAAGAGAGATATTGAGCAGCTGGCGTCTGACCACAGAGACACCAACGAGATGCTTTCGATCACAGTTTCAGGGCAGAAACAGCTGACAGATTTGCTGCAAGAGAAGGACGTCTTCATGGATACTTTAAAACAAAACGCTGCAGAAACGCAGATGGAGATGGAGAACAGTATCTCAGTCGCAACAAGGGAAGCTGAAGCCCTCAGACAGGCGCTAGAGGAAAAGGAGAGACAGCTGGGAGGTATGAAGGAGGAGAACAGCCATTTGAAAGAAGAGATTGACCGGATCAGAGATCAGCAGAGCAGACCTCAACCTCTGGCTGAGCCCAGGACTCTGGACATCATCACTGAGCTGGAGACAGAGATCACCCAGCTCAAGTCCTCCAGGAATGGCCTGGAAGAGGAGGTCCAAACTCTGAGAAGAACCATGGAGGAACAGCAGACTTCTCTCCTTCTGTCGCAGCAGTCCCTCCAGGCTCAGCAGAGTGAGCTCGAGCAGGCCAATGCTCGCCATCAGCAGACCACACTCAACTACGACAAACTTATCCATGCCAGAGATGAAGAGATAGCCCGACTCCAGCAGGGCCGTGCTGACTCCCCACCTGTGCAGGGAGAAGTCATCCTGCAGGAGGACAAGACTCAGTCTCTAAATCAGGAGAATGGCAACGAGAAGCACGACTTGTCCAAGGTAGAAATAGAGAAACTGGTGAAGGGCATAAAGGAGAAAGAGACTGAGATCAGCCAGCTGAATGAGAAGAACCTCTCGCTGACCAAGCAGCTGGACCAGCTGGTGGTGTCTCGTGATGAAGTGGGCAAACTGTCCCAGGTGATCCTGCAGAAAGATCTAGAGATCCAGGCGCTTCATGCAAGAGTCTCCATGGGTGGAGGCGGCGGACACAGCCAGGATGTCATGTTCCTACAGCAGCAGCTGCAGGCGTACGCTGTGGAGAGAGAGCAAGTGTTAGCCGTGCTTAACGAGAAGACCAGAGAGAACAGCCAGCTTCGCTCCGACTATCACCGTCTCATGGATATCATGGCGGGGAAGGAGGCGGCTCTGTTGAAGCTTCAGCAGGAGAACCAGCGCCTCTTAAACATGAGCGATCCCTCAGGAAGCCAAGAGATGTTCAAGGAGACCATCCAGAACCTGTCCCGCATCATCAGGGAGAAGGACATTGAGATTGACGCGCTGACCCAGAAGTGCCAAACACTGGTGACGGTCCTGCAGTCCTCAGGAGGAGAGTCCGGCACTGGTTCTGGAGGTGTCAGCAGCAACCAGTTTGAGGAGCTGCTGCAGGAGCGGGATACCCTTAAACAGCAGGTGAAGAAGATGGAGGAGTGGAAGCAGCAGGTGATCACCACGGTCAAGAACATGCAGCACGAGTCGGCGCAGCTGCAGGAGGAGCTGATCAAACTGCAGGGTCAGGTCTCTGCTGACAGCGACTGCAGCTCCAAGCTGTCGGTCGACTACTCTCGACTGATCCAGAGCTATGAGCAGAAAGAAAGGAGGTTGGGAAGCCTGAGTCAGGAGCTCGCTCAGGTCCAGCAGACCATCACCCAGCTCAGCACCACCAAGGATGTACTGCTGGGTAAACTGGGCAGCGTTGCACAGACTCCTGAAGTCGTAGTTGCTCAGTCTAGTGCACCTTCTCTCACAGCGGATGCTCCAAGCCACCAGACGGCTTCAACTGTAAATAATGAGAAACAGCAGGAAGACCTTGGATCATTGCGAGCACAGCTGGCCGAGAAGGAAACCGTGATCAGGACCCTTCAGGAGAACAACCACCGGCTTTCCAACTCAGCGTCTGCCTCAGAGAGCGAGCAGAGGAATCAGGCCGCTGAAGTCCAGCAGATCAAGGACAGGCTGGATACCCTGCAGAGATCGGTGAGGGAGAAAGACTTGCTCATCAAAGCCAAAGGAGACCAGCTAAGTCAAGTCAGTGAGACGCTACGGAACCGTGAGAATGACAACGAGGTGCTGAAGCAGGCCGTCACCAACCTGAAAGAGCGTGCTCTTATTCTGGAAATGGACGTGAAGAAGCTGAAGGAGGAGAACGAGCTCGTGGCTGCACGCTCTCGGGAGAAAGAGTCCGAGTTCAGAGCGCTGCAAGAAACCAACATGCAGGTGTCTCTTCTGCTCAGAGAGAAGGAGTTTGAGCTGAGTGCAATGAGCGATAAAGCTGCGACTGTGGAGAGGATGCTCAAGGACAAAGAGCAGGTCAGTTGGCAGCTAAAACTTAATATATTTTATACATTCAGTAGAGAAACAAACCAGACCAAACACCCAACATCCAGGATTAGAGATTTATGCTAGAAATGCAGACACTCAGTAATCATGTTGTGCCATGTTGCATTCTTAACATAAAGATTTCTGATTTACTCTGTTGTTGATGTGTTACAGGGTAAATCCGGTGAGCTCAATCAGCTCCTGAATGAAATAAAGTCCATGCAGGAGAAAGCTGTGGCGTTCCAGCAGGAGAGAGATCAGGTGATGATGGCACTAAAGCAGAAACAAATGGAGACCACTGCTTTACAGACCGAGGTAGGAAAACTCGCTACTACCCTTCAGTTTTACCTGCGTAGGTATTGCATCTGTGTTTGCTCACTGCTAGGTTTTTATCAGCAAGACAACTTGAGCACAGGTTCAAAGAAGATTCAAACACAGTCTGTTGGAAAGTAACTATTTTGCAAACCTCAAAGTACTAAACATTAAGTCAGTTCAGATGGGGATAGAAAATTGTGCATATTAAAGCAACAGTGGTACACTTGTCATGTTACTTTTGTTTTTACATTGTACAATTGATCAAAATATAATTTACTCTGCATACTGATAAGAATCTGATTTTAAACTCTTATTTTTATATTAAATCCATGTGATTATGTGATTATAGCATATTTTTAAGTATTCTGGTGACAAGTTTTTGTTTGTAAAAAGGTGAGACAATCATGAAGTTGCCAAGGTCAGAAATTATAAATTTCTACACAGAGTGACTTTAATTTGATATTTATCAAAAAGTATTAAACAGTCAGGTTGATGGATTTGCTGATATCAGTTTAATCACAATGTTTCATTGTGTGACATTTCCACTAAATGTAAAGTATTTTAAAAGGTTTGGGATTGCTTCGGTTTTTCCACATATCCCTGGAAAAAATAGGAGGATTACTAATTTTCCACATTTCCATTTGCCAAAAGGACAGATGATAAGTATATCAACCATTAGTTCCACAACTAGCAAGTGATAATACCTAAAAAATCCAGTCAACACATTTAGGTCTGCAGAAACTATGGAATTAATAAGTTGTTGTGTTATTTTTGTTGATCCACACATGACAGCATTTTCTCTTTTCTCCACAGCTGCAGCATATGAGAGACAAAGAACAGCGGCTCAACTTGGAGCTGGAAAGGTTGCGTAATCACCTCTTGGAGATCGAGGACTCGTACACAAGAGAAGCCCTCGCTGCAGAGGACAGGGAAACTGAGCTACGCAGGAAGGTCACCTTGCTGGACGATAAACTTGCCACGTCCTCGAATGCCGTGGAGAATGCCAGGTTAGCATAAAGTAAAACTGCAGCGTGTGTATTAGATGTGATGCTGAAATACACTGTTAATGTGTATAGATCTCCACTGCGGTTTGGATTACATATAAGGTTTCACATTCACTTGAAAACAATAGAACTGCATTAAAAAAAGGTGTTACGGTGGCTAAAAATTGTTGTATGGGTGCAAGTCTGTAAAAACACATTTGTCTTATTATACTAAATAAAAACATGGATTTACAGCAGCTCTGTCTGAGACCTTGTAGGATCACACACACAAGATCCAGAGAGTTGGATCTTGTTTTTATCTCTTTGCTTTGGTTTCCTCGGCCTTGACTTTAGCTTGACCTTTGATGTTTTAATAAACTATCTCAAAAAGGTCTTACTTTGTCTCCTCCTCTGCTGCCGTACTCTCTTGTGGGGTCGCTCAAAGCTCCATCTTGGGCCCTCAGTTAGTTTGTTTATACACTTGAGTAACCACGTCACTCAGAGAAACCAGGTTACATGGGAAGGCATTTATATGCACTGTAGTAACCTGGTTACTGTAAATCTGCGTATACATGCAGCAGATCAGTAACCACACTTCTCGTCTACCCCCAACCTTATTTTGGAAGCATGGCTTACTGATTTTAACAATATTAGTGACAGAAGACGCTGCTTCCTGACTTTGTTTTTTTTGGTGTGTGTGACAGACAGTAGAGCTATTTCTCACAGTGTGAATTTATCAAACAGTCAAATGTTCAGTGATTGAAACAAACTTATTTAGACTTCTACAAGCTACTTTGTATTAGTTTCAGTGTCAGTCAGAATTTAGATGGAATTATTTTAAATACGAGGACTCAGTGTAATAATCTCAGTATAATAATCTCTCCTTTCATCCGACCGCTCTGCTGTTCTTTCCCTGTGTGCCATCTGTTGTTCTGCATACAAAGCTAATTAGAAACCCAGTTACATATATACTGTAGATGTCAGAGAAATCTCTTTGTTCTCTAGTAGAAAATCCACCTGGGAAAATCAGGTTTTCTCTGATCTCCAACCCTGATTGCAGCAACCAGGTTTTCTCTGACAGTTAAGAAATCAGCTTTCTGGAGGAAGCTGACTGTAACCTGGTTGCACTTAAGCAGTGCATGTAAACATATGAGTCTCCATTTATATGCTCCCCTTGGGGCGCATCACAAAATTGAATTCCACTGTTGCACTGATGACATGCAGCTGTATGTCCAGATAAAAGCCTTACAGATGTGTCCTGCATTGTGTTATCTGTCACCGATATTAAGTGCTAGATGTCAAGAAAGCTCCTCCCGTTGAATGATTTTCTTTTAACCACGTTACTGTTGTCCTTGTCTCACTTTAATTCTTTTTAAAGCCCTCTGTAACCGCTGCTTGCATTGTGCACTCATGTTCAAATAATTTTCTAAGTATTTCCATGGAACTGTTTTGTTTTAATTTGTTGCAGAGTTGCCTTGCACATATTTTTTAAAAAATAATCTTTTGTTTAATTGTTAATGTCATCCTTCCTGTTTTTTTTCTGCTTGCCTGCTTGTCTGGTGCCTCCAGCCAACAGGCCAGTATGCAGGTTGAGTCTCTGCAGGAGCAGCTGAGCAGAGTGGTGAAGCAGAGGGACGATGCACTCATCCAGCTCCGGACCTCCCAGGAGCAGGTCAACCAGTATGCAGTTTCACTCTCCAATCTGCAGATGGTGCTAGAGCAATTTCAACAAGGCAAGTTGGCTGCTTCCTCCTCACGTCTTCTGTCCACACTTGCATCCTTGTGGCTTATTTTTACAATTTTCCTAAAATCACTGATCTTTGTGATTTTGACAGTGCAATTTTGTGCCTGTAGTCTGACAATTAAAGTCCATATTACCTATAATATTACTTTTCCTCTCTGTTTCCCATCCAGAGGAGAAAGCCATGTACTCAGCAGAGCTTGACAAGCTTAAGAGAGAGAAGGAAGAGTGGAGAACGAAAGCTCAGAGGCTGGAAGACCAAGCATCTGCCCTTCAGGTAAACCAGCAATCAATCACCGGTCAGAGAATCCAGTCAATCTATTTATATCCAACATATGCCATCAACAGCGAGGCCTTAAAGTGAAAACATATTCCTATATATATCTCGATGACAGCCGTATCAAAGCCATAATAATTGAAGGTGTACTTTAATGGTTCTCTGCTCTCCGTCAGATGAACCTGGACGAGGCCAACGCCGCTCTGGATTCAGCGTCTCGCCTCACGGATCAGCTGGATCTAAAAGAGGAGCTAATTGAAGAGCTGAAGAAGCAAGGTGAGGCGCAGCTGTGCGCGTTCACGTCAGCCAAGTTCTCCACATGTCGTCTGACGGGTTTCTGCCACAACAAAAGTTATACAAGGGAATAATTAGATTATCAGACTAGACACAAAACGCCTTTCATTTTTACAGCAAGATAAAGGTGCGTTTATTAGGATGTAATAAAAATAAATGTCCTTTAAGCCGTTTTATGTCTACTTAGTCTGAAGACCAGTGCACTGTTTCTACTTTTATTAAAGGTTTTATAGAAGGCATCTGCCATCCTTTGACGACTATGTCTGGCTCGGCAGCCTTTCTTTTTTCTTTCTCCCAATGCGCATATTTCTACTTTAGTGTTCACATGTCCTTATCGTAGTCTGCATAACTGAGCACAGACAAGATAAGTAAATATGTTAATCCCCCTGAAATTTAAACGGTTATATTCTACTATATTATTTTTTGTGTCACACTCAGCTTATTTCGGTCTTATCAGTCTCACATATGGACATTACATCACAGTAAATTCTCAGACTGTTTTTTTTTTCGCCCTTCTCAGGCTGATATTCAATCATTGTGTTTATCTAGACCTGATATGAGGCCATATGTTTGCTTTATAAATCAATCACCTATGCAAAATTTACATCATGTTTATTTATAGCTGTAAAAACGTTTTGATTCAATCTTCATAATGACAGGCCAACTCTGGTATTTTACTGTGTGTGTGTGTGCGTTCTGTTTGCAGTGGATGTGAGGCAGGAGATGTTGGAGGAGGCGCAGAAGAAACTGATGAACCTGCTGAACAGCACGGAGGGGAAGATAGACAAGTAAGCTCAGTCCTGTTTGGGTTAAAATCTTACATTCCTTCTTTCAGCTACATGAGATCAGGATTAGCAAGTCATATGGTTTTCATTGGACTATCATACATTACAAAGAAAAATCTTCTACAGTTTCAAGGGATTGTAGAAAGTCACACTGTAATATGAAAATGTGATAAGGACTCATCTTTTTAAAGCATTAATATGACATTTAGAGGATCACCCCCATGACCGGAAAACTAATGTAGTGTGAAAAAGGTGAACTCTGCTGCTGAAGGCAGAAAAACGAGACATTTTTATATGTTAAATATGTGTATAATAATACAATTAAAGGCACTTTATGGCATAAAGAACACAGGAAAAAAGCTAAAACTGTCAGCTGCTCAGGTGTTCTGCATGTCTCCAGCTTGGCGCTCATCCTCAGGCAGCATCAACAGCTTTTTGTTGACGTTTCTCTAAAAATAGAGAAAATGCTGGAAGTAAAATGATAATTGTGTCATAACGTAAAACCATAAATATAAAATAGAGCTGCAACAATTACTCAATTGGAAGAAAATTTAAAGGCTACTAATTTGTTAAATGATTGATAGTTCAAGTAATTTCTAAGCAAAATAATAAACATTTGATGGTTCCAGGTTCTCAAATGTTCTTTTGGTCTTTATATTATAGTAAATTGAATATTTGGGTGTTCGGGATTGTTTGTCGGACAAAAACATTGACATTTGACAACAAAGACATTTGATGACATCACCTTGTGCTCTCCTTTTTTTTTTTTTTTTTTTTACTGTTTTCTGATGTTTAAGAGACCAAACAATTAATAGAGAAAGTAATTGATTGATTAGTTGATAATGAAAGTCCAAAACATCAAGAAGAACAATTTACTTTACTATCAATTATGACGACGAACAACAAAAAATCGAAAGAACAGAACATTTGGCATTTTTGCTTGAAAAACGACTGAAATGATAAATTAATTTTCAAAATAGTCGGTAATTAATTGTCGTTCAATCGACTAATCAGTTAATCGACTAATGGGTTGAAAATAATCATTAGTTGCAGCCACAATACAAAACAATTGTGAGATGCATAGATAGATAGATAGATAGATAGATAGATAGATAGATAGATAGATAGATAGATAGATAGATAGATAGATAGATAGATAGATAGATAGATAGATAGATAGATAGATAGATAGATAGACAGACAGATAGATAGATAGAAAATACACAATTGATAAAGAGTTTTGAACATTGGATCCTCTTACATATTGACACATTTAACACAGACACAATACACTTAATAATCTTGAGTTATTATACTTTCAAAGAACCAGCCATGAAGTATGAAGTCCAGGCTAAACATCGCTTTGGCCTCCATTTGTAAAAGGAAGCGATTATGATCGACACTCTACGTTTTGGGAATTTCAAGTCATCACACTCTCCATTAAAGCCAGTGGAAGAGTTTCCTTGTTGAATGAAATGTGCAGCGAGGAGCTGTGATTCGTCTCGTCTGTTAACGGTGCTTTTGTGTTTTGATGATTCGACTGCGGAGGTTGTGAAAGAGACATACTCTCCCATCTCTCACTGACAGCTGTTAAGTGCTGGAATTGGTAGAAATGTTTGTTTCGGGGAAATATAAATATATATAAGTTATAAGTAATAATTCATGCAGCTGCACAAAAATTGGACTGAGGCCACCTCCTTTAAAAACTTGAACGACATCATACCTTGTTCATGCTGTTCTGTTTCCAGAGTCCTGATGCGTAACCTGTTCTTGGGATATTTCCACACACCTAAAACTAAGCGCGCTGATGTGATGAGGCTCATGGGAAATGTCCTGGGACTGAGCCGAGAAGATGTTGATAAGGTGAGAGATTTCTTGACTCATGTTCAAAGTATTCACTTAACAAATTGCATAGTTATGTTAATAAAATAGTTTTTCATTGCAGTTTTAATGCCATAAACAGTCAGTGAGCAATGTTTGTGGTATTGTGCCATATTGGGAATAAACGTATGTCATCACCAGACTAATAAATACAGAAATATGGCCTCTGCTACGTATGTCGTAACTCTCAAATGCTCCCTTGTGTTTTGGGGATTAAATGTACTAGAGGAGGTTTGTGCACTTGTGTTTTAGCATGCCGTTTGGACCACAATTATGAGCTGCCAAGTGGGAAAAGCCATTTGCATCAGCATTCTAGTTGTAATTCATTTTGGGAAATACGCTTGTTTACTTTTTTGCTGAGAGTTACATGAGGAGATTGATACAACTCGTGTCTGTGTGTTCAGTATGAAGCTACAGCCAGCAAAGGGTTAGCTTAGCTTAGCATAAAGACTGAAAACAGGAGGAAACAGCTAGCCTGTGTCTGTCAAAAGATAAAAAACACACCTACCAGCAGCTCTAATGCTCACTAATCAATCCATTATGGTATCTGTTGTGGTTTTTCAGAGGGGTTATATGCTAAAATATACCAAGTCGGCTTCATTTTTGTGACGTACAGCAAGTCTGACTTGAGTCCAAGTCTTTGCAGCTTTGTTGCTAAAATATAAAAGTAGAGTTTAAGAAGTACTACAGATTTAAATTGTCTTCACAAAGCTGGATTTTATTGTATGCCCCTGTCGTCACATTGGCCGTCTGTCAAAAGGACAGTTTTTTTTTCTCATCCAGTGACCATTAAAAAGTACTTTAAGCTGTGTGGAGCAATTCTACCATGTACTAAAAACAGTAAGTACCCTTCTCTCTTTTTACATACTCTGACAGATCACTCTGACTGTAAGACAACAGACCTTTTTCAGCTTTTGAAATATAAAGGTAAACTGTCTTTGAGAGACAAAGTCAACCCTGAAACTCGCCGTCCAACGGTTACTTTTAACTCCAGCAGCCCCTGAAAATTCAGTCAGAGCTCAACCCTGAAAAAGAAAGCCTTTCCTTATCCAGATTTTCTGGCAGGAGCCCTGTGGGACTCATCCAATGATTCCAGAGTATATTGCCCAATACTCTTAAAGGAAAACAGATACAGGGTGAGGGGCAAATGCGATTACAACTCCTCAGAAGACTCATTTTTATTATCTTGGAGGTCATTCCATTTTTTTTTTTCATCTCTCCCTCATCTACCGTTAATGCTATTTAAATTTTCCACTCAACTCATGTTTACGGCAGCCAAGTGGCCCACAAAGCAGTCGTTTTTTTTTCAGACACAGCCTCGGTGGAGCAGCTATCCGCCTTCTAGTGCCTTTTTAGTCCAATGTAATGATCAGAGCACTCTATAAGTGCAGTTCATCGAGCTGCATCCTGCCAAATAAATGTTGTTGATGGTTAGGGAGTATGACTGACATTGCATGATAAAGCGGGGAGATTCTTCTAGGAGTGTGTACTGTCAACAGAGTAACACAGAGCTTTTACATTGGTCAAACTGGTGTGTGCACAAAGTAGTTTTCCAGAAAGCGGTGGCAAGCAGAGAGGAAACCAAGAGCAGTTAAAACTCAAATCATCTGACCAATTCCGCGAAAACTCTTCGAATGAGACATTGTTCATTGTTCACTTTTCTTGGTCAAGTAAGAAAAGTGATGAATTTGAGCACTTGATCCCAATATATTTATGTCGGTGATGATTTTTGGAGACTTTATTCCTCATGTGTATCGAGTAATCTTTGTCTTCTCTTCCTTGCCTCCCGTCTTTGTCTGTGCAGATGTTGGAGGAGGACGGACGGCAAGGTATTACTGGCTGGATGTCGGGCTGGCTGGGAAGCAGAGGAGCGCAGAGTGTCCCAAACACTCCACAGAGGCCCACCATTGGCCAAAGTCTCAACTCTGTAAGAAACACCACATTAAGTCCTTTTGTCACAGAGACAATGTTCATATTGTATATATTCTACCTGTAGTGGGTCTAACTGCTTCCTGGGACTATATCAATGCATTCACTTTACACTTGTTAAATTGTTATTAGGTCTGTGTTAAACATGGTCAAAGTTCCAAAACTTGAGGTTAACTTATGTAAAAATGCTCCCTGAAAGTCAGAAGCCTCAGCCTCAACCTGCTATGAAAGCTCAGTTTGCAAAGTTACGCCTACTTAAGAATATAAGAGCTATAATAAGAGCTGGATAAGGCGCCGCCGCTCAGCCTTGCAGCCAAGTTTTCCCAGTGGCCACTCGCGGTATTGCAGCGAAAAATCCCCCTGCAGCCCAAGAAGCATTTTCCCCATAGACCACCATTGTAAAAGAGACGCCTGTAAAATTATTGACAGGACCCCTCGAACAGCAAACAACAACAATTATGACTCTTTCTATTATGAACTTTTGATCCATGGAGGTTTTATGTTTGTAAAACTTTCCTCAAGCCGAGAAAAGCAATTTAAAAATCTGTGACGTCATCACAATGTAAAGTCTATGGGCCCAGCGGGAGCTCGTGGGCGGGGCCAACGAGGGAAACACTACTGCACATATTCAGTGGGCCGCAACGCGGAAGCAAACCCGGAAGCTAGAAATTTTTTTTGGCATATGTGCCAGGTGAGCAATTCCTATAGGACTGAATGGACGCCATTTGTAGTCCAGTATCCAGCTCTTACAATACATCCATGCTTCTTCCCCATCAAATGTCAGATCGTTTGTGGGCATGTGCGTCAGATTGTTTGCACATGCCCACAAACGGCTGTCCATTCTGTAGTCTTAGTTGCTGAGGTTGTTCCACGGATTGTTTGCATCGTCCACTCACATACAGATGTGTTTGGGAAGTTTCCATTTCAAAAAAAAAAAAGAGCGAAATCCTATTGTTTGTTTACGTAGCCTCTGGAGCCAGTTTGCCAAGATGCAGCTTCTGAAGCTGACCAATCAGAACAGAGTGGGCTCATCGGGAGGGGGGCCTTAAAGAGACAGGAGATAAAACGGCCTGTTTCAGACAGAGGCTGAACCGAGGGGCTGCATAAAGGGCCAGTATAAGATAAATACGTTTTTTGAACTGTAAATCATGCAAAGATATTCCAGTAGAATATAAATATAGATCTGGAAATGTGCATGATATGTCACCTTTAAGATTTCAGTCCTTGGCGACTACAGCAAACACTCCTTGAGCAGTTACTTTGTCAGAAATACAACAGAGAAGCAACTGTATCTATTTAAAGCAAAACCAAGCGAACTCACATTGTTTTAACATATAAATCAATCAATAATAATTGCAGCTGAGATCTAATTTCATGCATGATGCAGCTCACTGTAGCGCGTCCTCTTTTTTCATTTCCTTATTGCAAAAATTAACATGATCTGCTGACAAAAAAAGCGTAGAAAATGATCATTGTCTTTATTTGCAGAAATATTTTTGAAGAGCGACCACCGCCAGCATTAACCTCGGTTACAGATACATTGCGTTTCCTGTGACTGCCTCACAATAAAATCCCAACTGTGTTCGCCAGTTGAATGCTTTTGATGTGCGCTAATTGAATACAGCTCTGATACAGTGTCAGGAGGGTGAACTATTAACAGTGAGGCTGATATCAATTAGATAAAATTACACACAGTAATGCTGGATTACATGTATGCATCTATTTCCTGTAAATACATGCATGTGTTTCCTGTCATTTCTTGCTGCCTTCACACGCAGGTGTGAAGCGGCGGACTCCGTCACTAACAATGAAAACTAGGACATAGAGAGGTAAAAACAGGATGTAAATACATTGAATTCTATTATTGAACAAAATGTTGACCATAAATAGTTTAAAATGGAATTTTACTACATTCTGATTTTAAGGATTATAACTTTAAAGGACCAGTGTGTAGAATTTAGTGGCATCAAGTGTTGAGGTTGCAGATTACAACGAATTTACCTGCTCCCCTTCCAAGCGTGTCGGAGAACCTACGGTGGCCACAAAACTCGCCAAAATGCAAAAGGCCCTCTCTAGTGCCAGTGTTTGTCCGTTCTGGGCTACTGTAGAAACATGGTGGTGCAACATGTCGGGCTCCCTGGAAGAGGACCCGCTCCCTGTGTAAAACACAACGATTCTTATTTTCATGGGATTATACACTAATTAAAACATACATATGAACATTATACTCCATTTCTGCCAAGTCTGTTCGGCTGGATGCCACTATATTCTACACACTGCACCTTTAAAGTAAAAAAGCCTCACATATACAGCAAAAACACAAAGTATGAGTAAAGAGAAAAAGTGTACCTTTCCACAAAAAAGCCCTTAATAAAAGAAGGAAGTAAAACTACAACAATAAATTAATAAATAAATAAAACAAGCACTAACCAAAGAACCTTCCCTTTTGTAGTAAAGTTGTGCAAATTCTACATTACAATATATTTACTCCCATAAAAAATATTAACAATAGGAAATAAACGAAGGAAATACATATATCACTCAAAATAAAAATCAAACTTAATCCACAAAGGATTTTACAGGAATTTACTGCCCTGTTTATAATTTAGTGTAACACACACAGAGACTCCATAAAGCAATTATCTATACCCACTTTTCTTTAGAGACACATTCCTGGCAGGGTTAGAGACCATTCTTCAACTAACAATAGTGTCCTTGAGCAAGACACTTATTCTTCTCCAAGATGCTATTCTGAAGCTAACTCTGAGCTCTGACCTCCCTCTTTGTGGCTTCTTTGCTTGGATCAGTAAAATATCTAAAAAAAAAAAAAATCAGCACTACATTCTATGCTTCTTTTTTCGTTGCAGTCCTTCTCAGAGATGTTTGTAAAGTTCCTGGAGGTGGAGTCCACGCCTTCGCTGCCTGCACCAACGCTTCCAGTCCATGACATTAAACCTCTGAGCGCCCCGCCTCCGAGAAGAACCAGCAGTGCTGCTTCCAGCACCGCCACAGGTAAACGATCCCTTTGGGAATAACCACCGCCAGGATGTTCCCTTCTCTCGTGTGCTTAAAGCTGGAGTGCTTTGACTTTTGTCTCCCCCTTCTGGCAGTGAGAGTAATTACAAAAACACTGTCGAAACATGCTTACGTCGCAGGCTCCGCAGTAGCCCACTCCCTCGCTACTGTTTTGACTGTAAAATGGTGGATAAATTGTTTTGAGCGTCACACAACCCCCATGAAATGACTTGTTTCACTCTCAGAATTTGACCCATTTGGTCGGATAACATTTGGACAGTCTAGAAGAGCCACACGATTAAATTATTTTATCCTCATTCAAGTTAGCAGAGAGCTAACTGGAAGTTAGCTGGCTAGGCTGGTGGGAGTCTGCATTCATCCAGCCAGCGTTGGAATGTCGAACCCGACACGAGATTAAAAACTGTACACTGTGAAATACAGAGAGATTTATCTGGTGGTGATAGGCTAAATCAGCATTGTGTAAGCTCGTTTGGCAAGACCTCGAATGTAACAGACGTTCATTTATATGTAAAAGTTCTGCACTGCAAGTTTAATCAGTCATGTCAGACAGGAGGCTTTGTTCTTTCTCTTACTTTCCAAAACAAATCAAACCTTATTTCAATTTAAGCCTCTCTCCTCACAGGAACTGCTGGAGCCAGCAAGCGAGCCGGCGAGGCCAATCCGTTCCTGGCCCCTCGTTCTGCCGCGGTGCCCCTGCTGGCCGGGTCCGGCTCCGGCGGCTCGGGAGGTCACCTGCTGATGAAGCCCATCTCGGACGCTCTGCCCACCTTCACACCTGTGCCGGTCTCAGCTGAGGCCAGTGGTGGAGCTGTGCTTAAAGACTTGTTAAAGCAGTGATTGGTCCCATAAAGAGTGCCAATTGTCTTAATTCATCCAACAGGAGTTTGACACTACATAGAGACTGAGATATTTGAGCACTTCTGATACGTATTGCTGCTTTTTTTTTTTTTTTTTTTTTTTAATCTGGCAGAGATAAACAACCAGAGAATTCATAAGAACATAAACTCCCTTTTCATGGGAAGGGAGTGAAACTAAAATTTATTTTTTGAGTCAGTTTTACTTGCAAATACTGTTCTATGCAACAGACTTTACCTTTACACATGAGTGAAAGTGTTTTCACATAAAGCTTTATTTTAATAGGTGTTGATCCACAAGATAGAAATCATCAGTGAAAAGTCCACATTAATAAAAAAAAAAAAAAGAAGCAGGATGCAGAATTAAAGGATATTTTTACCGTGTGAGTCCTTCAGAGTGTAAGCAATGCAGCATATTTCCACAGAAACTGTCTTTTTGATTATGAATAATTTCTTACATTTTTCGTTTTTTTGCCCATCACACCAGTTCTGAACACAAGTGACCTTGTAGACTCGCTGTGTGCAGTACGATACATGTGAATTGAGTGTAATCGTCACCTCTGTTTACAAGAGGAAACCCCTCATGTCCTCCGGTCTTTATCCTTTAACCTGCATTGATCACCTTTTATTGTCCTGTCTCTTAAGTATTTTTTTTTTCTCTTTTCGACAATGCAGCGAACTGTTTCTGATCCAAGACTTGCCTAAAAACTCTGTGGCAGCAGTGGCCTGCGTAGAGATTTATGTGGTTCAGTACATCTGTTAAAACCATAAAGACATTTTGCAAAAACTTGTCTTTTCCAGACGGTCAGACTGTGATTTGCAACAAGCGTTGTAATTATGGCTGTAACTGCTGACTGTGGTTGATCAGAAGCTCGAGACTGCTCTTATGTTTAAGTACTATTATATAGTTATATATATGTAAATGGGCGGGATTTTTCCTATTTATAGGCACTAGTAAGTTCTGAAAGTGAAGTGCCTGCATTTTTGCTAATTAGATAGTTGTATAATCAGGATTGTAAATGAGTAATATAAATATACGTATATATTTACAAAATGTAAAAAACTGCACATTGAGAAAGTTTTACCTGACCAGAGCTGGCCAGCGAGCTGCTCTACATTTTTGTATAGACATCAATCAGCCGCTGCAGAAAGAATGTTACAGGGTTCCTCCAGGTGTATTGATGATGAAATGTATAAACTGTAAATCCTGACTGTAAAAGAATTTTTGTAGATGTAAAATCTGAAACTCAGAAGGTGTCAAAAAGGTGTTGGATTATCTTGAATTTGGATGATCTTTAATTGAGGTTATTACCAGTGATTTAATTGGGATTTCAAATCAAATAAAGATACTGCTGACCCCTTATTGGTGTGCATTTTGTCAGTTTTTTTTTTCCTCTAACGTAGTCTTGCAGACCAGATGTGGCTACTACAGCGTGGATACCTTACGTTGGTTGCTCCAGATGTGCAGTGTCATTCAGCTGTAGGAGAAGCAGCCGTGGGGTGGGGTGAGGGGACTGTTTATATCTTTTGGGAAACAGACACCCACTGTGTGTATTCTTTATGCCGTTTCGCTCCCCAACAGCACAGGAGTAGCCGGTTGTTGGAGTGACTGCGCCGCTGTGGGGCCGCTGTCTCCCTGTGCGCCCTGACTGGAGGGGGCTGGCTCTCCCCTGATTGAATCCAGCTGTTGTGAAAGTGCTCGGAGGGGGCCCGTCAATTTGCATTGCTAAATAATCTGTAGAGTTGACAGAGTGGGGCAGAAACAGAACAGTCCATTTTGAAAAGGCATTCCTGCAACACTTGGTCAATGTACCGGAGCTTCAGCTCGACCAGACAGCGGTTAATGAAAACCTGGTGTCGGCTTTCGCGTAAAGGCGCATAGTTGGGGGGTGGTGAGAGCCCTGCTGGGTAGTGGTGAGGGGATTTACGGGTCGTCTAAGTCTTTCCTTTTAGAGAGTTCAATAGAAAAACATAAATCATGCTTTTTGAAATACGTGGCTTCAAGTTTTCCTCTTCTGCAAGGTCAGTAGCTACACGACTTTCTTAATCCGGTTTTACCTTTGCGTAACCGATTTTAGCTGAGTTGTTTTTGCTTTAGTTGTGTGTTTGAATGAATATGTAACGGGATGCCTGCACCGAGTTCCTGGTTTTTCCAACGACGTTGTTTCTGAGAATCGTTTAAGAACCTGAAATTCCCTCTTTGCAGGATGTTGGCTGCTCTGGTATTTATTCTGCTTTGTATCCAGCCTGGACACGGACAGGTAACTCAGCAACTTCCTTATCTTGAAGTCATGTTTCCAGGGATTTCATTCATTAAGATCAAGGTCACGGTCAAAGTCTGCAGATGTTGTTGTGCCTTCTCATTTTTGATGCATTTAATGGCTTTACTAACACAATAAAACGGTGATTAAATTGTCAGAAAGGCATGTTTGGAGAAATGGAACAAATTTTAGTTGCATGAGAAGTAACAGTTTGTCAGAAATTTCAGCAACACCAGATCCTTGCACTTTTGGCACCACACTGAAACCTCTTCATCATCTCTCCTCAGACCTGCACAGAAGGTTTTGCATATGACCGCAGGGCAAGACAGTGTATAGGTAAGTGACTTGTACAGTCTTGCACATTTACATTTTGGGCATGATCTTATCTCAGGTAAGTGAAGTGTGAAGAAGGCTAAGTTCCTAAACTATCATGCTTTTGAAAACTAAATGGATCTCATAACCACAGATGTTGCAAGAATGTCCTTATCAGTGCACTGCTCTGTATTCCAGATGTGGATGAATGCCGTACTCTGGCAGATGCTTGCAGAGGAGACATGCGCTGTGTCAACCAGAACGGCGGCTACCTGTGCATCCCGAGGAACTTGTACAACCAGCCGTACAGACAAGACACCCCAGCCCTGCCCGAGCCAGCTTACCCGGACACATCTGTTGGATTTTCAGACACATTCGCTCCGAGATCTGTGGAGCCCAGCTACCCCAGAGTGAGGAGCACTGCACCCTGCACCCTGGGATATACTCTAGCAGAGGATGGCACCTGTAATGGTAAGTCAACATCTGCAGGATGTCCTTAGAAGACTCAAAGTGTCTGGCTTAATTGTGTGAGAAGAGCTCAAGATAAAACATCAGTCTTTTTCCTCTTCCTCAAGCCAGATTTAAAAATGTGCAGGAAATGCCACTTGAGCCAAGTCTGCTGGTGTTATTCATCCAAAGTTTTTCCAAAAGTCCTGCTCATTGTTTTCAGTTGTTTGTTTATACTAGCTGCACAAAAGCCTTGTTTGGTTACTCACAGTGGGTTC